>NC_134799.1:50212630-50230130 GCF_046742065.1 Oratosquilla oratoria
TATTGCTGCACTACGAGTTGTCACTCCAACTCTCGTGGGCGGAGAAGTTGGGTGTGTGTGTGCGTGTAAGGTCGCAGCATTACCCATAAACCGGTCATATGAGCTCTAAGCTCTCTTCCGGGAGGGAAATAGCTATCGATCACACGTGATCCAAAGACCATGGTGAATCACACACACACACACGCACACACACACACACACACACACACACACACACACACACACACACACACACACACACACACACACACACACACATACACACACACACAGATACACACACAGATACACACACACACACACACACGCACACATACACATACACACACACACACACACACACACACACACACACACACACACACACACACACACACACACACACACACACACACACACATGCACACGCACACGCACACGCACACACATTTAGATTTTGTTTTGTTCTACATTGGTTTTGGAGGCGTTGATGCAAACGAAGTTGTAGTTTGCTTTAATCTCTCCGTCTAGACTGATCTACATTTCGAAGCATTTCACGAGGAAAACACTGGCGTTTGTCAATGGTGCTATTTATATATACATGGTGCTTATTACTAAATCAAGAGCTATATACAATTTATTATCTACTATCTACTTCCTACTCTTCTTCTACAATACATGAAGTGAGTATGGGTACTCAGTATTTATGTATAGGTTATTTATATACAAGCAATGAAAACACATATTGAAAATAATAATGGTCGTATGATGACTTGCAGTTGGCAATTTCAGACGCAGGTGTCCTTTCGCGGTCGGCCCAAATGACCGCGGTAAGGTCATACACAATAGGTGGTCCCGCGCGAGTTTTCATAAGATGTCGATCCTGATAACATTGATGCTCATCTCAGCTACCACTCACTGACAGCAGTGAGGTTAATGCACCAGGAGGATAAGAACGAATACAAGAATTTTGACATAAAGACATAAAGATAAATACACATAGTGTTTGAGCAATGGTGGTATCGGGAAATAACTATTAAACAAATTTTACTTAATTTTAAGAACATGTGGAAGTACTGTAGATATTATTTCCTAAGAAGCGTATTTCTTTCTGAAGGAAGGGGCACTTCTTAAGCTTCATTTTGAGACCTGCTTTTGCTAGTCATGAGAAGACAGTGTGGAGAGTGTGTAGGTGTTTGCTAACGGATTTGGGAGTGGTGATCACATCATCGAGGTACATAGAAACTAAATGACCAGTAAGACCTGCAAGGACTCTGAGCATAAGTCGTGTGAAAACCGAAGGAGCTTAAACGAGACCCATGGCCAGTCGTTTGAAATTATAATGACCCATGGGAGTACTAAAGGCTGTCAGAGGCCTAGACTCTGGAACATGGGGAATCTGGAAATATTCCGACATAAGGTCCAAGGTCGTGAATACCACGTTGTTTTCACCGACGGAGTGTAAGTGGTCCTGTATTACAGGGATCAGGTGTCTATCTAGTATCGTGAGCTTATCTAATTCCCTAGAGTCTACTACAGGTAGGAAAGAACCATCGTGTTAAGGGACGACAAAGAGAAGAAAGTTCCATTCACTGATTGATGGTTCAGTGATGTCTTGTGCAACCATGTCTTGGATAATGTTGTCTTTAATCATGCGTTTACTGTGTGGCATTCTGTATGTAGGAATATAAGGTGGCTCAGAGATCTCACGAAGAGGTATATGATGCTGAATGAGATAAGTAACTCCAAGGGGTTTACCTGGAGTGGCAATGGTATGTCTGAACTTGTTGCGAACTGCAAGCGAGTCTGCTTGTCCATCAAGGAAGTCTATTGGGTTTAAATGTATTGCATCAATGAGCTCATCTGTGGGAACGTTAGAAATTGTGGTGCAAACTTGAGAAGTAGGGAATTGGTTATCTATGACTTTCATACGTAAGGGATATACTTCAAAATCTCAAATGTTTATACCAAATGTGAGATGGAGGGGTGCGTTAGTGTCATTGGCAATTAAAATGTAAGTGTGACTTTTCTTTGAGGTAGAGCTGATGACTGAAAGGAATGAAATGCCTTTGACAATACAAGTTTGTGGCATACAGAGTACATCGGTGTCTCGTGCTTGAAAAACTCGCAGGTGTATTTTTGTATACTCAAGGATGAACAGCGTGTCTTTAGGCTGATAAGCACTGCGTGAGTGTGTTTGAATATAGATAACACTTCTGAGACTGGGGTGGATTTGGTATTGAATTCCTCTACGAGGGAAAAGAAAGTTTTCTCAGGCAGTAAAAAACTAACGGTATGTAATGAGTGTTTAGTCCTGAGTTTTTGCTGTTTTGTACATGCGGGAGGAGTTAGTGCCTTTGTTAAGTTTAGAACGCATGTCCACAGGTGTCAGTAAAATGGAAGAGTTAGAGTCCTGGGGAGGGGTTGGAGCGGTTGAGCAATGGGAACTCTTTTTTATGCAGGTGGAGCAATTTGTGCTAGCAGCTGGTACATCCTTGTGTGGTGAAGCAAATTGAAGTTGAAGGGAGGGAGTAAAAGCAACTGACGCGGGGTCATGGTCTGCTTGTGCCTGCTCGGCCACGTGAATGTGATTTACTTAAAGAAGAATTGCTGCTGGAAATGCAGGGAAGAAATGGTTTGCATAAATTATACCATTTTGAGCAGGAAAGTGAACATTAGCTACATAGGCGGTAACTAGAATGGATGGACACTCGCACTCATCTTTGAAGCTAATGTCTAGGGAGAATTTACCGACTATCGGGAATGGTACACTATCTATATTGCAAAGGTTGATGTCAGGGAATTCCATAATCGCGACACGTTTAGTTGCAGTGCGGAATTTATGGAAAATGTGTGTTGACATTATGTTGACTAGGGAACCCATGTCGAGAAAGATTGTCACTATGGTGTTGCTAGACGTAGCATTGAATATTAAGGAATGGGAAGACATGTCTGGGTTACCCAGGGTATGTACAGGTAGGGTTGATAAACGTCATTGATGCACTGAATCTTGGTGTTTTGTAGTCATAAAGGAAATGTGTTACGTGAAAGTCTTGCAGGAGAGTGATCTGGGGAGTTTTGTCTGGGTTACCTACGTGCTAACAGCACACGACAACGATCACTTGTTTGGAAACATGCACCGTGATAATTGGAGTGTCGGTTTGGTTGTGACGGGTTTCTGTGGTAACACGTGTTTGCGAGGAGTCCTGGTTTGTGACAGTATGTACAAACCAGTTGTGTTCTTGATGGAGAGCGTTAGCGTGAACGATGCCGAGTGCTAGATGTATGTCTTGATCTTGTGTTATGTGAGGGGACCGTGTGATCTGGGCTACTGTGTGGGTGGGTGCAATGGGTACTGTCTGGCTCTGGATCTGGGTGATAGTTTTGTCTGTGTCAGAGAATTTCGTCTAATGTGATATCTGGTGTTAATGGAATAGTACCAGTTTTATGGAGTGTGTCAAAGTATGCCATGAGTGAGATTTCATGTTCCAATGAAATCTTGTCGTTTGAGACCCAGTCTAAGTTTTTGAGGCTTTCTCGGACCTCACTCAATTGAAGCAATTTTGACAGCTCTCTCTTTGGTGTGGCTTGGACCATGATTGTAAGCTCTAGCCAAAGAGTATAGGAGGGAAAGTGATCCAAGTGGCTGAAATGATGCAAAGGACTTTTTGAAATGCTCTACGAAATCATGGTAAGATTAATTTCCTCAAATAGGTCAGACTAAATGACATCAACAGTAAATGTGTAATTCTTGTTTATTCTGGATGTTTGAATGGATATTTTACTTCTTGTAATCGTCAATAACCCTCATCAACCCCGCATGTGGTCCACACACATGTAACATGGGATTCGTCTTTGGCAAGACCTCTAATCTTGCAGACTTCACAGATTTCCCCATCTCAAACTTATGACTAAGATCATAACAGGATGCCCCTACAATGTCACAACACGAGATGCCTAATGTCACCAGACAGACCCATTGAACCCTTTTTCATAACTACCCCAATTACATTACCGTAACCTAACACACACACACGTATATATATATATATATATATATATATATATATATATATATATATATATATATATATATATATATATGTATGTATGTATGTATACCATATCTAGCCAAGCCCACCGACAATACAACTGACCTTTATATAACGGAACAAACACCCATGCATATAATTGATAACTAACACATCTCACATACAACCCACGAACCCCCTTTATTACAACGGCTGTGCCGCCCAGAGATAGGACTACCCAGGTCACCGACCTGGCAGGAAAGACTCCTCAGGTCATGTTCCTGGCAGGAGGCAGTGCCGAGGTTAAGACCAGGCACAAGGAGTTTAGGTCAAGGACCTAATTGTACAAAATCTTCCCAACTGTAATGAGGAAACGGCCATCAATGTATTTCTCGCCCGCTTTAACTCCCCCTCTTATGTAGCAACTCTGTTACACTTCTGTGATGTTCCTTCGTGTGATCTCTGAGGAAATTGGGTACAAGAAGGTTCTTGCCGTTAAAGAGAGGTAATGTGGTCTCATCCTTGACTACGGTGATAAGATTTTGTGTTACCATGATATTTTGAGTAGCAGGTGAATTTTCCGAAGAGTTGCTAACAGAAAGAGTGAACATATCTGGTGTAATGGGAGTGAGCGTACGTCTAGTCAGAAAGATGTTTGGACATGTTCATGGACTAAACTGATAAAAAAAAAAAATAATAATAATAATAATAATAATAATGGCTCCTGGGTAACATTGAGAACAGAAATATTTATTCATCCAGGATGATGTGGGAGTTTTGGCTCTATGAAATGAAGATGTGGTGGAACGATTGGGTGAGAAGATGTACTGCTGTAAACAGGGGGAGGAGTTAGTACAATATATTGGGTTGGCGAGTTAAGGAATGATATATATGCAAGAAAATATAAATATGCAAACACACAAAAATTAAATGAAGAGGAGACTTCGGCGTTGAATTTCGCACTCGTGCGAAGATGTACGGGATGCTGGTGCCACGCTAGATACCAGGGGTGGAGGAGGAGGTCGTCGGCCAACCCGGTGGTGGCATGTAGAAAGTGGAGGATGTCCGACTCGTGGGAGTAATGTTGTAGATATAATGCCGCGCAGGGGAATTGTTTAGTAGCTGGTGCTTTACGGATTCTCTTGTAGACGCTGGACGATGCAGCGAAGAGGGATTGCCTCATAGTCTGCCAGAATATTGGCAGGAATGATGTGGCGAGGAGCGTTGTAGCGTTGGCTCGTATATATTGCTTGGGGACGCAGCGAAGAGCGTAGAGTTGGGGAGTGGCTATATTCGACTGGAGTGTAGATCTCTGAATGTATCCTCTCAGCACGTAGAATCCGCTAATCCGTAGCCGTTGTCGTCAGAATGTAGATTGCTGCTTTGGAGGAATGTAGTGTTAAAGTTCGAATCCGTGGCCGCTGCTGCCGGAATGTAGAGTTGTTGCTACGTAGGAATATAGTGTTGAACATCGAATCCGTAACCGCTGCCGCCATAATGTAGATTTGGTTTTGGTCTACCTTGGGTTTGGAGACATTGAGACAAACGAAGTTGCGGTTTGATTGTTTTAATTTCTTCGTCTAGACGAGACTGATCTACATCCCTGATCTTTCCACGAGAAAAACACTGGCGGTTGCCAATGGTACTATTTACATACACATGGTACTACAATACATGAACTGATTATGGACACTCGGTACTTATGCATAGGTTATTTATATAAAAGCAATGAAAACACATTGAAAAAATATTGGTCGTATGATGACTTGCGGTTGGCAATTTCAGAAGCAGATGTCCTTTCACGTTAGGCTCAAATGACCGCGGTAAGGTCACACACTATAAGTGGTCCCATGGGAATTTTCTTGAGACGTCAGGTTTGACATCTTGTATCTAATGCGTGCGTGTGCGCGTGAGCACTCTAGACACCTAAAGGATTGAATATTTCCTTCAATCATCCTGCAACACACACACACACATGGCGCTGTGGTTAGAGCTCTGGCCTGCCACTACGGAGGTCCGGGTTCGACTCTCGCCCGGGGCTGAAATAATATCAGTATCGCAGCGCTGAGGGGTGTTACTCCAACTCTCGTGGGCGGGGAGTTGGGGGTGTGTGTGTGTGCAAGGTCATAGCATTACCCATAGATCGGACCTACGAGCTCTGAGCTCTCTTCCAGGAGGGAAATAGCTGTCGATCACGAGTCCAACACGTGATCCAAAGACCAAGTGAATACACACACACACACACACACACACACACACACACACGCACACACACACACACACACACACACACACACACACACACACACACACACACACACACACACACACGAACACAAACATACACACAAACACACATACACATAGACACACACACACTCTCATTGGCGTGGTTGATAGAGTCCCTGACTGTCACTACGGCGGTCCGGGTTCGAATCCTGCCCAAAGCTGAAATAATTTCAGTATCGCTGCGCTTTGAGTCGTTACTCCAACTCTCGTAGGCTGGGAGTTGGGTGTGCGTGTGCGTGTAAGGTCACAGCATTACCCATAGATCGGTCATCCGAGCTCTGAGCTCTGTTCCGGGAGGGAAATAGCTATCGATCACGAGTCCAGCACGTGACCCAAAGACCAAGGTGAATACACGCATGCACACATGCACACGCAAACGCACACAGACACACACACACACACACACACACACACACACACACACACACACACACACACACACACACACACACAGAACAGTACACATACACACACGCACACGCATGGGCATAAACCACAACCATACACCCCAACACACAAATTCCACCCCAGCACACACACACACACACCACCTACCCATTTTCAAACATACAATCCACCCCACAACCACACACAATACCCTGCCTCACATAGAATCACTCCTCAACACAAAAACACAACTACTCACACACACGCCAGCAGTGATAAAGAATAAAATTATGTGAACACAAAGACGTGCACAAGCATGTGTACATATATCTCTCGTGATTAATTACATAAGAAGAGAAATGGGTGCAGTTTTATTTGCATTTCTTTCCTTTATCATGACGAGGACCCCCGCGATAAAATGACCCTACAGACATATTGTTTTTATTTCTTTCTGCTGCGGCAAGCCAGAGCAGAAAGAAAATGTACAGTAGCATGAACCTGAGTATCTCAACCCTCTTACTCGTTCTCATCCTTAGTCTCTCTGTTACTTGTTCTCATCCTCATCTGTGTGTGTGTGTGTGTGTGTGTGTGTGTGTGTGTGTGTGTGTGTGTGTGTGTGTGTGTGCTTATTTACATATTTATGTCTGTTTGTCTGTCTGTTAATTTATTTGTGTCTGCCTCTCTCTTTGTATCTTTATCTCTGTGTCTGTATTTATGTCTATAGCTATATCTTTTTTAAATCTATCTCTGCATCTAGCAAAGACACGCAGCCTATAATCGTAGACAGTTTACCAGAAAGTAACTTTGATTTGTTATCGGAAAATGCTGCCGCATTGAGAAATTGTACTTAATGCTACTTTCGTTTTCTTCCTCGTTTTTTCCTTGCTGCTCGTGCCTTGTTTGCATACTAGGGTAGGTCGGGTGATTGAGTCTGTAGGCAAATTCGAGAGATAACGAGGGAAAATTCCCTTAAGTATTTGAGTTTCCTATGTATTTACACCATCTTGTGTTTTTCGAAAGAAATCTCGAGGAATAGGGTTGTTGTGCGTTTAGATCTCCCTCAATTCCCTGCCTCCACGTCACCCAAGGCCCTTTTGTAAGTTCAGTGGGTACACATTTTCTATTTTACTCCAGTGATAAGGTAGAAGTATGAGTTGCTTATTTCTAGATAAGGACTACATGTTGTAGCCATTCTGCTTCTCGAGACTTTTACTACAGTGCCACATTGTATAGATATTAGAGTAAACACAAAACGATTTTGTTCAAATGACGGTTGACCACCCGGCCAGGATCACGTCTCCTCTCCCTCATCTGCTTCTCGGTTGAATTAAAGGAAAATCTATGTAATTCTCGAAGGGATTACGCATATGAAGTCTTTGCATCTCTTCAGAAGTCTTTGGGGACAACGATGAAATTCTTCTCCTGTTGGATTCTCCATCCACCTGACCAATTTCCGTCGGTCCTAACGTCTTGACCCATGTGGACTTGGACGTGTCCATTTGTGTCCACACAGGCTGGGGGGCGAGCTCGGTTGTTGTTCAGTCTTGAAGAATACGAAGAAGAAAAAGAAGAAGAATACGAAGACGAAGACGAAGACGAAGACGAAGAGAAGACGAAGACGAAGACGAAGACGAAGACGAAGACGAAGACGAAGACGAAGACGAAGACGAAGACGAAGACGAAGACGAAGACAAAGAAGCAGCAGCAAGCAGCACTACCACCACTTCCACCACCACTACCACCACCACCATTTCCACCACCACCACTTCCATCACCACTTCCACCACTTCCACCACCACCATCACGTCCACCACCACTTCCACCACCTCTGCCACCACTTCCACCACCACCACCACCCCCACTACAACCACCACGAACACTATCAGTATCAGCACCAGCAGCGGTACCAGCTGTAGCTGCAGCGGTCCTGCTACCTAAGCATTTTACTAACGAATTTGGCTTTTCTTTTTACCCTACAGCTGTACGGCCTATTGCATTATACGTGTAAGTGCAGAAGTGTACGTATGCGGACGTTTCTCTCTTTGTATTTCTGTCTTCTTTTATCTACTTGCTTCGAAGAGTGTGTTTTTGTTAACAGAGCTTTGTCTGTACGAATGAACATTCCAGTCTGGATTTCTAACCTCACAGACCTTTTGAATGTTAGAAACTGCTGTTCTTTGTAGAAACAAGTAACGTATCATTCTCAGCGTCTTATTTTAACGTGTCAGGTCAAACAGATAAATTTGAGAAGCATGACGTGTGACGATCATACACATGTGGCGACCTGCTCTGAAGACATTGTCCGAGGATTGTCCTCGCTTTCGTGAGGAGGGGCGTGTCTCGCTACCTCCAGTCGTTCTCGCTTTCCCTTAAGCTCCTCTTGGTTTGCCTCGTGCGTAGTAACCTCTCTTAAAGAAAGTTCTTTAGAAAGTAGGGATGTAGTTTATCAGCGCTTCTATCCTTGTGAACAATCTTGAAAGGGAAGTTCGAAGAACGCGAAAACGGAATCTGCAGCGCTGGCGGTCTGGGTGACGCTGTCTTGGTAAAAGAGGGAAGAACGAGTTGTTGTTGATGTCGTAACCACCAACAACCACGAAACGCCCGTTTCTACAAGAAGTCAAACTATCCAGTTTGCAGTTCTACAATCTTGTCACCAGTTATCGGACTTAAGTTTATACACCTAAAAAAATCTCAGAAGTACTTTCCAAAGCCATCAGCTTGGGTATTCCATGTCTCCACGGAACAAGTATGAAAAGTCGTTTGTATGGTCGTTGGACAAAGCCTCAGTGTCGTTAACGAGTCGCAATAAAGGAGTGAGATATCACAGTTGTTTGAATTTGATGTAGTGTATGGCCGTTACTCACATAAACTATATCTAACTCCATATGCAATTAATTTCAACGGGAAGGCGAATCTCTTTTTCTCTTTCTGTCTGTCTGTCTGTCTGTCTCTCTTTCTCTCACTCTCTCTCTCTCTCTTTATGTGTGTGTGTGTGTGTTTGTGTGTTGTTTTTATTGCGACGTGAAAAATGGAAGATGAATGTAGGAGTTGGAAATTTCTACACATATCTAGTAGTGCATGTAAAATTATCCCCACTGGTCACAAACCCTTTTGATCTTCTATTACTCCTTGTGTACTATTTATCTCACAATCTTATATCTGCTCATTTTTCTTGCGACAATGTCACTAAGTTGACGAACAGTTTGACGTGGCCCCTGACATGAGCTGTTTCTTTCATCTCCCTGATCCTGCCATCGTGTCTGAGACAGCTTACCTCTCCTTTGACAGCTCTCCTCCTCATCACAAAGTCCCCGTCTTGCCGATTCTTCCTCTTCCTTCTCCACCCGGGTCCTCACAAATGTTGTCTCGAAGGTCACAACCTAGCATGACCTCATTATGAATCATGTTTTCTTCGGCTGTCATGGTAGCTGCTTCTTTGTCATCTTCGGTTTCTAGGAGGTTCTGCAACAGCTATTTTTTCTCTCTCCTCTGGCCACATATGCCCTTCAAACACATCTTCTCTCCCTCTCTCTTAATCTTTGGCGATTATTTCTCCCTATCCTCCTTGAATAATTCTTGTTTTATTTTTCTGTATTTCACCATTGTGGTTTTATCCTACGTTTCGATTCTTTGTATGATAAAAATTGTTACCTCGAGTTGCTGAAAGCCCGCAGTTCCACTGCGGCTTGCAATGGTCCCCGGGCCCTCCCATAGATCTCTCTGGGAGGAAACGTTGGAATTTTTTTCTGTGTTGTATTAGTGTGGGTCACTCCTGTGTCATCGGGTGACAGTGCCAGTAGGTGAGAGTCGCCGGGTGTGGGGGCATCTTGTATGAAATGATGAAAGAAATGAATTTGAAATTTATGAAGATATCTTAGGCCGGGATTGCACCTCAAGATGGAGGTGAGGGTGCTGATTTTTTTTTTTTTTTTTTTTTTTTTCTAAGACAAGCGAGGCAGGGAGGCGGTACTATTTGACGTCCGTCTCGCAAAATCATCAGTTGCGAGACTTGTGGATGTATGTGAGACGTCTCCATGTTGCGAGACTTGCCCATGTATGCTCTTCATATACCATGACCTTTTATACTACTCGTTTTTCCTTTTTGTTTTCAGTTTAAAATTCTTTCCTTTCTGGAGAATTCTTGTTCCCTTGTTTAACAAATGTGACTAGGTTTATTCAAGTTCAGTTTGGTCTCCTTTTTTATGTTTATTTTTTATTTCCTCTGTTTACATGTATGTGAATGTAGCCCCTTTCTCTCGTAGATATATCAGTACCTGACATTACCCTTCCTTTGCTTACTGTGGTTTCTTTAAATCACTCGTTTTTTTTGTTTTTTTTTTGTGCATTACCAATAAAAGTTTTGTGCTCGTCCTGTAGTTGTCTATTTTTTCTGTTTTGGATTTGTAGGTCTTCCTTGTACATTACATAACTGTGGCCTACTATAATCATCATCTGCTGTCGTCATTGTCCCTTTACTTAATCTCGTTTTTCAGAATATGGTTGCCCTCTTCAATCTGATGCTTTGGCAATCTAAGTTCTGTAATTTTTGCCTCTGCCATAGACTTTTGTCAAGCTGCAAAGCTGCATATGCTCAATTATGATTTTTTTTGTCCTGTAGGCATAAATGTTAGGATAATACGTGTCTGAGCTACATTATGCGTACATTCTCCATCATTTGATTATCTTTCACATTCGGCTAACAACCTAGTAGATAAGGCCGCACGTGTTTTAGATTTAGTCAGATGAAGCCAGATTATTCTAATTTGCTGACGAATGTTCCTGGTCTGATAAGTCTGATGGAGATGACTTATCTCTTTTAGTTTCAACTAGTTTCTGTCTTCCGTCTAACTGGTTTCTGTTTTTATTTGTTGTTAGTTAATTTTTTCCTCCTGGTGAAATAGTTTCATGTCTTTTCCATCCCCATCTCTTTTCTCATCCTCTTTCAATAATTTTCCTTCCATTTTCTCGGCCCCAAGTCTTACAATCAAATACTCCTCCTCCTCCATCTTCTTGTCAACCATGGTTCCTCCATCATCATTTGTCAGCATCCTTTCTCTACGAGTCATATTTTCATTTCCCTGCTGCCGCTCATCTGTGATTATTCTTCTCTCCTTTTTTCATCATAGAAATGGCTTATTTTCAAATATGGCTCCCCCTTCCCTTCGCGGCAGTCGTTCGTTCATCAAGAGACTTCTTCTAATTCCCTCTTACGAAGTCCCGTTCTCTCCCAAACTCAGCCTGTTTGTTCTCCTCTTTCGACCTCGTTTTTCTCTTCGTCGCATTTGTCTCTGTCTTCTTCCACCCCTCTACTGCAGTCTCGCCGCCTTGGGTTTCCTCTTTTTCTTTCTTTCTTAATTCTTCTTTGTCCTCACTTTTCTTCCTCCTCCCCAACTATCGAATCCTTCAATCATCTCACTGTACTCCACAAACGATCACGTTTCATTCACTTTACCCAAAATTTATTTCGTTCCTCCCCTCGCTTTTTCTCTTTCTCCTCTTTTTTGTCCTTCTCCACTTTCACACCACTGCGAACTTACAACCTAACCTCTCCTTGCCAGCAGTTCCGTTCCCGAAGCCTTTACCTGCTCTCCTCCTCTTCCTCCTCCTCCTCCTCCTCCTCTTCTTCCGCCTTCACTGGGACTCTTTTTTCGTATTTCCTTATCTAAAGCCTTATTTTCACTTGACCTTCTGTCCTTTTTTCTCCTACTAGAACCTTCTGAGAAAGTTTGCCTTTGTTGGCTCTCCTGTCCTTCATGCTATATCCAGTCTCAACATAAACTCCTCTTAAACTCCCTATTAACCCCCCATTAACCCCCTATTAAACTCACCATTAAACTCTCCTTATTAAAATACCCCATTAAACTTTCCCCTAAACTCTCCCCTAAACTCTCCCTCTAAACTCTCCCTCTAAACTCTCTCCCTAAACTACCCCTAAACTCCCGACTCAACTCTTTCCCTCAAACTCACTTTCCTCGAACTCCCTCCTCAACCCCCCTAAATCCCCTCCAACCCCCCACCCGAATCCCCCCACCCCATTACTGCCCTCAGCCTCCCACAAACCCCACTCAAACCCTCGTAACCATCACCAACCTCCTCCAACCTCCTCCAGTCTCCATCAACCTCCCCCAACCTCCATGCAACCCTCATAAACTCCACCACCCCAACCCCCCAACTACCACACATGTTTGAAGCCACCAGTCGTCCCGCTGTATTCCACATTCAAGATATTTCGTGTCCTCACATTACTCCATGCCTTGATACGTTCTTAATTCTTCTGTGGCCCACGCATTAGGGCCGTTCTTGAATTACTCTTTTCCTCGAACTTATCGTATTCGGTGCATATATTCTTTGTTTTTCACTTTTCTTCGGGACAACACTCTCGGTACTCGAAGTTGAAGTCCTTAACTTGTTCTGTGTGACGCCGTAATGTATCACAAACAAGCACTAAAGTATTACATTGCACAGGTGTGAATGCAACCTCCAGTTGCAGGGGAATGATCTTCAACTGAATGAAATGATCTGGCCTGGAGGGGATATATCCTCATTGTATTTCTTTTTATGATCCGCGAAGAATCTTACTGACTTTGATCGTTACTTCTGTAGCCTTGAAGTACGAGGTCTGACTTGACACCAACAACTCCCTCATCTGTTTCTTCCCATAAATCGTACAATAATTCCCTCCAGCAACACCCACCTCTTCTAGCCCGTTAGTTCAGCAAGAATGGTCGTCCATATAAGTGTCTCTTGTGATTCCTTCGTATTCTCCTGTTATTACGAGTATACAGGATACATTAAACCACCATTAATACAACAGCACCACCACCAACATAACATTAACACCACACCACCACCACGAACACCACACCGCCACCACTACTACCGCATCACCACCACTACACCACAACACCCCTCTCTCACCCTTTCACCCTAATGTAGGCCTTATGATCTCTTGCAGTAGGTAGTGTTCTGTAGCCAACACGCAAAGTACCCCCGTAAAAGACTCGAGACCAAGTACCAGGTCAAGACTATGGTCACCGCCTTAGCACGGCACTTTTAAAAAAAAAAAAAAAAAAAAAAAAAACATTATCTATATCCCGTAACAAGGATATACAGTATATGTATTGTACAAAAATCATATACCATTGTATACCAAAAACAAAAAATTAAGAATCTCATCACCATTGTTGTACATAGTATCATCGGTATTTCGAGTAAACACAGTTCAATAGAAGAAAACGAAAAAACGTAGAGGCTGAACATCTTCACACCAAGGTTAATGACCCCCATATGGGCCCATACCCTTAAAAAAAAAAAAAAAAAAAAAAAAAAAAAAAAAAATAAGTTAACAGACATCAGTCATAGAATTGACTTCAAATATCCTAGCTATTCTTTTGCAAGATGGCTGTTCTTTAAGAAATAGTACAAGACGTTTGCACTGAGGACGGAAGTATTCATACCAAGTGTGCTTATGGGTAAATATACCGCGGTGAACTAAATGTTCTGACAGGTGCATTCCGACGAGAACACCACCAGCCGTCGTCACTGAGCACGGAAGTGCTCAATCCTAAATGTGCCCAAGGGAATCATACCACGGCAAGCTCAATGGTGTGTTCTGACTCTTTCTTAAAAAAAAAAAAAAAAAAAAATCCATTTCCTTCTCTCCCTGCCACTCGTTTCAGGCTGGACACTTGGCTTACTTCACACAAAAGTAACAGGCAACGCCGGAGCAGAGCCTACATTGGTGACTCTAGAAGTCTCCTTCATTCTTATGTTCTTATGTACGATTATGTTCTAACCTGACGCATATGGCAGACACCTTTCTGTCGTTCTCATATACTGACGAATACCGCTTAACGTCTTCTATTTTGCCTGCCATATTACTTATGTTCATTCTTATGCCATATTACTTATGTTCATTCTTATGTTCTTATGCACGAGTATGTTCTAACCTAACGCAAATGGCGGACACCTTTCTTTCGTTCTCATATACTGACGAATACCGCTTAACGTCTTCTATTTTGCCTGCCATGCTGCTGACGTCACAAGCCTCCAGATGCTTCCTTCTTTGTTTCATTTCAAGTTTTCTGTCCATTTTCAACTAGTGTCAGGTATTCGTTGCAACTCGTCGAAATTTTTTTTTTTTTTTTTGCTTGAGAAATAATGGCAAACGCCATACCTGGCCGCCACAGAGTATATATTTGCAGTTTTATACTGGCCTTTTTTCCTCTCTATATTTGCTTGTCTGATTTATTCGTAAATGACAAAAATGTGCTTCAAAACAGGCTTTGTTTTTTTTTTCTTTCTTTTTTTGTCCGCAGTCGCTGTATATACTTATTCAGTGTATTTTTATTCGTTTCTTTTATATTCAACCTTTGTTAATGGGTTCGCCTTTCCCTACCCCCCTTTAGAATATATCTTTGTTTACCTTCCGGAATTAAGTCACGTTCCCAACTCTCTTTCTATGATAACAATGTAATTCACATATTTCTTCGAACTTTCGTCTTTTAGTCTTCTTAGTTTTCGGTCGTTCATTTTTAGAACATCCACTCTTCAATTATTAGTTCTCGGTGTGCTGTAATTTTTTTTAAATATTTTCCTGCCACTTCTCGGTTTTATTTCCTGTCGACTTCTACTTCAGGATAACAATCTCTTATCGTTATCACTCATAGCTTCTCTCGAGTTTGTTTTCATACCTTCCCATATCATATCTGTCTGTTTCAACATTAGGTTGTCATTTTATTCTGGTCTTGTGCCTTTAACCTCTTCCTAATTTAAACCTGCGTTTGTTAATCCGTTTCGGAAAGACGCCATACATTATACATTTATTTAGCTGTCGCTAAGCGATCTTATTGAGCTGAGGTGCGGCCCCATCGCCTTCTATAACCTTCTGGTTACAAGAATATTGTTAATTTTTCTGATGAGATATTAATATCAGTTCCCTAGATGTACTCTGTGCCAATTCATTTTCCTTTAGACTTCGTATTTTCTCTTTATATTTCACTCACTTGTTCCCGTTTCCCTCCACGCTTTCACTAATACACTTCGAGTTTGGTTGGTCGCTTGCCCTTTATTATTGTCCTCATTTTTCAGAACATCGACATTCTTCCCCCTCTTCCTGCATATATCTATATTCATATTATTAATATATTTCTCACCTCTTCTCAATATTCTTTTCTTCTTTCGAATGCGTGGATGAATTCTCCTTTTTTTCCCCCTGATATTTCAGTTTTGCACTGCTTGTGGTTCACCTACCTTTCCTACTTATACCCCCGGTCTCATCTGGCGTGGTGGAGACTTCGAGTGGAGGAGGAGGAAGAGGAGGAGGAGGAGGAGGAGAAGAAGAAGAAGAAGAAGAAGAAGAAGAAGAAGAAGAAGAAGAAGAAGAAGAAGAAGAAGAAGAAGAAGAAGAAGAAGAAGAAGAAGGAGAAGGCATCTTCGTCCTCGCGAGAACTGGGTGTCCTTGTAATGCACACGCGACTCCTGTTATGTGCCATTTCGTGGTCATAAGCCCCTTGGACATCGGCAGTGCTTTGTTCGGGCCAAGGCGAAGTAATGATGCCCTTAGCTAAGGAGGAGCAAACCTGGGCCTCCTCGAGACCCTTTTTGCCTAGTTTTCACCTTTTCCCCCCTCTTTTTCGTCTCTCTTCACCACCCCTCCCTCCCTCCCTCTCTCTCTCTCTCTCTCTCTCTCTCTCTCTCTCTCTCTCTCTCTCTCTCTCTCTCTCTCTCTCTCTCTCTCTCTCTCTCTCTCTCTCTCTCTTTCTGTGTGTGTGTGTGTGTGTGTGTGCGTGCGTGTGCGTGTGTGTGCGTGTGTGTGCGTGTGTGTGTGTGTGTGTGTGTGTGTGTGTGTGTGTGTGTGTGTGTGTGTGTGTGTGTGTGTGTGTGTGTGTGTGTCTCGCTTCCTCCCCCCCTCCCTTCTTCCCTCCTTCTACCTCCCCCACGTCACCTATCTCTCTCTCTCTCTCTCTCTCTCTCTCTCTCTCTCTCTCTCTCTCTCTCTCTCTCTCTCTCTCTCTCTCTCTCTCTCTCTCTCTCTCTCTCTCCCTCCCTCCCTCTCTCTTCTCTCTCTTCTCTCTCTCTCTCTCTCTCTCTCTCTCTCTCTCTCTCTCTCTCTCTCTCTCTCTCTCTCTCTCTCTCTCTCTCTCTCTCTCTCTTTATCTCCCTCCCTTTCTCTCCCTCCCTTTCTCTCCCTCCCTCCCTCCCTCTCTCTCTCTCTCTCTCTCTCTCTCTCTCTCTCTCTCTCTCTCTCTCTCTCTCTCTCTCTCTCTCTCTCTCTCTCTCTCTCTCTCTCTCTCTCTCTTCTCTCCCTCTCTTTCTCTCTCTCTCTCTCTCTCTCTCTCTCTCTCTCTCTCTCTCTCTCTCTCTCTCTCTCTCTCTCTCTCTCTCTCTCTCTCTCTCTCTCTCTCTCTCTCTCTCTCTCTCTCTCTCTCTCTCTCTCTCTTTCTCTCTTTCTCTCTCTACCTCTCACTCGCTCGCTCTCTTTCTATCCCTCTCTCTTTCCCTTTCTCCTTTTTCCTTTTCCCGTCTCCCCGATGTCCCACTTTTCCTAACTCCCATCGTCTAATCCCTCTTCATCTCAACCTCATCTACGTCTTCTCTCCCCCCCTCCCCCTCCCCCTTCCCCATCCATTTTCCTCTCCTCTTCCCCTCTTCCCTCTTTCCCCTCTCTTACCTGCTCTGGTGTGCCTGGATTTGATACTGATGACACGTACCACTATGGGTAACTAAACTTGACCCAGATATCAGAACTGCTTTGCATTATCTGTAGTTTACAAGTACGAGTACTTTACATATTTCTGTCTATATACCAAAAT
>NC_134799.1:50235130-50240130 GCF_046742065.1 Oratosquilla oratoria
AGGAACACCGACCCCAACTCCAAACTTGCTAAACCCAAGAAAAAGTCTGTCCTGCACTTAATCTCTCAGCTTACTGCAGTTATGTTTACACTGAATTGTATACTGACTTTACCATGAAATGCGATTAACTGTTTGTTTAGATGAATCCTATTCTTAAGGGCTGTAGAACCCACGTTTTATTTTCCATAAACTCTCGCCACAATAATCAAATTACTATAGTATATATTACCTCTTAAGTGGACGAATGTACAAAACATGAGATCCTTACTCATCCACATGCCAAGAAATCATTGCTATAGTACATCATCTTGCACGAATCATTGGTGATATTCTGTCATCAGATTACTGTAATTGTTCTTAAGTGACACAACTTTTATGCCAGGAGTATTGCTTAGTCATTTGTGTATTAATGCTGATGGCGCGATTTACCTGGTCATGGAACTTAGGATAGAGTCTCGAGGACACGTGGTCCCAAACGCGTTGCTAACTTATCTTTCGCAACGTATACCATGAATATAGAACCCTTGATTGCTCTGTCAGTGTACTTTATATTTTTTTAATGTCAGTACTTGTATCCTCATAATATTTGACCAGGCGCACATGGTTTTGTTACGTGTAGAACGAGGATAAACATTTATTTCACTATTGTATTGTCAACCGTTACCAAAAAAACAAAACAAAACATATTAACAGTAAGATTAGCTTTGTATTCTAATTGCTTAGGTCTATGACTTATCGACGATAACCCTCTGCGATATTATTCTGGTGAAAACCAGACGATTTAATTCAGAGGAGTCACACTGACCGAAGGATTCGGCGAAATTTCGAATCTGAGAGAAGAGCTCAACCCCAAATCCTCGATGTTGCCTGAACTGAACTATCACAGACGATAGTTAGAATAGAACAACAAGGCATTTTAGAATTGTGGCAGTTGATGAACCCTTATTTTTTTTATTCATGTATGTATTTATATATTTTGCTAATTTTGATTACTTACCTGTTTATCTATTATTAAGTTTATTCATTTTATTTGTTTATTTCTTTATCTATTTACTTATTTGTTTATTTCTTTATATATTTACTTATTTGTTTACTAACTTATTTATTCATATTTATGTTAATGTTTGTATTTATATATATATATATATATATATATATATTCATATATATATATATATATATATATATATATATATATATATATATATACATATTCATGTTGATATCTATGTTTTGTATTTTATAGAACCACGAGTGATCGCGAGTTCAATTTTCGGACCCGCTGCGAGCTTCTTGCGTTAGTTCCCGATAGCCCTGGCCAGGCGGGAAGAAAACTCAAACATCGGCATACAAACCCAGCGGCTTGTCGCAAGTGACAGCACTTGCTCTACAGGGGTTTCTCACTTTCCCCTTCGTGGTAGTGGGATGGTGAATTTTTCATTTATATTTATATTTACATTTATGTTTATATTTATAATTATATTCATTTTCAAATTCATATTCATATTTATATTCATATTTATATTCATATTTATATTCATATTCATATTCATATTCATATTCATGTGGATATTCATATATTCATATTTATATTCATATTTATATTTATATTTATATATATTCATATATATATTATATTTATATTTATGTTTATATCTATATTTGTTTATATTCATATCTATATTTGTATTTATATTTATATTTTTATTTTTATCTATGCTTATATTCATATTTATGTTTATGTTTATGTTTAAATTTGCATTTGTATTTATGTATTTATATTATCTATACTTATATTTATATCTATATTTGTATTTATATATATATATGTATATATATATATACATACTGTATATATATATATATATATATATATGTATATATATATATATATATATATATATACATACGTATATATATATATATATATATATATATATTCACACTTGTATATATATTTATATTCTATATGTTTTCATATTATATTTATTTATATCTACAAGTATTTGTCTCGTACCCACTTTTCCAACCATCCTTGTTCGTATCTCTGTAGCCAAACAACAAAACAGATCGAGCTTCTAGCAAAACTGATAATAGTTATTTCTGCGACAAATGTACACAGTTATGCACTTTACATTGTCGAACCATTCCGGCATTCAAACGTTAAGTTTTAAGGATTGTACAGTATGAATGTACACCGTGCTGTATATTTCATAATTCCAGTGAAATAAAATGTGTAGACGTACAGAATCTTTGTGTAGCCACGGATGGGGGAAATCTACTTTAGACAACGTTAGCGTTAGATATATTTTTCTAGAGCTATTATGTGTATAGTTGATTACTAGTGTTAAATTTCTTGTCGAAAAGAAAAATACATGTCTCACAATTGAAGTGGTAAAATAATTTGATTCAAGTCTAGTCTCTAGTTCAGTGTTACTGCTTTGAAAGTTAATATATAGGCAGTAAAATCTGCATAGCTTCCGTGACACCCGCCATAATTTTCTGGCTTGAAGAGTAATTGTTGTTCCTGCGTTATAATTTGGTAAGTGAATCCCGCATGGATGATGTGTGCTCTCTCCAACCTTGTATTCGTTTGGCAAACTATGCAGAGGTTTCACGTTCGTTGTTCCAGCATGTACTACAGAAATAGTTCAGTGGCAGCACAGTATTCCAGACTCATGGAAAACTGGAACGTCTACATTACGTTATACTGTGTCACCAAGCACAAACAACCATTTGTTTACCACATAATTAGTATCAATGATAGTATGCGCTTATCATCTATCTTTTTCAGTCTACAAGTATATTGCAAGACTTGATAATAGAATTTCCAATAGCTGGTATCATCGTCAGTAGCTAATGACAAAATGAAGATAAGGTCCAGTGTATCACTAAAGGAACACATTTTCCAAAAGAGGAAGGGGGTGTTGTGATGGAATGTATTTTACCAGCACTTCTGTCCTTGTGGACAATCTTGAGGGTGGGGGAGGGAGGAATTCTGTAGTGGGAAAGAGGGATGTAATTGTAAGTCATGTCGACAACTGAGTCCTTGTCATTATACCTGTGGAGGTATGCAATCAAGAGAGTATTTTATTTTCTCAAATTACATTATTTGAAGGGAGATGAATTGGCATGGCTGAATCAGACTGTCTGCTCGAATTGAGTCTGAAATTGTTTCGAAAATGGAAACAAGTGAAACAGTAACGGAAGATTATTTCATTGTTCCGTTAATCATATTTGCATGCAAGGGAAGAGCAATTGTTTTCGCCAGACGTCTACGTTATCCCCGTTACTTGTTGACATTAATCCCCCATATCCGAACTACTGTTATATTACCTACCATTATCCGAATAGGATTTATTTCTACTGTATACCACTTTTATTCCTTCATAATTAAAAACTTAGCACTGGAGTTTGTGGTATGTATATACGTTTGTATGTATATATGTGTTTATGTATGTATGCATGCATGTATGCATGTACATATGTATGTATGTATGTATATATGTATGCATGCATGTATGTATGTACGTATGTATGTATGTATGTATGTATGTATGTATGAATGTATGTATGTATGTATGTATGTATGTATGTATGTATGTATGTATGTATGTATGTATGTATGTATGTATTTATGTATGCATGTATGTATGTATGCATGTAAGTATATATGTATGTGACTGAATGTATATACGTATGCATGTATGTCTGTAATGTACGTACGTATGTAATAATAATAATAATAATGATGATGATAATGATGATAATAATAATAATGATAATAATAATAATAATAATAATAATAATAATGTATGCATGTATGTATGTAATTTATGTAATGTATTCATGTATGTAATGTATGCCTGTATGCAATATATGCATGTATGCAATGTATGTATATGATGTATGTAAGTTATGAATGTGTGTATTGTATATATTGTATATAATGTATGCATACATGTATGTATATATGTGTGTATGCATGTATGTATGTATATAAGTCCATCACTCATTAACAAGCTATATAAATCGTTAGTTCGTCCACATTTGGAATATGCTGTTTCCGTATGGTCACCGAATCTCATTAAAGACATTGATAAACTGGAAAAAGTACAACGGCGAGCCACAAAACTGATTCCAAGTATAAAAAACAAATCATACGAAAATCGACTAAAATATATGAATCTGTTTTCCCTAAAAAAGCGTAGACTCAGAGATGACTTGATACAGGTCTTTAAAAATCTAAAGGGAATTGACAGCATCAAAAGTGACAAAATTTTCACATTGAATGAGGATCCGACAAGAAACAATGATCTCAAACTGTCAGGAAATAGATTCAATATGGAAGTGGGTAGAAACAACTTTGCCAACCGTGTAGTTAATGAATGGAATAAACTTCCTGCAGAGGCAGTGCAATGTAGTTCAGTTCGAAGCTTTAAGAATCATTTAGATAAACACCTAAGCAAGATGCTGTAGTGATTATCATTTATTTTATATTATTTGTTTTTGTTTTTATTTATCATTTGTCTGTTTGATTCTCATTAATAATAAGTTATATGTCAATTCATTATTATTTACTATTTATCTGTTTGTTTATTATTTAACTATGCCTATGCATTTTATTTGTTATTTACATTATTATAGTTTTTATTTATTCAGTTATTATTATTTTGATTTTTTTCGCATCCGACCTAGATATGGACCAAAAGGTCTACTGTCGGCATGCTTCGCCTTTGTAATCCTTTGTTTGCAAGTATGTATATATGTATGTATGTATGTATGTATGTATGCATGCATGTGTGTATGTATATATGTATGTAGGCATGTATATATATATACATATATGTTTATATATATATATATATATATATATATTATAAAGTAGTAGCCTCTGTCTGTCTCGTTGTTTATTTGTTTGTTTGTACACGAACTTCTCCTAGGGTTTTAGAGATAGACCCCCATAACCATATACATTCTGATACCCTATCACTCCAGGT
>NC_134799.1:50257630-50260130 GCF_046742065.1 Oratosquilla oratoria
CTAAGGGCATGGTTCATTAAATTCCACGATACAAAGTCCTCTGTAAGGGGCACCGTTCTAGACTCCCGATAGGGGGGAGTTTGTGATATTATAACCATATCATCATTATTATTTGGATCGGTAAATTGTTGTTTTAGAGATTCGAACATTTCTCCGAGCTAAATTGAAAAATGCTTCATTGTTATCGTAATCACATTCTTATCATTTACGGTATTCCGTTTCGGCGAGTCGTGGACTAGTGGGGGAACATTGTTTTATTTCAAATGAAACTAAGCTCGTTATTTAAAAGTATATTTCTGATCCTCGTTAACAAAATTTGCATATTACTGACTCACTTTGTTGTATAAAGTTGAAAGTTTATGTTGATTATGAAAACACAGGGCAAATAAAATTAAAGAATGCGGCGCCACTAAAGATGAACATGTTCAGTAACGGCTGTTTAACAGAGATTCAGCTGGAAGAGCTTTCCATGCTCCAGTCCAAAGAGTCTTCCTGGACATACTTCCAGGCATCTTGCTCTCTGTCGTTTCATATATTTAGCAATACACAAAATTTGTGAAATTGATGGCAAGAGTTCGGAGCATAGGGGAGAAAATATTATTTAAGAACGAAAGCTTTATTTGCTGTTCAGCGCTTTGTTCATTGGAGCCAGCACTGTTGGTAGTTGCCATCAATAGTTTGGAACATGTTCAAGAAGTAACCATTGATGTAGTTTTAAGAGCGATGTGGAATTAGATACAGGAAATTCATTTTTTTATAGAATGAATGTTATCTATTCATATTGTAATATAAAATTATTCGATCACAAAAATTACTAGAGCAGGCAGGGTGATGGATAGAAGTAAGAGCTTCTCTTAGTACTACAAGATATATTTCACAGGCAAGTATCCGAACTCTGTTTATATTATAAACTTAGGGAAGAATGTAATAATGATATGTATATACACACATAAACACCCCGTTTTAATTCATGTCGAAAATCACTTAGGGTCTGACAGACTGAATTTCCGACTTTATCATTGGCATCCGTCTTATATATGGTTTACTAACTGTAATAATCATAACCTAAGGCTGTTCATCTTAAGTCAATTCACGCGCAGGGGGGCACGACGTCTTTGTGTATAACAGACGTGTGAAAAAATAGCTAACTGAACTAGTGACGGACCCAGGCTCATGGTCGGTTTATAAAAGGGGCAGTAAGATGGACTTACATCCTAGTATAGCAGCCATGGATGACCATGTCGAAGTCAACTCTAGGGTTATCGTGCCAGATGGCGTCAGAGCCTTGATGCGCCACCCCCTGCTGCGCCGGCCGGTATGAGTCGCGGAGGCGGAGTGAGCTGATGTGTTCGATGAATAACTATGACGACACAAGGTCCCTCGTGCAAATATCCACTTGTTCGTTGTTTACTTGCTTAGTCGTCAAGGAGACTATTATCTCTTGATTCTTTTTTAATTTGCCTCTTCTGTTTCGTATACTTTCAACATTGTATTCTTCTTCTAATTTCAGTATTTTTTTTTATTGAAAAAGTGTCATTTAAGTTGTCGTGTGATAATTGAAGACAATATTTATCCATCGTAAATCACCGAAGTATGATTATATCCTTAATTATACACTTCCTATTATACACTATCAGTTCATAGCTCATATGATTTTTATTATCTTCGAAATCATAATGAAAAAGTCTTAACGTGTTTCCTTTCTTTACCACACGCGTCTTTATTACTGTACTATCTTTTACAATCTTTGTACAATTCTTTATCATTCTTTGTACTATTTTTTCTCTAATTGGACTGCTGATCCGTTCCCAATAGCGTATTTGACATTTGCATTGGCTATCCAACCGAATAGTTACAGGTAATCACATCGGGTGCTTCTTTTTGCTTACTTTCACTTTACAGCGTTACATTGCCCATGCAGTTTTGTGTGCAAGTGCAGATAAATGCAGACAGATAGAGGAAAGAAATATGGTACATCCGGGAAAGAGGGATATGATTGCACGAGATCCCTATCAGACAGGAGTGTATCCCCTTTAGCCGCAACAAAGTGAGTTCAGAATCTATAAGAGACGCGATCGTATTCAACGGGTTAGGGTTTATGAATCCATGCCGCACACTCCTCTTCCCTTGGCGCGAAAACCCCAAGACTTCTTTACAGCTGTTTTGAATTCCTCTTCTCATCCCCAGTCTTGTTGTCTATATCTCTAATTCCGATGTCGTCATTATGCATTAATTCTACATTAAAAGTTCGACTTAAATCTTTAAAAGATTAGCCTGTAAGTGCACTTCGACACTCGAACTATGAAATACTATTTAATCAATATTTTTTTCATTTACTTTTATAGAAAATTCATTAGAATTTCAGACTGCCGCACAGAGAAATGTATACCCGGTAGTGGAATTTATGTTCTCATAATTAACATCATTCAGACTGTTGAAATGTTTACTCTGGTTGTGCATTCTCTTGTGAGTTCGAGGGATTTGTTGGGGAGTAATAATC
>NC_134799.1:50270130-50280130 GCF_046742065.1 Oratosquilla oratoria
GACCCAAGATCTCTGTCAACTTAAATTATATTTCTTTTCCTTTCCACATATGGAGAGCTGACAATCGACGACTCCTCACCTACGATTTTTAGCTGGTGACATGGAAAGACTCCCACACAAAGATAACAGTCCAAAGTTTCTCCTCAGGGAGATCTGTGAGAGGGCTCGAGGCAACATGAAAAATGATCGCGGTTTGAATTTGGAAGTGGAAAACACATACAGTGCGGCTTAAAACACCTTGTCCTTTTATCCACTATTTGATTGTGCAAAGTACTTGTTCGCCTGTTAGACTGTTACCTTAGTACTGATTTCCACTACAGAATCATCAGAGCACATTTCATATGCAAATGGAATTGAAAACATGTCCAACACTGAGAGTCCCCTTCATACTAAACACTTATTCTGCTTACGTTGTGTCAACTTAAATCTCTGTTTCAAGGACTTGGCACAGTTAAGAAGACTGGAAAAACTGATTATGATTTGGTCTCAGAAAACAGTGGGAATTTCACGCATTTTGAAAGTCGGGTCAATTATTCATTTGAAATAAAAGAAATTTTGTTACAGAAGGTCGGCAGTAAGTTTTGGATCTAAAATTGGACAGAGAAAAATGTAAGAATAGTCGGCAATAAACTCACCCTCGTTAAATTTGAGCTTTTTCAATCTCAACCTCGGAGTTGCAAAATTAAATATCAAGGAATAATATATATGTATGTATATATATATATGTATATATATGCATATATATATGTATATATATATAAGAGTGTTTATATATAAATATTTATATATATATATATGTATTTGTATATATATACATGTATATATATGTGTATATATACATATATACAGATATATGTGCATATATGTATGTACATATACATATATACAGATATATATATATATATATATATGTATATATATATATATATATATATATGTATATATATATATTTCTGAAAATACAGTTTCGGCTCCCCCTCTTTCTTTTCTCATTCTCATTCTCGCACACTACTTTTCTTACTCTTCCTCTCTCTCAGCACTTGACTCCCTCCCTCACTACTTCACTCTCAATCTTTTATTCTTTAGATATCTCGTTCTCTCACTCTCACTCTCTCACACTCATTTTCACAGTTGCTTAGTTTCTCGCTCTCTCTTTCTTACTCTTACTCTCACTACCATTCTGCCTGGTACAGCAAAGAAATAGGAAATATATGATAAATATACAATATTTGTATGCAAGAATGTAGGATATTGTAGATATGTTTGTGTGTGTTTATGTGTGTGTGTGTGTGTGTGTGTGTGTGTGTGTGTGTGTGTGTGTGTGTGTGTGTGTGTGTGTGTGTGTGTGTGTGTGTGTGTGTGTGTGTGTGTGTGTGTGTTTGTGTGTGTGTGTGTGTATGTATATGTGTGTGTATGTGTTTGTACGTGTTGTACTTGTGTGTGTGTGTGTGTGTGTTTGTGTGTGCGTGTGTGTTTGTGTGAGTATATGTTTGTGTGTGTGCGTGCGTGCGTGTATGTGTGTGTGTGTGTGTGTGTGTATGTGTGTGTGTGTGTGTGCATGTCTGTATGTGTGTGTATGTGTGTACGCGTTTATTCTTGTGTGTGTTTGTGTGTGTACATGTTTGTGTGCGTGTGTGTGTGTGTGTGTGTGTGTGTATTCACCTTGGTCTTTTCACCTTGGTCTTTGGATCACGTGTTGGACTCGTGATCGACAGCTATTTCCCTCCCGGAAGAGAGCTCAGAGCTCGTATGACCGGTCTATGGGTAATGCTATGACCTTTCATGCACACACACACCCAACTCCCCGCCTACGAGAGTCAGAGTAACGACCCGAAGCGCAGCGATACCGAAATAATTTCGGCCCTGGGCAGGATTCGAACCAGGTACTGCGAGCACCACCGTACTTGCCAGCCCAGCGCTCTACCAACCGCGCCACCGAGTGTGTGTGTGTGTGTGTGTGTAGTGTGGGTGTGGGTGTGCGCACATGTGGGTGTGCGTGCGTATGTGTGTGTGTGTGTGTGTGTGTGTGTGTGTGTGTGTGTGTGTGTGTGTGTGTGTGTGTGTGTGTGTGTGTGTGTGTGTGTGTGTGTGTGTGTGTGTGTGTGTGTGTGTGTGTGTGTGTGTGCGCGTGTTTGTGTGTGCGCGTGTTTGTGTGTGTGTGTGTGTGTGTGTGTGTGTGTGTGTGTGTGTGTGTGTGTGTGTGTGCGCGTGTGTGTCTTTGTGTGTATGCGTGTAGGCGGCTGTGTGAAACCGTAGTGTGTTTACAGGCGTTAGGTGAAGGCTTCTTATTGATTTAAAGGGAATAGAATGTTTCTTCAGATAGATGAGAGGTGCCGGTTGGCGAGTCTGCATCAGGAAGCTTCCGGGAGAAGTGTCGTATCGTGTTAAGACTGGACACCGCTTCCTTTAGATGGTATTCATTGTATCGTGTATGACCGGTAGTGGGTACCTTCCTGCATGTGGTGGACCTGCAAGATAGACAGCAAAGCAACCCATTTCCAGAACCCGGCAACCCCCTTACCGCCATCAGATGTCCTTAGGGGATGGCACACTGTCTCCGGAATTGGCCCAAAATCTCTATAACAAATTGAGCTTTATTTCTTAATTTTTTTCACACATGGAGAGCGGACAACCGGCGACAATCTCTCCTCTTTCTACAACTTTTAGCTGGTGGCATAGAAGCGGTTCCAAAGTTTTTCCCAGAGATTTGTGAGAGGTTCCGAGGACTGTTGCCAGCCACTGTGGGGTTGCGAGTTTAATCTCTCTCTCTCTCTCTCTCTCTCTCTCTCTCTCTCTCTCTCTCTCTCTCTCTCTCTCTCTCTCTCTCTCTCTCTCTCTCTCTCTCTCTCTCTCTCTCTCTCTCTCTCTCTCACTGTCTGTCTATCGATCTGTCTTTTATATTTATATTTTATCTCTCGCTGTGTGTGAAGATGTACAAGTATGAATGTTAGTTTGTGTGTCCTCACTTCGCCACTTCATACGTGGGTAATTTTTTTCCCATGAATAGAATATACGCTTACGCCATCTTGTTTCTTGTTATAGCCGAAATAAATTTTCATGCTTTGTGTATGTGTCTCTGAAAATTCTTAAATGGGTTCCTATATTAAGAGACCTAAAAAAGTATTTGCGTAATTGTAAAAAAAAAAATATGGTAACGTCTCTTGGAAGTACTCTCAAGCATTTATTTCGTTGCTCTTAAGTCTAGATAGGACTTCTGTCAAGTAGGGGCGGGGTGGGGGGAACTAAGCAAGTAGGAAAAGGTCGCTCAGTGCTACAGCAAATGTGTAGATACTTGCAGTGCAATTTATATCGACATTTAATTTCTATTATTATTTTTTTTTGAAAGGCAGTAACATAGAACGGGCAGAGAGCTACTTCAATGAATTTATTTATGATTTGTTTGTTTTGGCTCGCATTAGGTCATTGTTAATCAATCGATAACAAAATCACATCATGAAGAGGTTAACGAAGTTCTAGAAGTGGCTGAAATTACTTGAAAGCACGAATTGAATTTACTGTACTTCGTACACTAGTTGTGGTTAGCATTCATTTGTCTCGTTTAGTCAAAATTTAGAAATAGACTAGAAGTCCATCGAACAATGAAAGAATATTTAGTTAATTTTTTTTTTCTTATTCTTGGAAATGCTACCTTAAACAAAAATACGCATTCATCGTATGGTGGCGAATGTAATGACTTTGGATCAGATTATTCTTGTATTTATAGGAAAGATAAGATATTAGTATTTCTTGAAGACAGAAGTATTAAAAAATACTAAGAATGCAAGGTGTACAACCGTCGTCGTCAGCGTGAGAAAACGAAGTCACGCAGTCAGCGTGCGGACATGGGTGACTAGCCATAACCTTCAGCGATTCTGTACATTCGACTACAGTTACCGCTGGCAATAAAGACATAAAGAGTGATATCTCCTTGGCCATGATCTCCGATGACATAATGTGTTAGAAATGTGATGGTGATTTCACCTCTTAAGCGTCTCCTGATGTGGGACACCTCCCCTCCCCGGACCATTGGTATGGACGTCCTGGCCCCGGCGACGGGAGACGAGGCTCTCGAGGCCCCCGTACCGGACTCTGGTGCTCTACGAGTCTGATCGCCGGTGTGGTGTGCGGCTCACGACTTTTAATTACGATGAAAAGCTCAAGATGTCTGCCCTGCCGTCCTAACTTTTCTTGTTGACCGTCGCGACACCTCCTTTACAGTAAAAGTGTTAGTGGTGGAGTAGGAGTAGGAGAAGGAGGACGAGAAGTAATAGGAGGAAGACCAGGAGGAGGAAGAGGAGGAGGACGAGGGGGACGAGGAGAAGGAGGAGGAGGAAGAGGAGGAGGAGGAGGTGGTGGTGGTTGTGGTAGTGGTGGTGGTGGATGGGGAGGTCGCCACTGCCGTCACGAAGGGAATACGACGGCTTCTGAGGATGGGAAGAGGAAACGGGAGAGGGAATAGTCAGAAATTACTTTTCATACGCACACGCACACACACACACACACTCACACACGCAAGCACACTTACACACACACACACACACACACACACACACACACACACACACACACACACACACACACACACACACACACACACACACACACACATTAAAAGAAATCTGAGTTATCTGCACGAGGATCGGAGGTCTATGGCACTAGTGACCTGACATGTCAGCAGCCTCGCCAGTACCATGATTTTTTTTTTGTGAATTCAGTTCATTAAACGACACGAGATATTGTGGAGCAAATCTATGGGAATCTCACTCAGCCAGGCGTTTTTGTTTCCCAGACTCGTACACAAGAACACATCGTAGTCTCGTTCCATTCTTCGATACTTTTAATCCTTTCCATAACCATGAAACTTTTGTTGGATTGTACTCTCAGAGCTGAAGATCTTCTTCGTAGTTCAAGAGTCGTAAGTGTTTATCACAGAAAAACTACAGATATTGGACATGTTATGGCCTCATGAGTGATTGATAATTAATGGCCATCAGTTTATCAATGTAACCATAAGGACATGGGGTATCTGTTCAGATTTGGTATCTTCACGAATTGGCTTTCGACTGGCCTCGCATAATGTGTAATAGCACCAGTGTTACTAGTGGAGCTCCCCAGGGCTCGGTGATGGGTCCCTTGTTTATTATGTATATAAACGGTATGGGCAATTCTATGATGTTAGTAGGTTTGCGGATGTCACTAAAATAGAATACCATATTAAGTCCGAGGAAGACACTAGGATACTGCAGTAAGATTTTAACATATTGTTTGCATTATCGGTGAAATAGCAATCGAACCTCCATATCTTAAAGTGTACTGTGTTAAACGTAGGTTTATACAACCCAGAAAACAGGTATAGATTAGAAAAAAACATAAAAAATAGAATGTGAAAAGAACTTGGGAATGTTAGTGAGTCTTCACCGTAAATCCACAAAACAGTGCATTAGTGTCAGGAATAGAGCTAACAGGGCATTAGGATTTATTGCTAGTACGGTTATAAACAAAAATACTGATGTTATCAAACCGTATCTGGCAATAGTTAAACTCAACCTTGACAATGTGGTACAATTCTGGTCTCCGTTCTATAGAGTGATTCACTAGAATCAGTGCAGAGGTGATCTAATAAAGATATTCAAATGGGTCAAGGGCTTTAACAAGGGTGATACAGGCAAGGTTATTATATTAATACAGCAGGGTAGGACTCGTACTTGTTTATTCATTTATTCTTTTATTTATCTATTTATTGATGTTGATGTTTGTGAGGTATGTTACTTTCGTTATGTGCATAGTATTAAGGGTGTTAGCAATAATGGAGAGTGTCCCTGCATGTATTTCACAGTTGTCAGAAACTGAGATATTACCCTCATCCGATTCCCTCTTTGGACTCAATTCAGGACAGATAATAGATATTCTGGTTTTGTTTGGAAAAAATAGGAAATCCGATTTTTTTTATGTTACTATGAGTAACCTGATTAACAGATGTCTTTTTGTAATGACAATTCTGCATCACAAACACATTTTTAAGTAGTGAAGCTTTACAAGAAATTTTCAATGCTTCATAAAACATAAAAACAAAAGCATAATCTTACAATACTTAATGGTGTTGTTTTTATACATTGGCAAGGCTCCAGGTACTTATGACTGACTAAGGCTCCAGGTCGCACAGGTTTCCAATCCCAGGCATGCACAATACACAACAATATTATAAATCCAGTCTTATCTGTAAAAATTGGCAGTATTAATATGTAGTTCAAACATAATACTATAAACATATTCCTGATACTCTTCAGAACTCAAAGTTCCAAAAGTATTTAGATTGTGCCTGTTTACAAGTTTTATCCTTTCCTGGATGAGAATTACAATCGCTTTCATGAAGTAATTTCAATACCTCTGGTACAAGAGTTTGTGGAAATGCCAACTGATTCACTGGACCCCTGGAAATATCCTTCCCACTTACAACTGTTTTTCTATACAAAAGTCCATCATTCAAATGAAATTCCTTTATTTTGTTAGTTTTGGAGGAATACCTCATGGGTTCATCAAATTCTGGGCTACTTTTTTCCAAGTCTTATCTCTTATTTGTTCCCTTATTATCGTTTCTTCATCTAATGTTAATAGTTCATTAATACTGCTGATAAAATTGATCAACTCTGTTGTTGGTTGGCTAATATTCCTAGATGGTGCTTCTGCTGCAACGTTCATCCTACCTGGAATATATTCAAACTTAACCTCGTAACACTGAAGTGTAGTAAAGCGCCTAGCTAATCTGTTCCTAAGATTTTTATGTTTGAATAAGTTCTGGATAGCTGTATGATCAGTCCACACTCTGATTAGATATTCCAGTATCATATATCTAAAACCTTACATCGGACGCATCAGTACAAAGAATGAACTTTTTATTATAATCAGAAATTATGAGAACTGGAGAATTAGTAAGTTTATCTTTCAACTTGTCAAAAGCTTGTTGTTATGCAGGTCCCCAAATGACCACTGAGTCTTTCCTCAACAAAGAACTTTATGGAATAGCTATGACTACAAAACCCTTAATAAGCTTTCTATAATACCCTGTCAATCCCAAGAAACTTCTAACTTTTTTTCTGCACCTGTCCTGCAAAAACTTACATTTTTCAAGTTTCACTTTCAACCCTACTTCATCTAGTCTTGAGAATACCATATCTAATTTCTTAAAGTGCTCGGTCGCTGTTTGGGAAACTATTAAAATATTATCTAAAAATACACTGGCAGTGTTTCCTAACAACACTTCTAGTAAAGTATTCATTAATCTCATATAAGCTAATGGATTATTACATAACCCATATGGCACTCGTTTGAACGCATAGTGTCCTGTTGTTGTAGAAAATGCTGTATAATCCCCTGAATCTTCGTGCAACTCGATCTACCAGAAGGCAGACTTGATATCCATAGTGCTGAAATATCTATTCACGATTCCAAGCGACGAAGTCATATCTGCTATTAACGGTAACGGTAGTCTATCAGGTATTGTTTATTTATTCAATTCCCCATAGTCAATAACTGGACGCATGGTACTATCTGATTTTGGCACCAGAATCAATCACTTCGACTGGGTTCTATGACATCTTGTGATAACATTTCAGTGATCATTTTATCTACAATGGCTAGCTTGGAATGAGTTAATCTGTAGGTAGTTATATAAATAGGTTAAGTCCCTGGTTTTAACTTGATCTGATGTTTTGAAACAGTTGTTTTGGCCCCCAGTGATTACAATGAAAGCATTCAAACCTAGCGGTCCTTGAAGTGCTTCTAACTCTATGTTTAGATCCTCTGTTTCTGTTGTCACACCTAGAGTTCCCAGTTTCTTTCTGTTGTTGCATTCCTATGATCATGACATATGGACTAAATGCTTTACTTTCTGTATAACGTAATCTATTTCTCTTAAGTCTATTGTTTCTTTAAGGTCCATGTATAGCTTTTCTGCAGTCATCTCATCACAGTTATGTACCAATAATGCAAATGCTATTAACTTAGTAACATGAGAAACTTTTAACTTATCACTAGATCTTTCTCTCCAATCTGAATCCTTTAACATAGAAATCATGTCCTTAGACGATCTGTCTAATTTTGCTAAATATTCTGTATTTTTTTTTCTGCATCATTCTAATCAAAGACCTGACAGGATCCTGATCACGCTTTGACTTAAAATGTTTTATAAAAGCCTTATAATCTTCCATTTGTTGGAAATTTATTATTTTCTCAGGATCTACATTTTCTTTATTCTTTTTTTAATTTCTTTTTAATATATGGTATGTTTTTATCGTTGATAGTGTATCAATCAAACTAAGAAATCTATTAACCCCCACTGTATTTTCTTTCCCCGAAAACTTTAGGATATTTATCTGCGAGGTAATAACCTCGCGTCGGAGAACTTTCGTGGCCTTACCTTCAGTTTATAATGTCGATTTCAATCGACTGCTTTCCTTGTAGTCGTCCTCACTCGTAAAACATCAGTCTCGTCCGTGTGTTCTCGTTCACTAACGCGTCCTCCTAGTCATCCTCTCTTCCATTAGCTCGTCTTCGTAGTCGTCCTCTCGTTCACCAGTTCGTCCTCGTATTCATCCTCTCGTTCCAGCGTGGACTGAATGATTTACATGCACTGCGTGATTTAAGTGCACTCAGTGATTTGTGTGCACTGCGTGGTTTGCGTGCACTGCGTGGTTGAGTGCACTGCTTGTAGTTTGTTTGATGAATTCGATGCACCAGTCTCTTCACACTCGTAGCTGTATCTTGTATTAAATTCCTTAGTTTTAGTCTTCTTTAGGAGCGTTGGGTTTCGTCCCTATCAGCCGCCACTTTCGTACGCCTTTCAACTTTCACCCTCCTTTCTCCAGCCATTCGTCACTTTCCCCTTTCCTAACTTTCACTTCTTATTACTCTCTTAGTTTCACAAATTTTAGTCTGTAGGCCTTGTTGCCTCTAGTCATCCCTCTTTTTAGTTCCTTATAATATAATCTTTTCATTTGATATTCTAGACTCAGTTCGACTTAGTAATATCTTTCCTTCTGATATAATATTCTGTCCGGGGGAATTAAAGTTTTGGTAAGTTTTCATTAGTATCTTCCGTTAAATCTTATACAACGTGCTTCGCTGAGGTATAGTCTATGAACCTCCCGAGAACACGAATGTTAGGTCCTATGTGATCTTTAACTTTATATTTAAGATCCTCACCAAAGGAAGGGGACTTACAATCGTGAACAAATTAAATTCTCTCTATCTCTCTCTCACTATCTCCATCTCTACCTCTCTCTCTCTCTATCTCTCTCTCTCTTTCCCTCTCTCTCCATCTCTTTTTTCTTTCTCTTCATCTCTCTCTTTGTCTCTCTTTACCTCTCTTTCTCTCTCTCTCTCTCTCTCTCTCTCTCTCTCTCTCTCTCTCTCTCTCTCTCTCTCTCTCTCTCTCTCTCTCTCTCTCTCTCTCTCTCTCTCTCTCTCTCTCTCTCTCTCTCTCTCTCTCTCTCACTCTCTCCATCTTTCCATCTCTCTTTTCTTTTCTTTCGGTTATTTGTCTTGTAAGTCCATTTGTTCCTGTAAAGCCACATTTCATTCACTTAATCGAATGTCCTGGACCTGAAACCGGAGATCTTCTCCCTCATTAGCTGGGACTTTGGACTTATTCTGACTGAGAAATATTTGGCAGCGGAAACAAGTTGAATGGGAATGGCTGTACCAGCTTCGCATTTCCCTCGGGTGAACAAAATCTCCTGCCCTCCCGTTGTGAAGGAATGTGTCAGTGGAACGAAGGGGTTAAGTGATTATTCCCGCGAGTTTTATTATTTGGAAAACCTGCAGCCACACGGTGGCTGGCAACAGTCCTCGGGCCCACCTACACATCATTATTAGAATAATTTAGAATTTTTTATTTATTTTATTGGTGTGGGACTACCTCTATGCCAAAGACTGGAAGTTGGAGAAGAGCAATACATCAATACAGTTAAAGTTGATAAAAATCACCGGTGCAGTCCAGACT
>NC_134799.1:50290130-50295130 GCF_046742065.1 Oratosquilla oratoria
TGAAGTGAGCACATGTTTAATCATATAATGTGGGAAAGAGGAGAGTTTGCCTTCGTTTGTGCAGACGTGGTGTACACAGTACAAATTTTTGAAAATATAGGCTAAGATGAACGTGAACTTTGTCAATCAGGGCCCTGCTGAGATCGAAGTCTGATTTCAAAGGTGTCACAAAATCGTTGCTTTTCGTTATGAAATCTGTAAAGTGTGAAGTGGCATGAACGTGGTTCACGAAAAAAGTTGACGTTCATATCAATTGGCTACCTCAGAAGCATCGGCGCCATTCTTCAGTGCTGGTGAGAGGTTTTGAAAGTACGACCCATAGGCTATTCGACATCAGAGGTGCGCCACGGAATCGAACAAGATATGTTGACACCCCAAACAAAAGAAGTGGCACCCGTTACGAAAGGGCCTCATCAAGATGGTTCATGGCCCTTTAGCTTCCGAGTAAGTGCCACCTGGAACCAAATTGGTAAAACACTCGCTTCCAGTCAGTCCAATGTGATAACTGTGAAGGGACTGTTATCTTACAAGACCTCTCGTATACCGGGGAAGCTTCTTGTATGGACCACTTGAGAGATCGAACATCTTATGTCGTTGAGCTTAAATCGAGCATCCAACGTCTGAATACTTGAAGCGTGAATTCCAGGGACGTCAAGAGCCGCAAATCGAGAACTTGTGTCATTCTAGGTCGTCCCAGTTACCTCGATGAAAGGACCAGTAGGTCTGACGTGATTATTTTTACGAATAGCTTGTCTTTTAGTAAGTTTGTGCGCAGGGATGTGACCCAGCATATTAAGTTCCTTCACTTGCAGTATTTCTGAAGACTGACGGAATCGATTTGTCTTAGAAGCTCCGCTTAGTGTTACCAGAGGTCTGTTTTTTTATAGTGTGGATATATAACAAGGTGTGATAAAAAATAAATCCTTTTGGATATCTTAGTGTTCATTACCAAAGTATCAATACATTAAAGAAATCTTTTGTAGGTACTGTGTTTATTCTTAACCGTAATAACGTAAGCTGGATTAGAAAAAAATAATTGGTTTAACTAATACCTGTAGGTGGAACCAATGGTGGGATCCTACACGTGATGGTTCTTCAAAATGGACGTCGGAAATAATAGTCTCCTAGCTGCTCGTCTTCACATCTCATAAATACCCTGGAGATGTGGCTCCAAGGAGTCGTCGGACTGGATCAAACTATCTCTCTCTCTCTCTCTCTCTCTCTCTCTCTCTCTCTCTCTCTCTCTCTCTCTCTCTCTCTCTCTCTCTCTCTCTCTCTCTCTCTCTCTCTCTCTCTCTCTCTCTCTCTCTCTCTCTTTCTCTCTCTCTGTCTCTCTCTTTCTCTCTCTCTCTCTCTCTCTCTCTCTCTCTCTCTCTCTCTCTCTCTCTCTCTCTCTCTCTCTCTCTCTCTCTCTCTCTCTCTCTCTCTCTCTCTCTCTCTCTCAAAATTCCCTCTCAAAGATCTCTGATTGTCCTTTCAGGTTGAATGTCTTCTCTTATGTAACACATTCAGTGGAGGGGCATATTACTTTGTGTGTATTATTTAGGCCTATTCATTTGTCATACTTGCAATACCTGTTTACAGTGGAGAACTCAACATTATTTATTCACGTCAATGACAGACTCTTTTATTTGGGATAGGGGAACTAAGCCTTTAAATAAGGTGGTGTACAGAACGAAGACAAACGACATACAATGTACCCTACCGAAAACTTTGAAAGTTGGAGAAGAGCCTTGTACTCTCACAAAAAGAAAAAATATTTCAAACAAAAAGAAAGAAGAGATAGGTAATGGAAAGGAAAAAACTAAAAAAGTAATAAACGAGGGTAATCGATGATAATGTGCAAATCCAGTCATTTGTTCCCAGGTTTGCTTACGACATCAGAATAAATTATAGATTGGTATCATTATCAAATCGACAGAATGATTGTCGGTCATTGTCTCAAAGGATGTCGGATGAGTAACAGTTTGCTCCTTCAACATGGGGACATACCACTGTGATTTATATATATTTTTGTAGATTCAACTACATATAAGCGACGGTAACATACTAGTTCGTAGATTCCGTGTCGACTACAGACAAGAGAATTCTTGCAGCTGAGTCGGATTTTTGTAGATTCTATTTGAACAACAGACAAGCTTGTATTAAACTAAAGGAGCTAACGTCGTTAGGTGATTTCATTCAAAGGAGGGAACCCTTTGAAAGGTTTAGATTCGGTAAGGGGGTCAATATGCTTTTAAATGCGACTGTACCGAGAGGACGAGAGTAGAAAACAACAACAACAACGATATGATGGAAACTGGGCAAAGGATAGAAGAGAACGGAGTCCTGGAAAAGGTTTTACGTTTATTTATGGACCGTGGATGAGGGTGAGATCTCTCTGGAAAGGGGCGGCAGTTGCGAAAATTCTTGAAGAGTGGGTGAAAAAAGAGGGAGAAAGCTTTTGTTTAAGAGCTTTACCTGAAGGACCGAGATAGTGGGAAAAGGACTGAAGCGGTGAGAAAATAGAACTTGGAATGGTTAGATGGGTGGCTTGGAAGTGAGGTATGACTAGGTGGTGCAAGGGATGGCGTGGGACGAAAGCAAGAGATAGTGTGTGAAGACATCAAAGAATAGGGGTGGGAACAAATCAAGCAATGGGGGTGGAGCGAGGGCAAGGAATTGAAGGGAAGAGATGAAAGGATGGTGCGGGAAAAGAGCAAAGGATGGGGGTGGAAAGAGAGCAAGGGATGGGATGAAAGAGAGCAAGGGATGGGATGAAAGAGAGCAAGGGATAGGGTAAGAAGAGAGCAAGGGATGGGGGTGGGAAGAGAGCAAGGGATGGTGTAGGAAGAGAGCAAGGGATGGGGGTAGGAAGAGAGCAAGGGATGGGATGAAAGAGAGCAAGGGATGGGGTAGGAAGAGAGCAAGGGATGGTGTAGGAAGAGAGCAAGGGATGGGGGTGGGAAGAGCGCAAGGGATGGGGTTGGAAGAGAGCAAGTGATCGGATGAAAGAGAGCAAGGGGTGGGGTAGGAAGAGAGCAAGGGATGGGGGTGGGAAGAGCGCAAGGGATGGGGTTGGAAGAGAGCAAGTGATGGGATGAAAGAGAGCAAGGGGTGGGGTAGGAAGAGAGCAAGGGATGGGGGTGGGAAGAGCTCAAGGGATGGTGTAGGAAGAGAGCAAGGGATGGGGGTGGGAAGAGAGCAAGGGATGGGATAAAAGAGAGGAAGGGATGGGATAGGAAGAGAGCAAGGAATGTGGGTGGGAAGAGAGGAAAGGATGGGGTAGGAAGAGAGCAAGGGATGAGGTGAAAGAGAGCAAGGGATGGGGTAGGAAGAGAGCAAGGGATGGGGGTGGGAAAAGAGCAAAGGATGGGGTGGAAAGAGAGCAAGGGATGGGATGAAAGAGAGCAAGGGATGGGATGAAAGAGAGCAAGGGATGGGGGTGGAAAGAGAGCAAGGGATGGGAGGAATTGGAACGTGTAGATAAATGATACATCTGGAAGAATGGAGTACGAAGGACGAGGAGGAGAGAAGGCAGCTAACCCCTTCACCCTTATTCTGAAATGTAATAAAGACCATCCAGTCAAGCTCGGTCTTAAGGCTTCAGCTTCTTGCAGTTTCTTGACGAGTACCGTAGTGAATTTATGGCTTTAGAATTATTTTTATATTTAACGCTGTGCTACTTATTCATTCTTTTATTTGTTTGATCTATTTTGTTTTTAATTAGTTAGTTGGTTTATCTTATAATCTATTTATTATATATTTATTTATTTGTATATTCATCTATTTATCTATTAATTAATTAATTTACATAATTATCTATTTGTCCATATATCTTTAATTTATCAATTAATCTATTCATTTTCTAAGAACCACTGTATCTCAATTTATCAGCATCTACCTACCCGAGTCCGAGCCGTATATTTCATTCTGGCAGTCCATTATCCCTTTGACTTTCGTGTGAATTACTTCCCTTTTCCCACTGATTTGCAATCTGTTTGAGTGAATAGAGGAATCATGGGCACTCTTGGTCTCTCTAATATAGATAGTAATTCACATCAGTTCTTCCAGGAGCTTCGGTCACCCAAACGCAAAGACCAAAGATGGCGGCCTGGGCTGTATCTAAGCAGGCTCTGACGCCGGAGAGTCGTAGACTTTTTTCTTGTTATTATTATTATTATTTTTTCTTTACTTTTGTTATTACGTTTTGTTGTTTTTCAGCAAACCCTCCAATGTTTTATTTAGAGTGTCCCCGTTTCAACTTTCTCATCCTTCAAATTACCAAACCATTAATTAATGAAACGACATTTCAATCATGTTTTATCGTCATAAGTCGTTGCAAACATTGTAAGGAGCCTGAGGCGAGCCAGTGGCTTGTGAAAATTTGTAGGTGTTCATCTGAAACTTCCTCTTAGCATGGGCCCTTCACTACTGAAGTTTTTCGTCTACTGTGACCAAATGCTCTTCAGTACGATTTATCTGAAAGAGCTGGAGGTGTTATATATACTTTGTTTGTCCAAAGAAACCGGGTTTTATTGTCAAGGTATGACTATAAATCTTTGTTGTAGACATGGGCATAAGGAAAAAGACTTGAAAAAAGAGGATTTAGTAAAATTTTTCCAAATGACGTGAGGATAGCTTCATGCCTAACTGTCTGTTGGATAGCTTGTATACCTATCTCTCTGTTCGACAGTCTGCTTGCTTGTCTGTTCCAAGGCCTGTTTGCCTGTATGTTCAACAGATTGCCTGTCTCTGACATTTTTTCGAATTTTAGTATGACTAAAAACCGTCTGAGAAGAAAAAGTAAATGTAGTAATTCTCCTTTTAAGCCCCCCCCCCCCATTCCCCTATCTCCTTTGGAGGAGAGATCATATGTTTGTTCGGGTAGAGTAATCCTTAGGCAGCCCACTCCTACGAGGAGCCGGGATTTATTGTCCTGGTTCACTTCCGGTGGGGAGAGGATAGCGGGAAGAGCGCGAGTCACGTCCTTGTCTTGCGACCGGATGTCACATCAGAGG
>NC_134799.1:50300130-50302630 GCF_046742065.1 Oratosquilla oratoria
ACAATTACGATAATTCTTCGTTGTTAGAAGCTGTTGTAATGACTTCTATGTTTAAGGGGACATAACCTAAGTTCATTTCAAGTTTAGTATAACTTTTTTATATAGACTTGTCATTCTCAAATGTTGCTATATTTTCACTGCATATTTCATGTCCTGAAATATAGGTATTAGCATTTGAAGTCACGCTAATTTTATATTCAATTTAATTCCCAAAATTAATTAGTAGAAGTAATTACTTCTTGATTTTTTTATTTTACAAATTTCATACTAAATCTTACATAACTCAACTCAAGTGGAGAGATCGAAATGCGAGACTTTTGTACTTGGCTGTGGAAGAACTAATAAAGGACTAGGTGGATGAAGTAAAGGATTGATATAGATTTTGAGCCCTAGAATGGACACGTAGAGTATGATGTATCTCATGCATACCACGCCCGATGCATACCACAGCTACTAAGAACGAATGTTTGTAACAAATCTTGCCCTTTTCATTATCATTCATGATTCACCGCTTGTGTGTGGAAAGAGAAACCAGAAAATGGTGCGAAAGTATTCATTCTTTAGTAGTATACAGGTAATGACTTTCAGCAAAAAGCAGTGGGCTGCAGAGGAAATGCGGTCATGTCGAAATTTTTTATCACTAATATTACAAACTCAAGACGAGGCACACCTGCAAAACGGTGTGTGAATACTGAATCTTCGGTGCTTCAGCGGACAGCAGAGGAGATGTAGTCACGCTAGACTTTATTCTGCAGATTGCAAACACGTGAGAAGATTTATCCGGTGCTGGATTATATTTGTCAACAATAAACGGCAACTATATCCTTGGGAATAGAAAATATATCATGAAAGTGGTATAGGAAAGGTTTAAGGCAGGTAACAGAACAGATGAATAGAAGTTCATTATATATATATATATATATATATATATATATATATATATATATATATATATATATATATATATATATATATATTGAGGAGATAGGTCTCCGTTGATATAAGAATGATGATTTACTTGGTCCGTAGGGATCCCAAAAATATCGACTGCCTAAAACTTAAGAAGTCAACATACCTTAGAGGGATAAAAAGGCTGGAGGTGGAGGAGTGATGATGATGGTGCGGTCGTGGTGTGAAGAATGTGGTAGCCAGGTGGGCATAAGACGGTAATGAAGGGTCTTCCGTGGAAGGTGCCTGGGAAAAAGGGAAGACAGAGGAAAAATATCATGGTGGTGGCGGTGGTGGGAGTGTATGTAACTCTTGAAGGTGGTTTGTTAAGGAGGAAGGAGGAAGGAAGGGAATGAGGAGGGGGAGTAGTTTCTTGAGCAGGATTATGTACTGTGTGGGAGATTTTGTTCCTGGCAATGGCAGGGTTTTATAGGAGAGGAGGTCAACTTTGGGCTAAATGAATCGTGATATGGGCTGAATTTTGCTATGACTGTCGACTATGAGGTATTGCTATTAGAGTAGAAACACATAGACTTGTTGAAAAAGTTATGTAGGTATGCAGTGGGTTGTTGAAGTGTAAATTAGACGTCAAAGAAATGAAGCTAGTAGAAGAGTGACGATAGTAGAGTAGAAATAGATCTAGCTAAATGAAGGAGTGGTGATGGAGTAGAAAAGCTTTTGGTGGAGAAGGACAGGTTGGTGGGGGAATGATGGAGTGGGTGACTGGGGAGCGGTGGAAGTGAGGATGGGAGAGAAAAATGGTAGGAGTCGGCAGGAGTGAAGTATTTGGTCAACTCTCACTTGCTGTCATCCACTTTGATTCAACTTCTCCTCATCACTGCCACTACCACCACCACCAAAACCTCCACCGCCATCACAACCATCACCATCACCATCATCACCATCATCACCACCACCACTACCATCACCACCATCGTTACCACCACCACCAACGGTAATCCTCTCCTACAAATACCAAAGTAATTTTCTTTGGCACTTCCATCACCTTTATAACCACGCAACTTCTGCCACCACCACCATCCACCGCAATCACACCAACATCCACTACTAACGTCACCACCACCGATCCACCGCCACCACCACCGTCACCGTCTTTTTAATCGAGATAGGCTCGAGGTAGACACTAATCTTTTAGCCACGAGAGTGGGTTGCATCGCTGAACTAAAAATAATAATAATGATAATGAAAATAAAAATAAAAAAGCCTGGTGGCAGACAGAATAAAGGACTAAAACCGTAAAAAGGCCGCGAATGCGGTTAAAGTCTCATTGTAGAGTTTCTGTATGGCGCGTCTCTATTTATTATTCCATTTGGCCTCTGCGCTGTCAGCAGAGTTCCTGTTGCCGATTCGAAAGGGAAGAAATTCGTTACATTGTGACGTCACAACATCTGTAGCATTAATGAGAGATGGACGGGCAAGTGAGCTTCCTCTGGGCACTCGCCCGGGTCGTCGAAGACGTTACGTTGACTTTTTCTCATTCGACGTCGAGTCACGTCGTTAGAGTTCGTCTTGTCGACTTGTCAGCCTTCAA
>NC_134799.1:50315130-50320130 GCF_046742065.1 Oratosquilla oratoria
GACCAATGTGATTCCTAACAACCTTTTTATCTGTAATGTAACTATAGAATTCTTTGGGATTCTCTGGACTATATATCGTCCGGAGGGCGTCTCCTAGTTAATGATCTTGTGGACGATCGGTCCGCTGACGATTGATCCGGGGATGAATGGTCCGCTGACGATTGATCCCTGGACGATTGGTCCACACTATGTCTGGCCACGAGAAAATGAGGAGTTGGGACATAGAGCGGACCAATCGTCCATGGATCAATTGTCAGTGGACCGATCGTCCAGCAGATCATTAACTAGGAGACGCCCTCCGGACAATATATATTCTTGTAACCCCTTGTACCTTGTATATATATATATATATATATATATATAAATATATATACATATATATAATATATGTATATATATACATATATATATATATATATATATGGATAAGTATTTTAGACAAATTATTTGGATGATGGAGAACATAAACACAGGGGAAGGCTCGGAACCCTAAACACTCTAACGTTTCGTTCGCGTAGAACTTCTTCAGAGAGTGTATGTAGAACTACAATTGAAGTTTATGTACTAAATCTAATTATCTTTTCGGACACTTGGGAAAGGTCATTTTACTGGCGTGCTTTAGATTTAAAATACTAGTTTCTTTAGCTAAATTGATAAACCCTCCTCGATGATTCGATGAATTATTAGTTGAATTATATGCTGATTCAACAATTCTTCTAGTGAATTTATCAAAACCTTTATGTAGCACTTCAGCTTCTCTCCAGTTTGGTAAATGATCGAATTTTTCCGCATGAACTACTAAAGAATTAGATGTCCTATGTGCTTTTATGTCGTTTTTATGTTCATAAATTCTTTTTTCTAATCCTCTTGACGATTCGCCAAAATAAGCCATTGAGCAACTACTGCACGGGATTTTGTATACGACGCTGTTTTCGGAATTGGTTCTCTTTTCAGAAGTCTTTATTAAATCACCTATCCTCTTGTTATTTTAGCTATGTTCATACCTGATTTTGTTAAATATTTGTCTATTATTGGTGACGTTTCTGAGCCAGGTACTGATATAAATTTTTTATTATTTTTATCATTTCTCTCTTTCTTTCCGCGATTGTAAATATTTATTGCATTTCTTTTTGTTCTTTTTAACATTCCCTCTGGATATCCAAGTTTGTCAAAGGTTTTCATAATGTAATCAAATTCGCCTTCTAGGTATTCATTACTACAGATTCGTAGTGCCCTGAGAAAAAATCCTATTACTATACCACTCTTTGTCCTATCATCATGTGCGGAGAAGTAATGTACTAAATCCTCTTTGTTTGTTTCCTTTCTGTATACTGAGAAAGTTACAGTTTTTTCCACTCGTCGTATTAACGTATCTAGGAAGGGCAATTGTCCGTTTTGTTCCTCTTCTACGGTGAACTGAATATCGCTGTTGACCGCGTTAAGCATTCTCACTTTATTATTTACATTGGTGTTTTCGGGGATGATTGCGAGGACGTCGTCTACATATCTAAACCAATGTGATCCCCTACCATTGATTCTGATAAAGTTTTCTTTTTCTAATAACTCCATATATAGACAGGCCATCACTGCACTTAAAGGACTACCCATAGCGAGACCTCTATGTTGTTCATATTCGTCACCATTAAAAGTAAACGCACCGAAATTTACGCATAAATCTATGAATTCTATATAATCTTGTTTTCTTATGGGTAGGTCAGTATCGTTCATATCATTTATTACTCTCTTTACTGCTTCTAACGCACCGTTAGTGGAAATATTTGTATATAACGCCTTGACATCATAGCTTACTAACTTTTTCCCCGTGAAATCTAAATCTTTTAGTCTTGTCAAAAGATCGTTAGAATTTTTCAAATGTGTATTGCTGATCGATCCCATTGCCTGTGATAGCGGTTTGGCTAGATATTTCGCTAGTCTGTGGGGTGCACTGCCAACCCCTGAAGTTATGGGTCGCATTGGAACGTTGGGTTTGTGAATTTTTGGAATACCGCGCATTCTGGGAGGATTGGGGTATTCCTCCAGAAGTCCCATTAATTTCTTTCCTTTTTCAGTTTTATTAAGAATTTTTCTGGCATGTTTTTTTAATTTATCTGCTTCATTCGTTACGAAACATATATGTTTTTTGCGATAAGTATTGTCGTCATCTAAGAGCTCTAACATTTTACTGATATAGTCCTCTTTTGATAAGATCACGATACCACCTCCTTTATCTGCATTGGTGATTACTATGTCTAAGCCTAGATTTATTCAAGCTTTCTTGAATCTTCTGGGGATGACGCATTCGTTTTTAATGGCTAACGCTTGGTAACATGTAACAATCCCCTGTTTGAATCCTTTTTCAATATCGTTGTCACTCCATCTATAGTTTCTCTTAATAAAATCTGTGAATCCCCTTGTGTTAATACCAGTGTCGAATTTAAGTCCTAGCGATAGAGCTTGAATTTCAGTATTCGATAATCTCCTATCTGAAAGATTTGTTACTATTTCACACCTTCCAATTTTATTCCAATCACTGTTGTCACATAGACTGTTTAATTTTTGTTCTAGTCTTTCATTTTGTGATGTCTTTTCTTTTTCTAATTTATAAGTTAGGTGTGATGGTAATTGCACTCCAAATCTACGAGTACATTTATGAGTCGGTGGGCATGTGTCTGATGGGCAAATGTCCGGTGACCAAATATCCGGTATCGGTGTTCCGTTCTTATGGACCTGTTTCCATATTGGTATTTTCACTTTTTCACGTAATGTTTCTATTTTGTTGTCCAAATCTTTACAAGCTTCTTCTAAATATACTTTAGCACACTTTCCCAAGTGTCCGAAAAGATAATTAGATTTAGTACATAAAATTCAATTGCAGTTCTACATACACTCTCTGAAGAAGTTCTACGCGAACGAAACGTTAGAGTGTTTAGGGTTCCGAGCCTTCCCCTGTGTTTATGTTCTCCATCATCCAAATAATATATATATATATATATTATATATATATATATATATATATATATATATATGTATATGTATATATATATATTTATATATATATATATATATATGTGTGTGTGTGTGTGTGTGTGTGTGTGTGTGTGTGTGTGTGTATGTTCGTGCGTGTGCGCGCGCGTGTGTGTGTGTTTAGAGTGACCTGTCTCCATTAAGAGAAGGAATTATGGATAAAGAAAACGTTAAACTCAGTTGAACTTTGATATTTAACCTTTTAGTGCTAAAAGTGTCTTTAAATTTATTACTGCCAGCAGGTGAATACTTTTCCAACTGATAGGAAAAGCAACCTGTAGACAAACTGTTCAGAAAGCTGTCGCAAGTAGTATTTCACTGTCAAAAGCCTTTGTTTCATATTTCCACCGAGGAATTTTATTCACTTAAGGGAAACACCTGATAGTGGTTTGGAACGTACAGTTAGTCAATCACTGCCTCAGGTTTTACAAAAATGAAAAACCTGTAGCCCCACAGCGGTTGATAACGGTCTTCGGGCCCTTCCACAGATCCTCTTTGAAGAAAATTTGAACTATTTTCTGCGTTGTGTTTGTGTGGTACTATATACATGTCGTCGACTGAGAGTGGTAGGAAGAGAGAAGGAGTCGCTGGTGGTCAGCTCTCCATGTGTGAAAAGGTGTAAGAAATACTATTGAAGTTCATAGAGGTCATTGGTACATTCTAGAGACCAGGTATCGTCCCTTAGTGCTGTACCTACCTGATTAAGGTAAGGGGGTTGAAATTTTTAAAAAATATGCAGCCTCATCGTTCCTCTTTCAGGAACACCACAGGTAGGAAAGTATTCGTCATTGGTCCTTGGAACAATTGGATGTTGGCAGGAGTAGAATCAATTAAATGAAAATGGGAAAACTGGGCCTTTATCTTCATCCTAACGGTAGATGGGGGACTCTTTTTAATACCATGGTTACAACTGATTGGTTCAGTTTGGGTCGTCTGCATTTTCCGTGTTTAAGTGTGTTATCACTTTTTTTTTGTCATTTATCATTTTTGCGTTACTTGGAGTATATTAATTGCTAACGTTTCTATGTATGTAACGATTGCATATATGGATTATATCAGTGTTTCTGAATGTGCTGTCTTGAATGTTATCCTGTATTTGCATCTTTGCTTTTGACCATAAGTTTAGGGTAGTTTTCTTTGTATAACATTTTTGTTCCCACCTGTTCGTGTGAATAATCTTAATATTTTGCACGTTTTTTTTTTGTGTGACTTAACCCCTATAACAGTGGCTTTTTAATGTTTTATTGTTTTTGCTTGCTATCACATCACTTCTAGAACAGTTGTTCTTGATTTTTTGTTATGACGTAATCCCTAGACCAGCTATTCTCAGAATCCCCTTGTTTATGTAATACTATTTCTTACTTCCCTTGGGCACCACTTCAACACTAAAGAAAACCGTTTAGCATCTATTAACTGCCACTATTTTTTTTTTTTTTTTTTCTGCTGGAGATATCACTTGTAAAATTCTTCAGTCCACCTCCCCGCCCCTTCTTCCAAATGTTCTGTGACCCCAAAATGGAAGACCATTGTCATAGACAAAAGACCCAACTTGTACATGAGAATATATACATTTTGCATCGTGTTCCCTTTAAGAACATTTTATTTCGTGCTGGAGGGAATCTTGGTCGTTTGAGATCCCTTTTTAGGGCGAAGGTCCTTCTTTCAGTTTTAAGAAAATATGATCTCATAGATTTCAAGAGGTTTTGTAGCGCCTGGCCACATTGTTTAAGTGTTTAACGACTTACACTTCTGTACAGTTCATGTTTGACTTTCCCACTTCTACATGTCCAAGATTTTTTCTTTCTCTTATAGTTAACAAAGATAAGACAACGGAAGACGCAGAGTAGCCTTAGGCACTGGGAGTGTGTGGGAGAGTTTAAGAGTGCAGTGGGTAGGAAATTGATGGAGATACGGGGCAGGAGGGGACGTAAGGTCTGGGGATAAAGGGAAGATGACATTCGTTTGATGAGGGGAGT
>NC_134799.1:50325130-50370130 GCF_046742065.1 Oratosquilla oratoria
TTTTTTGGGGTAGAAACCCAAAGGGAAGGGGAAATAGCGTGTACTGGGGAAAACAATATACCAGTATAGGACAAAATATAACTTTAGGATATAATGTCGGTAGAGGACGAAATATTATATTGGGATGTAATGTCAAAGGACAAAATGTCACGATATAATGTAATGACAGTGGAGGACAAAATATCAAGATGGGGTGTAATGATAGTGGAGGACAAAATATCGCGATGGGATGTAATGATAGTGGAGGACAAAATATCACGGTAGGATATAATGTCAGTGGAGGAAAAAATATCACGATGGGATGTAATGACAGTGGAAGACAAAATATCACGATGGGATGTAATGATAGTGGAGGACAAAATATCACGGTAGGATATAATGTCACTGGAGGACAAAATATAATTTTAGGAAGGGATGCCGGACAGAATGTCAATGAACGACGGGAGGCCGGTGTGAAACGCGGTGACGTCGGCGGACAAAGTGTACAAAAGAGGTCGGATAACCGTGAGCGACCAGATGTTCGTAATGAGGGAAATGTAAATCTTGATGGGAGAAATGTTAACGAGGCATTTAATGTTAGTGAAGAACCAGATATCAAAACAAAATTGTAATGTAAGGCATGATATTAAAACCCAAAACGAGTCTCTTAAAACCATGTACTTTAATGCTCGTAGTATTAGGAACAAATTCCAAAAAATACAAGCGTATGTCAAAAAGCCAAAATCTCGATATGATAGGAATAACTGAGACATGGTTAAATGGTAGAGAGTTTGAAGCTGAATTTAATATTGCGGGATTTAAATACTTTCATCAGGAGAGAAACCACAAGAAAGGTGGGGATGTTCTGTTGTACGTTAAAAACAATGTCCATGCTTGTGTTTTAGAGAAAGTGAAACAGGATGCATATGATGGTTTGTGGGTAGAATTAACCCAAACAAATGGACAAAAAATTAATGTAGGTATAATATATAGGCCAAAGACATTATCATTTGCAGACGACAAACTGTTATTTCAAGAACTGTCTAGTTTCTGCAACCGGGATTTATTAAAAATAGGGGATTTTAATTTTACTGACGTTGATTGGATGACCGTTGAACATGGCCATATAGGTAGTCGCTTGATTGATTTTCTCGGTGACAATTAATTAGTTCAGCATGTAAAAGAGCCCACAAGACATGGAAACTTACTCGATCTATTGATCACTTGTCGCAAAACCATAACTGTTGTAGAAGTTGGTGAAACTGTTGCAAATAGCGACCACAACTTACTTAAATTCCAATTACTAAAAAAAAAAAAAAAAAAAAAAAAAAAAAAAAAAAAAAAAAAAAAAAAAAAAAAAAAAAAAAAAAAAAAAAATAGATCCTTGTGTTTCTAAAATACCCGATTTCAATAAAGCTCAGTTCATAGGACCCCGTCAGGAGCTTCAGCTTACAGATTGGGAGGCAAAATTAAGCGAAAGACCTGTAGATCAGATGTAAGAAATATTTCAAAATATGCTCACTAAGATGATTCATACTTACATTCCTTTTAAGGACAGACGTCCCCCAAATCAGGCTCGCCCAAAACGGCTTGACAAAGAAAGTGAAAAAAGTATTGCTAAAAAGAGACAGGCTTATAAGAAATATAAGCGCTCGGATGCATCTATTGACTATCAAAGTTATGTATTAATAACAAAGATTTAAAAAAGACCAAAAACGAAAACAATACGAAATGAATACTGGATAATATGGTTGTTAGGAATCACATTTGTTCACTATTATCTGCTGACGGTCAACTTGAATATTCAAATGAAGGTATGTGTGATATTTTAAACAATTCTTTTAGCTCAGTATTCGTAAACGAAACACCTCAAAGTGAATTCCAAACTGAAACCTGTTAAAAGTCTAGGGTAAACTTACTCACAAGGTAAATATAACAAAAGAAAAGAATAAAAGGTGTATAGAGAAACTCAAAATTAATAAAACACCAGGGCCTGACGATTGGCATACAAGAATCTTAAAGGGAATGAAAAATGAGATTGTTGTTCCATTAGAAATTATTTTCAAGAAATCCATCATATCCGATGTCCCAAGAGAATGGAAGCTAGCTAACGTTACTCCCACATTCCAAAAAGGTGACAAAAAGAAACCAAATAACTATAGGCCTATAAGTTTGACTTCTATCGCAGGAAAAATGATGGAAACTATCATCAGAGATGCTATCAAACATCATTTAGAAAGTAACTGTTTGATAAATGATAGCCAGCATGGTTTCAGACGGAAACGTTCTTGCGTGACTAACTTCTCGAATTCTACAATACAGTTATCTCGAATTATGACAAAAGAAACAATATAGATTTAATACATCTATACTTTTCAAAAGCTTTTAATACCGTCCCCCACGAAATATTACTTACTAAATTAGCTTCACACGGAGTAAGCGGTAGCCTATTAAGCTGGACTAGTAATTGGTTGAATGATCGGAAACAGAGAGTTGTTTTAAATGGAAAAACTTTTGGATGGAAAAATGTTACAAGTGGAGTTCCTCAGGGTTCCGTTCTTGGGCCACTTCTATTCATAGTATATATAAATGATATAGACCACGGACTAAAATCTACTGTTTCCAAATTAGCTGATGATACAAAACTGTGCGGAATGGCAAATTGTCACTTAAACCAATTAAATATTCAAAAAGATTTAGATAAATTACAGCAATGGTCTGAAAAGTTGATAATGAAATTTAACACAAGCAAATGCAAGGTAATGCACATAGGTAAAAAGAACAGTAAGTACGATTACAAGTTATTTGGAAATTCGTTAACAAAAGTAGACAGTGAAAAAGATCTCGACGTAATTATCAGTAACGATCTCAAATCATCCAAGCACTGTATTTCAGCCTCTGAGAAAGCAAATAAGATTCTAGGACTGATTACGCGATCTTTTGACTTCAAAAGTCCATCACTCATTAACAAGCTATATAAATCGTTAGATCGTCCATATCTGGAAAATGCTGTGTCCATATGGTCACCAGATCTCATTAAAGACATTGAGAGATTGGAAAAAGTACAACGGCGAGCCACAAAACTGATTCCAAATATAAGAATAAATCATGCTAGAATCGAATAAAACATATAAATCTGTTTTCTTTAAAAAAGCGTTGATTTAGAGGTGACTTGGTACAGGTCTTTAAGATTCTAAAGGGAATTGACAACATCAAAAGTGACCAAATTTTCACATTGAATGAGAATCAGACAAGAAACAATGGACTCAACCTGTCCGTAAATAGATTTAATTTGGAAATGGGTAGAAACAACTTCGCCAACCGTGTAGTTAATGAATGGAATAAACTTTCTGCAGAGGCAGTGCAATGTAGTTCAGTTGGAAGCTTTAAAAATCATTTAGAGAAACACCTAAGCAAGATGCTGTAATGACAATAATTTATTTTATAGTATTTGTTTATTTGTCTCGTTATCATTTGTCTGTTTGTTTATTATTATTTGCTTGATTCTCATTTATAATTAGTAATATCTCAATTTATTATTATTTATTATTTACCTGTTTGTTTATCATTTAACTATATGCATTTATGTATTTCATCTACTATTTACATTATTATATTTTTTCATTCATTTATTTATTTATCATTGTTATGATATTTTCGCATCCGACGTAGATATGAACCAAAAGGCCTCTTGTCGGCCTGCTCCGCCTTTGTAATCCTTTGGAATCTTTTGTGATTTTTTCCGTGGTCTACAAGAAGGCAAGGTCCTCATAAAAGAAGTCAACGGTCACCGACTGCCATTATTCATTAAATATTTCCAGACGATGATCTGAAGGTGTCGTTCTTGCCTTGTAGGTAAGTCCGTGTGCGCATACATTCGCAACCAGAAACAAGAGCGCAAACACGTGCACAGACAGATAAACAAACACGCAAAAGTAATGCAAGAATGCAGAAACACGCATACAGGTATGCGCGCAGTTTCTCCTTGTAACATGCACGCGCGCGCGCACACTCGCACACTGCGCACGCGCGCGCGCGCACGCACACATACACACACACACACACACACACACACACACACACACATACACACACACACACACACACAAATAATGAGCTCTGAGCTCACTGCCGTAGAGTGGTGTCTGGCTGTCTCGACAGAGACTGCAGGAGATCCGAGGTGAACACACACACACACACACACACACACACACACACACACACACACACACACACACACACACACACGCACACACACACAAACACCCACCCTCAAACACACACACACACACACACACACACACACACACACACACACACACACACACACACACACACACAAACACACATACACACATACACACACACACACTTTTTTCCTTAATTGCCATAACTGGTGGTAATAATTCTAGTTTTGTGGCAGCTTGCGCCAATCAAGCTGTTTCAGTCGTCCCCACGGCAACTGTCGGTGGTGAGGGGATTGTGGCCTATTTTGGTGGCCTGTTTTGATGAAGCTAGATTATTTCACTCATGTCCCTATTGACCCTTTCGTAGTGAAGTGTAGTTTGCCTAAATTCTACATATTTGTTGCAGATATACTTTTTGAAGTTGCAATTTGTTGAAGGAATCACTAAACACATTTATCATTTCAGTTCGTCTGAAACAACCAGCACTTAAACTGAGTATGATACGACATGGATTTCTGTTTTTTGAAAAAAAAAAAAAATCCATCATTCTTGAAGCTTCTGAAGATTGAGTGCATAGTGTGGCTCGCTCGCCGGATCGTGGCCGCCTGAACGTTCCGTCTAACACGGCGTCTCGCATCGTACTCCCCTCCACAACCCTCACGCTCTCCTCCACTCCCGTCAGCCTGCCGTCGTGCAGGTTCCACTGTCTCTCGCTTGCTCCGTCAGCACACCGTCTCTCACCTTCTCCTCCCTCCACCCCCCTTATCCCCACATCTTTCCAGCTTCGTTCGCACATCATCTCACACGTTCCTCCCAGTCCGCACCTCCTGCCATCATTGCTGTGGCTCTACGCTCATTCACTCCCTCGGCTATTCTCTGAACACAGCATCTCGCGCTAGGGTGTGTCAGTTTTAGGAGTTAAAAAGAAAAAAATTAAATTTTTCATTTTGGTAGGAATCTATTGTTGCCTTTTGATATACTTAATAAAAATCTGGCATAAAAACTTATTTTAGATATTATCTACTTACATCAAAATGAGTTGAGGATTTTCAAATTATTTGGCATTATTTGCATCTATCTCAAGTTTCATGTTTATTGCTATGAAAAAATTATATATATGATATCAAGTACGAAGAAAAGTTACAGTGACATGCAAAGCTCCTTAGGAGACGTAGGTAATGCATATACACATATATATGTAGACACGCATACAAGCTTCGTATACACTATAACATACTACTTGAAAGTAGCCAAAGCCTTCATATCCTTCTTGCTGTAATTTCTTTCCAGCAGTTGCCGGCTTACAAATTGTGCTTTAATAAAACCTTCTCGCTTTTCGTGACTGTAAACATAGCCCACGGCTTCGGTAACCATTTTAACATTTCTTTCAACACTCTGTGTGTGTGAAGGCCACTTTGATACCTTCATTAGCGTGTCTTTGAAGCTTTTTAAATCCTTACTATATAAAGATGTTATCAGCAGTGGTTTGAAGACTTCACAATTCAAGTCAAGCAAATCAGACAGTTTGATAGCTTCAACATTTAAATTAACGCTTTTTCTTTGATTAAATAAGCAGTCTTTTAAATTATCGTCATCAAATGGGGCACCTCAAATTTTTAGGATGATTTTCATAGCTTCAGGACGAAATTTTGCACACTGGCTGGAAAGCATGGCTTGCAGCACTGCCTCTGAACGAGCATACCAAATGGGTCTCTTCATCACAGGTAATACAATGTCTGTCACTAATTTACTTTCTCTTCTCAGAAGCTGCAATTGAAACAACAGGGGATTGGGACCATCGACTCACTTGGGATTGAGCTTTACATTAAACTAGTTGGGAAGATAAACACCAATAATGTAATCAACAATTCGTGTTTTGAAATCCAGATCCTGCAGAAGTGCAGAGCTGTAGTTAACCAATGGCTGTGGCTAACAGGTCCAAATTTCAACAGAGTCAGTGACTTTGGTACTTCTCATAACCTTATTGCTTGAGCAATACGATAAGCGCAGGATTTATCTGTGCTGAGGTCTCTCTTTGGCAGCTTCTTCCGGTAACAGCAATCTTCGGAAATATTTGACTTATTTCTACGTGTGTTGCTTCATCTAGCATGTTGCCAGTGGTACCTGACCACCTATTGTGGCTTTGTGTAGGGTCATCAAGTTCTTGCATGGGGTGACGAAGGGGCAGCTCACCTGTGTGTAAATCACACACCAGCCATATAAGTCTTCTTCCCATTTTTTCTCTAAATTATTCATTACACCTCCCTTCCAGCCAGTTTTAACCGAAAGTGAATCTCCAGCAGTAGTCTGCAGTGAATGCTCAAGCCCTTATCCTTGAAGCCAGCATAATATGAAAAAAATCTTACTATCGGAGAAAGTAAACGGATGAAGAGGACCACAGAGAGTGGTCGAAATATACAGTTGAATCTATTCTTCATCCGTTTACTTTTTCCGACAATGGGATTTTTTCATCTTACCTATGTGTCACGAGATAGTTCTACTCCAGCATAATGTATTATCAGCTATTATCTCAGTATGCTTTTTTTTTCTTTAGTTTTAGGGGTAAAGTGAAACAAAAACCAACCGCCAGGCTCAGAACAGACAGTAGTGTTTTTCTTTGATTAGATTTGGAATTTTTTTGTTTACTCTCTCTACTTCTAGCATAACTTTGGTTTAGTCCATTCTTCCATCAAGCAAAAGACAGGAGAGCCCTCCTTTCAATTATTTTTGTTGTTGGTTAGATATTTATTTAATTATTTTTGTTATGCTCTTCTAATTTTATTATGATCGATAAGTAAGAATGAATCATCTTGGGTGATGAGGCCTGCGACAGATGCAATTTCCACAGCATCACGGAGTCCAGTATGGTGTCGAATACTAGCTAATGTAATGTTTGAACTATCTCTTGTATTGTATTTTCTTTGGTAAAGCCTCAAAAGTCACTTTATAACTAGCATCTGACGTTACTTAATTTTGTTCAGAAGAATCATCAAATAACTGGTAAACATTATGGCAATGCTGTTCTTCTCTTTGCATGACTTCTTTACTCTTCATTCTCTTCTTTTCTTTCCTCTGATAAATTCCTTCCTTTTTACAGAAGTAATGTGTCTATTCCTTTCTGCATAATCTATTGAGCCCATTTGCATACTGCCTTGGCATTCTGCTTTTGACCTGATGAAGTCTAGCTCTAAAACGGGTATCGTCTTTTCACAAGGGCAACAACAGTCAATGTGCGAATGATTTTTTTCTCCTATCAGAAGGAGAACAATCTGTTTTTGAACACAGAACTATAGAACATTTACAGCTCAAATTATAAAATAGTTTATCGAGTGTAGAAATTCATTTTTCTTTGCCAAGATTTCTTTGCCAAGAGATACTTGAAGTGCTCTTTCATAAAATCCTTTAAGTTTTAGCTTAATTGTTCGACATTGGATGATCATTGGGGTTTGAATAGGGCATCAGCTGTTGTCCATTGATGCAGAAGATGGGGTATGATATCATTGATGAACTCCTTATCCGTATAGTTCTTTCTGTCTTTGAAATTTTGTTCTCGATGGAGTAACCCAAATCTCAAAATGTCTCTTACCGATAGAAGCTCTCACACTGGAAACTCTTTCCCTTTACCAATTAACAGGCTCAAATGGGAAGATAGTTGACCTCTGGTCTTCCGTTTTAACATCTTGTGAAAGTCTGAAAACAGGAGATATCCTTTCAAGTAAATAAAGAAAGCTATTAAAATATTAAAATATACAATATAAAAGATAAAATTATGTTTATATGAATAGATAAATGTTCATATTATAAAACAGAATATGAAGTAATACACATATATAATATACTTTGGCTAACTTCAATTTTTATGATAAAGAAAAGAAGAAATCTGGACTGACACAAATTTGATTAAAAATTGCAAAGTGGAATATTGTTACCGCGTGATTCACTATACAATGCTTACAACGATATATTTACGTGTATACTTCTGTTGTTAAATTTCTGTAGGAGTACTACGAGAAAACCACCAACTCTGGTTTCTAGTAGGAAACTGAGCTCGGGTGGTTGGCCGGTTGGGTGACGTGCTAGGATGCCGAATACAAGTTAAAGCATGAAAGAAATTGATAACCTGTTCTGTTCATGTTCTTTCACGTATGTTGTACAGTAGAAATAGAAGCAAAAGAAGCTGTGCTTATATGAGGACAATATTTGAGTCAACTTGACAATTCATACTAATTTGCATTTGTTTTTTTTTATTAAAAGAACATAATAATGAAATTTTAGCATGAATTTAATGTAGTATAGAATTATTTCAATCCACTTTGTCATGCATGTCTCACATTTGGGAGTGAAAAGGCACAATAATTTCACTATCGAACTTGATATTTCACATTTTGTGAAAATCGACACACCCTAATCCCGCGCGCCATTTCCATCTCTCCAGTTCTTGGTATGAATATTGTCTTGACCGTTGCCCTTATTTTGGACTAGCGGACGTCCCGATACGAATACTTTCTTCATCTTTTGTAAATTATTTTGCATATGCTTCAGTCCATCCTATATATATAATTGGTTTTGGATTCACTTCGTAACCACAAGACCTGCGGGTCTCTCACGAACTGCAGGAAACGGTCACTGGCCAGACTTGTCCGAACAAACAAAGGTGATAGCATCAGTTGAAGATAGGCGCCTGTGGACCTATGTCTTTCTCCTCCTTTTTTATTTTGTTAATGGATAAAGCGTATTTGACAAATAGGACTATTTTTTGTTAAAACGTTTAGTTGCGCTTGTAACGTTACATTTGTGTACAAAATAATTTATGGTTTAACCTTGGTAAATTTGTAGCAATTCATAAGACTCGTATAGATCTCTAAATCTTTTGCTGTAAAGTGGGTCTCCTTTTACCGAATAAAATCCACTTTTGGTAGCCAGAATAGATTCATTAAACACGGGGACGGGAATGAGCTGGGGAGAGAGGAGGCAGACATCCACGAACAAAACGAACGAGGAAAGTTTGAAAGTAAAAAATGTCATAACAGATCTGCCATCCATCTTCTCCATGCAATGCTATCTATCCATTACTGCTATGCATATTACATTTCCTTATACGCGTTATTCTTAGTGACGTTCCACTTAGCTAAGTTTTACCAGAACATACTAAAAGGTTCTTCGAATGCCCAGGTGCGAAGAATTCAGGGCTCAGAGTTCAAGTGTTTCTGTCATGCCAAGGGATTACAGATGTCTTGATACGCCCATAGACGCTTTTATTATCCATGTGTCCCGGTATAGAAGTGAAATTTGGTTCATACTTGTGTTTATCACAACCGGCTTAACCACACCCATAGCCCCCATCCGTCTCCACGTTGCTTGCAATAGAACTGATACCAAGCATTGCCTCCCACTCTTGTGTGGTGCTGTTGCACACATTGGTCAGCAGGAGAGAGATAAAGAGAGGGCCATGTCTCGGAAGCCCAAAGGAGCCCTGACAAGAACTCTTGTCTCGATTGCCTCTCTCCCGAGATAGGACTGGACCCTGAGGTCTTGGAAGAGAATACACAAGGTCAATGGCTTATGGGAAAAGTGCTGTATTTAGTAAACGAGGCTTATGTTGTGTATTGTATACATGTATGAGCTTAATAATTCACACTTATAGGCAGATGGAGTAGGATATAATATATAATTTGTATAGCAATAAATGTATCTAGAAATCTAACTATGTATTTTTTTTATTGCATCTAACTAAGCACTTCTATACGATTACGCAAAGCGTTAAAGTGTTTGACTTTGTTTGAATGTGGTAGGCCGTATATAACTTAATTATATATCACTATTGTTTTATTCAATTGAAAATGCGAAAGGAATAACAAAAGTCCCACTTTTGTTCTCATGAGACATTTAATTTTAGTTCACAGCAGATGACGTCACTGCAGAGAGGGGTGGGGTGGGAACTATCGGCATGAGTTAATTGATATTTTGCTTCGCAGGAGTCACTCTGGGATGAGTAAAACCTGCTGGTAGAGGCCAGAGTAAACGCGTCCTCAATAGTAGAGAAAGAGCCATTACCTCAATAAATGTAACTACATAAAGAGAAGCTTTGCTCATATTTCCTCTTTTATAGGATTTTCCTTCGGGCATAGAAGCGCAACCTTAGCTTCTATTGGTTCAGATAACAAGTGAACCAAATTCATGGTGGAAGAGAGGAGACCGTGATTGTGCTCCCTGGAAATAGACCACTAGTCTCCAGAACTCCGACGTCTGCCCTGAGCTATCCAGTGTTGCACGGCCAAAACGAACCCCCCCTTAGCTTGGCTGATACCTCATGTGGAAAGTTCCAGCATCCCTTCCCCTTTCTGTCGCTTTTATTCTTCTTCCCTTTCCTGTTCAACCTTCCCCTTTCACACCTCCCCTTTATTCCCTCCCCATCCTCTATTCCCCCTCCCTTTCTGTCATCCCTATCCTAACCTTTCCTCTTCTCTCTCTCTTTTTTCAATTCTCTTCCTTTTCCTTCCTCTTCCCCCTCCCTTTCCTTGATCCCCTCCCCGTCCACTTTATACTATACCATGTATTTCCCATATCAACCGTCCTTTGTTTTTCCTTTCTTCTTCCCCTTCCTATTCTCCCTTTCTCCTGTTCCTTATTCTCCACCTAATGTTCTTACCTTTCCTTTTACTAGCTCTATCTTTCTACTATTGCCCATTCTCCACTTACTCTTCTTCCCCTTTTATTTCTCTGCCCTCCCCGTCAGACATCCGATGCCCTTTCTCTTTCTCTCCCACCTTCCTCCTCCTATTCTCTCACCCATTTATCCTCCCCTTTCTCCCCCTTTCTTCATACCATTCTCCTTCCTACCTCCCTCAGGTCCCTTCTTCTAACCCCCTTCCCCCTTCCCCCTTCCCCTTCCCCCGTTTCCTCTTCGCATTCCCGTCTCCTAAGTTTCCATCCCTTTCCCTTCAGTTTTCCCCTTCCCTGCTACTGCTCTCTTCTTTTTCTCTCCACATTTAGAATGTAAATAAACATCACTCGCAACGCTGAGTCTCGCACAAGACCACGAATGGAAACAAGGAATATTTCATGGGAGAATTCGTGGCAGTCTTCTCCATAAAAACCCAAGGATCTAATTATGCGTAAGCAGACCAGATGCATCTGAGGTTTTGGAATATGGATGAGATCACAGACAAAAGTGACTTAACCTTCACAGAGGTTGGAAAAAAGAAAAAAGAAAACACCTTTCTGAGGATAACATCTATCGTTTGTTTTGCTTGCTTGGGGCAACCAGGGCAAGTGGCAGTCACTCATGACTAGTGACGACGGCCTGTAGCGGTGCAGTTCATCCAGTGACGTATAGTACATAGCTTGGCGCTGAATGCACTCTTGATGTAAATGTACAACCTGAGATAGTCGACGGTGCCCCCCTCCAAATGAACTTCACTTTGAAATGTTTCGTAATGTTAAATCGAATGGTAACCGTATCAACTCTCTCTGGAAAATGGTAGTGATTAGTTTGAGGTTATTTTTTTCTCCCTAGTTTAGGAAGAAAAGAACAAACATAAGCACATGTTACACCGCTTTTGCAAGAGGAGAAATAGCAGTACTTTGCTTGCCATTGAATTCCTGGGCTATTGCTCTTTTGCCTTTGGGAAGAAGAGATATTTCTTCAGTACAAATTAGACGAAAAGCAACGGCCTTCAAACTCTCGTCCCGTTAGTTTACTTGGGTCAAAAACTACTTTACCAGTCGTTTAGGCAACAAATTAGAAACATTTTCCTTCGTGGATTCGTTTAGCTAAATATCTGTGCAATGTGTGTATTGTTAAACTTTTAGTATTATTTTTTATCCTCTCTCGGTAAAGGTAAAACATTCCGCAGAGCGTCTGTTGTATATTATCATGTGTAAACTGTATTCACTATGGTCTTTGGATCACGTGTTGGACTCGTTATCGACAGCTATTTCCCTCCTGGAAGAGAGCTCAGAGCTCGTATGACCGATCTATGGGTAATGCTGTGACCTTACACGCACACACACACACCCAACTCCCCCTCCACGAGAGTTGGAGTAACGACTCGAAGCGCAGCGATACTGAAATTATCTCAGCCCTGGACAGGATTCGAACCCGGACCGCCATAGTGACAGTCAGGGACTCTACCAACCTCGCCACCGAGTCGTGTGCAAACGTGTTCGTTTTTTCATTGGAGCTAATGTAGAAGTGTCTTCGCCATAACTATGTGTATTCAGCTTTGAAGGCCTGACCAGCTTCATTATCATGACGTTGCGTATATCTATTTGTCTAAAAAAATATATATATAGAAAAGAAAAAAAATCTACCAGTTTTGGGGTGGCGGATTGTGATTTCGACCAAACTAGCCTTCTGTTCACCGATGTTCGATTCTTGACGCATGAACACAACCTCCTGAGCCTACCAAAACAATACTTACTAGTAAACAATGCATTGCAATACTGAAGGGCTTCTATAATTTTATTGAAATTGGGGTAAAATTTACAAGTATGAAATCTAGTTTTGATGGTAAAGAGTGTCGATTTACAGTTATCATAAAGTCTGGGTTCAGATGGTAGTGACGGTAAAGCTAGTCAACATAAAGTCTGCGTTCAAATAAAAAATCAACGGAAGTGTAGTCTTGGTTCTGATGGTAATGAGGATTAAGTTGAATTTGATAGGTATGTAGTCTTTATCATTAGAGACTTGTTTATACTAAAAATAAAAAATGCTGATTACTTTTAAACTCTATCATCCCTCCGTTCTGCTGTTCTCCTTAAATATTTCCTTTACCAGCTCAACGACTCGATTTCTTAAGTGTGATATTGTCCCCAAGGATAGAAGCGTTGGATACATCATAGAAAATAGTAATAATGAATACCAAGGGTTTCCAGTTGAGTATAAGGCGCCTGGAGATGCATTAGATGAAATTCCTGACATTTTTGGGAGCAAAGTTGGTCACTCGCTCCAGAACATAACACGCTTTAGGAGTCTTTGTTTTTGTTGTTATCTAGACTGTCTGGCCGGACGGTACCGTCTCCCTGATGAATGCCATGGCTGGAACAGGGTTTTCTCACAGATCCTTATAGATTATATGTTATTGGCGTGCGTAAATGTGTACAATCTAGTCTTCCATAACGTGCCGTATAGTATAGGGTGAAAGCATATCTGTGGTGCGGTCATCCAGTAGCCTCTAGTAACTTTGGATTGGATGATGGTCGCACCGCAGCCTGGGCAGGTAGAATCTGTCTTCTCGGGGGAGGGAGGATTCAGATGTGAAGGATCGGTCATGCAGCAGTGTGCTGCCTTTCAGTTTGTTGATGGAGCAGTGAGCCATATGATTATGGATATGCTTCTGGAGGCGAATGTATGGGGGTTGCGGAAGAAGAGAAGAGTATATTTGTGTATGATATAGGTATTTGGATGTTGTTTTTATGTTTCTTGGCGCATGTGGGTATTCTACCATATAGTGTAGTGGGTGGGCTGTGTTTGAGGATGCTGCGGCAGCACTTTAGGAGTTGCCAAGATTGCTCTGAGCTTGCTCACATCTCTGCACTTAAAAATTCGTCAGGTTAGAGTTAGCGCGCACGTGTATTCTGCAGTCAAATCGACACTTTTTCTGGAAGGTGGGTAAGTTTGTGGCCTTGTGGCAGGTAATACACGTAACTTAGATTAGATTAGTTACTTAAACTTAATTTTAATATTGTTCAAATCGCGTAATTGAAAGTAGCTTTGTACGTACCTAGACTTAATTTTAATTGTGTTTACATCATGCAACTTAAACTTCAGCTTAATGGTTGATTTCTTTAGGAAGTTCTGGGAGACAAGTATTATTAAGTAACAGATTTAAGATATCTTGGACTCTTTACGAACTCGTAGACCTTATCATGTCGTAAATACACGACTTAATGAAGAGCACTTCGGTGAAGACGCCAGTAGTAACTGCGGCATTTATAAGTGAACCCAATTATTTATTGATAGAAGATAGTGTAGCAATATCTTATTTTATCTTATTTTATTCTGTTTTATTTAATCTTATTCTATTTTGTTTTATTTTGTTATTTTTTCTAATATTTTTTTTAATTAGCTTTACTATTTCGTCTTTATGGTAAAAGAGAAAATAAATGAGTGTTGGATGAGTGTGAGATAGGTGGAGGGTGAGTAAAGGGCCTACTTGAGAAAGTATTGGATCCAACTAGAAGCTAGGCCATGATTGGACCATAGCATTTCTCTTTGGAACGAGTTAATGTGGTATGCATGAGTGATGGCATTCGGAGGAAAGTTTGGGAGCTTTTGAGTCCGAAGGTAAAACTGGTGGCTAATTTATATATATATATATATATATATATATATATATATATATATATATATATATATATGTATATATATATATACATATATATATATATATAATTCATATATTTTTATTAATTTATTTTTCAAGCTATTTATGTATTTATCAATATTTGGTATCTGTTGTTTAGTTATGTATTTATTGTTTATTTATGTAATTTATATACTTATTTATTAATTTATTTATTTGTTTATTCATTTGTTTAATTGTTTATCTTTTATCTGTTTGCTCGATTACTAGATTGGTTTATTATTTTGTTATTCATTTGTTAATTTACTTGATTATCATTTTGATTTTGATTTGTTTGTTCATTTCTTTTATCTATCTATCATTTGCTTGTTTATTCATTTATTGACCCGTCTATTGTTTTTGCTCACAAATAATTTTTTATCTAGCTGATGAAAGGATGTTGATTTTCCCTCTTTAATCTTGCGACATTACTTAGAGGATCTATTTGTTTAAAGATGACAACTACCGTTACTTTTGATAGGAGAAGCATCAGTTTCAGGACAAATTATTCATTGAATATAGTGAAACGTGTCGCTCTTTGAAGACGCTTCATGTGCTCGAAAAGGCTCCAACGAACGAAACGTTGTTCATTCAGTAAAAGCCTTTTTAGCTTCTTCGACCTCTGGTGTTTCCCCAGAGCAAAGGGGTCTCGAGAGTGGAAAGCTAGTTTTTATCTTAAGCCCATTTTTTTTTTTTTTTTTTTTTTTTTTACCTTCTTTTAACCTCCTTCCCCAGTCTGAATGGAATTATTTAGGGGCAGGAGATGAAGGTGAGGATCTTATGGCAGAAGATGCGTAGTTACAGTCACCTTTGCCCTATACGCTTGGACTCTTGGGGTAGGTAACAGTCATTGCAGGGAATCGGAGAGAAGTACGGGAATTGAACCCACTTCTAAGCGGATGCGGGTCAGTATGCCATTAGTGACAAGTGAAATGGAGTGATATAAGTACGTCCTCTTTGTCTTACTGCACTGCCTTTGACATAAACGGTGTCGCGGGAAACCAGGGATGACCCTACGTTTTAAGTATATCATCTGTGCCTTCCTGCACTGCCTCTGACCCGAGCAGGGTTGCGGGAGATAGTAAAATAGACCCCAGGCCAGGACCGTAGCCTCATCCTTATCCCTCGCCCTGAACTCCTTTATTCTCTCATTTGATATATTTCGTAAACATTTTAACCCATTACATTATTTTGTTTTGATCCCGTTCTTCGGTCCTGCAACTTTCTCTGTTTCCGGGTCCCAAAGCTCAGAATTTGGCTTCGTTTTGCCCGTTCTACTTGTTTCCACATCAGTTTTGTTGTTGCACTTCTTACGTGACACCATATTTCATTTGCAAAAAATCGTCACGCTACTTCTTCGGTTTCAACTTCCGTTCCTAGATTCTTTCTCTCTTTTTTTGTCACCTTGTTGATTTATTATTATTATCATTATATTTATATATATATATATATATATATATATATATATATATATATATATATATATATATATATATATATATATGGTGGGGGTTACTAGGCTGGATAGAGTGAGAAATGAGGAGGTGAGGAGGAGAACAGGGGTGAAAAAGGATTTGGGAGATAGGGTTGATGAAAGAATATTAGGATGGTTTGGACACATGGAAAGAATGAGTGAAGAAAGACTGGTAAAAGAGGTATGGAAGGCAGATGTGGAGGGAGTGAACATGAGGGGACGTCCTAGGATGAGGTGGATGGATGGGGTGAAGGGGGCTTTGGGGAAGAGGGGAATGTCTGTTGAGGAAGGAAGGGAGAGGACGGAAGACAGAGGTGAGTGGAGAATGGTTGTATATGGATGATGTTGTGACTGCATGAGGAGGAATGGGCGGGGGTGGGGGTGGGGGGTTAGTGTGTGTGAGTAAATTTTGACGCAGCCCGAAGGGATTTCTCCCCGTCCTCGCCTTATATGCAAAGGGGGACGGAGAGGGGGGGTCGCCGATTAAATGAAGCGGCCTTGCTGTGGATGTACTGTGTCTTGCGACACTGCTTCTGACCCAGGGCGGTGGGCAGGGTGCAGGGATGACCCGTCATCCAGGAGGTGCTCAGATGAGAGGAAGGGTGGGAGGGGTGTGGAGTGTATTTAGGGATGAAATGGGTGGGAGTGTTTTTATGCCTTTCCCTTTTTGGCTACCTCCCTTGGAAGAGGGAAAAAACCTTGGTATATGTATGTATATATATATATATATATATATATATATATATATATATATATATATATATATATATATATATATATATATCTATATATATAGATATTTATTCAACGACTTTCATCGTCTTTGGTTTTCACGACCACATGCTACCTTATCCAGATTGTCCTCTTCAAAGTAGACTACTCCTACGTGATCTCAGCCTTTGTGGAGTGGAGAAAAATGATTACCCGTGTTCAATATGCTTTTAACCCTTTTTAGCTCAAATTGTACTTTTTAACAATTCTCATTTTCTGTCCAATTTCTCTACCGGGCTAGTTCCCCTCGCCGTGTACTTATCCCTTCTCTCTGCCGTTCCCCGCCGATCTCCTTGAGCCTCGAAGACTTTCCTTTGGGTTTCTGTCTGTACACATTACCCAATTACTCTTTGGCTGCCAGTGGGACCCTGAAACCCGGGGCGTCTTATGGAACAAATAAGAACATACAGACCGGAGACAGTTTGATGGTCGGCGACTAAGTTACTGGCTTCTATCCCTTTGTATCCTCTTGCCTCTACAAGACAGTTTTCTCCCCTTTATGATATTACGTTCATCTCCCCTGTTTTTGCCGCCCGAAGAGGAACAACCCCGTATTTCTTCGAGGTTAATCACATAACAAAAGAGATCTGTTGGCACTATAGTTCTAGTTGGCAGTGTGTTCCAGGTGTCATCGGTGATAACATTTCATTCTATTTTATTTTGTTTTACTCTATTACTAATCTTATCAATCTACTTTATTAATTAGTTAATCTGTTTATTTATCTATTCATTCATTTAATTATTTTTTCTTTGTTTATTCATTCATTTATTTATATATAAATCAATACAATTTATCTATCTATCTATTTACCAATTTACCTCTTTTAGTTGGTTTGAGAGTAGTTGACACTTTCTTCAATTCCCTGTTTTCTTTATTTCCTCCATTCGATACTTTTTTATTTCATTATATTTCTGATGTAACCCTTTCTGGTCTTTTGTCTCAATTTGTATGTCTATACCGGTATTTATGTTGCAGTGTTCCTCGTATTTTGAAAAAAAAAATCACTTCCCAGTTATTTTTATGTGCACCTCCATTTATCGGCATGGAGATGTGCTTTGAAATAAACGGCGAGTGAATTATTTTTGAATAAATCTTCATTATTATTTTTAGGTGTTGAGGAAATTTAGATTTGTATCTAGTAGAATTATGAGTAATGTTATGTATTGCAAGCAAAATGAACATTCATTCTTTTGGTTTTCGTTAAATCAAACTTGTATCCGTAATGGGAACCAAACTATGAATTTAGAAAAGAAAGGGTAGCAGATTTGGTAATTCATTATAAACTTGGTTCCTTGTTTCTCAAAAGAAATTTTTCTTATTATGGGTGTATATGCACTACACCTAAATAAAGATTCATCTGTTGTTGTAGCCTTATCATACCTGCTTTGATCATCCAGACTCTTAATTGTTAAACATGCGATTCTGAGAAGCAAATTAACTAAAGGTACAAGTTCAGGTTTGATTAACATGCAGGCTAACCCTGTCGGTGTTTCCTGGGATACTTTAAAAATTTTGTATCATCTGAATACGTAAAATTGTATCTAGGCTTCGGGCAGTTGCAGCATGAGCTCGAAATTTGAAAATAACTCACTGAAGTTGTGAAACTAGGAGAGTGAAAATTAGAATTGGTGGCGTAAACGGAATTGTGCTGTTCTTGCAGTCGCATAGTTGTGGGTTCGAATCTCGCACTTATCTCCTAACAGTCCATACGCAAAGGTAAAGATGACGCCTTTGGTTGTAGCTACTTAGTGCCTCCTGGCATAGGTTAATCTTTTAGAGAGGAATTTTTAGATCTTAGCATGAAGACGGAAAATAAACTTCAAGACTGATTGAATATCAGAAAGTTTTAAGTTGTGATTCTTGAGTCTCGTTTTGGTAGCTTGACGAAGATCTGGGTGTAATCACGCGATTTCATCCAGACAGGGAGCTGGACTAATGTGGAGGTCTGTGATATCCCAGTGCTCTTAGCTGTATCACCCATATCACCTGTATTGCCCATATATTTTTACTCTTTGATTTTTTTCTTAAAGACTTCTCGAACCTTCTTCCATTTTAGATCATTTGGTTGGACGCTATGCTTTCCGCCGACAATTCCACTTCAAAATCCTCCTGCATCTCCTTCTCTTCATTCTCCTTTTTATCCTCCTCTTCCTCCTCCTTCTTGTCCACCTCCTCCCTTTCCTCCTTTTCCTCCTTTTCTACCTCCTCCTTTTCCTCCTGCTCTTCCTCCTACTCTTTCTCTTTCTCCTCTTCTTCTCTCCCATCTTCTTTTCTTCCTCCTTCTCCTTCTTCTCTCTTTCTCTCCTCTTTTTCCCTCCTCGTCCTTTTCTTCTCCTTTCCCCACTTACGCTAACTTCTCCTTCCTAATCCTCCTTTTCTCCCTCATACTTTTATTTTTCCTCGTTTTCCTCATCATAATCTTCTCATCCTCATCTTCCTTATTCTCATCCTTCCTGGCTCTCCCTCTTTCTTTCTTCCCTCTTCCCTACTCCCTTCCGTCTTCCTCTCTCTCCCTGACTCTTCCCTCCCTTCCTCTGATTAGGTTGTATGTTTTAATCAGTATTCTTTGGAAAGATGTATGGCATTTTCTTTCTCTCACACACACATATACATACACCCACGCACGCATACACAGACACCTACAGGCAGGCAGGCACACACACACACACACACACACACACACACACACACACTCACACACACACACACACACACACACACACACACACACACACACACACACACACACACACACACACACAAACATACACACACACACACACACACGCACACACACACACACACACACACACACACACACACACACACACACACACACACGCACACACACACACACACACACACACACATAAACACACACACACACACACACACACACACACACACACACACACACACACACACACACACACACATACACACGCCACACACACACACACACTTACACACACATACACACACACACACACACACACACACACACACACACACACACACACACACACACACACACACACACACACACACACACACACGCACGCACAAATACAGGGGTCAGTGTTTGAGTTCCCGGCTGCCACTACGGCGGTCTGGGATCGAATCACCCAGGGCTGAAATAATTTCATTATCGCTACACTGCGAGTCGGTACTTCAACTCTTGTGGGCAAGGAGTTGTGTGTGTATGTGTGTGTGTGTGTGTGTGTGTGTGTGTGTGTGTGTGTGTGTGTGTGTGTGTGTGTGTGTGTGTGTGTGTGTGTGTGTGTGTGTGTGTGTGTGTGTGTGTGTGTGTGTGTGTGTGTGTGTGTGTGTGTGTGTGTGTGCGTGTGTGTGTGTGTGTGTGTGTGTGTGTGTGTGTGTGCGTGCGTGTGTGTGTGTGTGTGTATGTTTGTGTGTGTGTGTGTGTGTGTGTGTGTGTGTGTGTGTGTGTGTGTGTGTGTGTGTGTGTGTGTGTGTGTGTGTGTGTGTGTGTGTGCCTGCCTGCCTGTAGGTGTCTGTGTATGCGTGCGTGGGTGTATGTATATGTGTGTGTATTATTAATATGATATATATATGTATATGTATGTGTATGTATATGTATATATATATATGTGTGTATATATATGGTTTTTGTTTTGTTTTTGTTTTTTCGTTTTTTTTTTCTTTTTTTTTGCATCCGACCTAGATATGGATCAAAAGGTCTCCTGTCGGCATGCTCCGCCTTTGTAATCCTTTGTGTGTGTGTGTGTGTGTGTGTGTGTGTGTGTGTGTGTGTGTGTGTGTGTGTGTGTGTGTGTGTGTGTGCGTGCGTGCGTGTAAGCTTACAGCATTTATCATAGATCGGTCATATATGAACTCTGAACTCTCTTCCGGGAGGAAAATAGCTGTTGATCATGGGTCTAACACGTGGTCCAAGTCCATGGTAAATTATACACACACACACGCACACACACACACACACACACACACACACACACACACACACACACACACACACACACACACACACACATACACACACACACACACAAGCACAGACAGATTACCACAAATACCAACACTACTTCCACCAGCACCACCACCACTACCATCACCACTACCACCACCACTACCACCACCAGTACCACTACCACCACTACTACCGACACCGTTAACATCACCACAACTACTTTCACCACCACCACAACCACCAACACCAATTTCACCTTAACCATCACTATAAGGATTATCACTATTACCTCCACCATCACATTCAGTATGACCATCACTGTAAATATCACTATTACTCTCACCACCATGACAATAAGAATCTTCATCATCATCATGACCTCAGCTCAGTCTACTTCCTGACCTCCACTCAGTCTGCTTTGTAACTTCAACAAGAGAGTTCGTTTTCTGCACAGACACCAGCTAGCGAACACCTGTGAAATTTATATCTCCGAATAGTGACAAGTGATTGTGTTGTGTTTTTGTAATTGTATACGTATAGCGCTATACAGTTACAGATATAAGATAAAGTGTAGTGTTCTATTAATTTAGAATCAAAACAGTACTTTTGTTACTGTAATCCAAAGGTAGGAGTAATAGTATAAGGTATGCAGAGTAAGCTTTGTGTATATATAGAGACCGCTTTGGTTTCTTTTGTTGGTATATATTTTCTCTTTGCCGTTTGTATTGCTGAAGGAGAAGCGAAATGGCTTGTGAGGGTTGTGTGAACCTGGAGTACCGTCTCAGGATGTGTGAGGAGGAAATTCGTCTTCTCAGGAGTGTGCTCTGTGAGAAGAGTGAATCCTCCCCACAACCCAAAGAGCGTTCCACTTCTCCCCCTTCTGTCACTGCCGTGAGCGAGTGGCGCTCCGTGGTGTCTCGTTTGTCGAGCCCGCGTTCGGTAAGCGGGTCCTCTGCGGAGCAACCACTGGTTCTACCCAATCGTTTTGCTCTGCTGGAGGATGAAAAGGCTGAAAATAAGGAGTTCTTGGTGGTGAGGGACTCCATGGTGCGAGCCTATGACGACATCCTGCAGCGGAAGACTAAACAACGTTGCAAGCTTGTATGTCAACCGGGCCGTGGGATCGCCGATTGTACCCAGACCATCAGGGAACAAATACGGACGAACACGGTTACGATTGTTCATACGGGAAGTAACGATGTGGGTAGGGTGAGATCAGAGGAGTTTGTTCGGAATTACAAGGTCCTCCTTCAGGAGATGAAGGAACGTGGGAGGCGTCACGTAGTCTGTGGGATCCTCCCGAGGATCTACGTAGGCTCATGTTGGAACAGTAGAGCCATAGGGATCAATGAGAGGATATCACGATTGAGCACGCAACTGGGATACCACTTTCTTGATCCTTGGTATCTCTTTTCCAGGCGTCATGACCTTTATGCTTCTGATGGGATCCATCTGTTCTTACAAACCTCATTGTGGGAGTTTGTAATGAGCTAGTTTCTTTTTTGGGGTAGAAACCCAAAGGGAAGGGGAAATAGCGTGTACTGGGGAAAACAATATACCAGTATAGGACAAAATATAACTTTAGGATATAATGTCGGTAGAGGACGAAATATTATATTGGGATGTAATGTCAAAGGACAAAATGTCACGATATAATGTAATGACAGTGGAGGACAAAATATCAAGATGGGGTGTAATGATAGTGGAGGACAAAATATCGCGATGGGATGTAATGATAGAGGAGGACAAAATATCACGGTAGGATATAATGTCAGTGGAGGAAAAAATATCACGATGGGATGTAATGACAGTGGAAGACAAAATATCACGATGGGATGTAATGATAGTGGAGGACAAAATATCACGGTAGGATATAATGTCACTGGAGGACAAAATATAATTTTAGGAAGGGATGCCGGACAGAATGTCAATGAACTACGGGAGGCCGGTGTGAAACGCGGTGACGTCGGCGGACAAAGTGTACAAAAGAGGTCGGATAACCGTGAGCGACCAGATGTTCGTAATGAGGGAAATGTAAATCTTGATGGGAGAAATGTTAACGAGGCATTTAATGTTAGTGAAGAACCAGATATCAAAACAAAATTGTAATGTAAGACATGATATCAAAACCCAAAACGAGTCTCTTAAAACCATGTACTTTAATGCTCGTAGTATTAGGAACAAATTCCAAAAAATACAAGCGTATGTCAAAAAGCCAAAATCTCGATATGATAGGAATAACTGAGACATGGTTAAATGGTAGAGAGTTTGAAGCTGAATTTAATATTGCGGGATTTAAATACTTTCATCAGGAGAGAAACCACAAGAAAGGTGGTGATGTTCTGTTGTACGTTAAAAACAATGTCCATGCTTGTGTTTTAGAGAAAGTGAAACAGGATGCATATGATGGTTTGTGGGTAGAATTAACCCAAACAAATGGACAAAAAATTAATGTAGGTATAATATATAGGCCAAAGACATTATCATTTGCAGACGACAAACTGTTATTTCAAGAACTGTCTAGTTTCTGCAACCGGGATTTATTAAAAATAGGGGATTTTAATTTTACTGACGTTGATTGGATGACCGTTGAACATGGCCATATAGGTAGTCGCTTGATTGATTTTCTCGGTGACAATTAATTAGTTCAGCATGTAAAAGAGCCCACAAGACATGGAAACTTACTCGATCTATTGATCACTTGTCGCAAAACCATAACTGTTGTAGAAGTTGGTGAAACTGTTGCAAATAGCGACCACAACTTACTTAAATTCCAATTACTAAAAAAAAAAAAAAAAAAAAAAAAAAAAAAAAAAAAAAAAAAAAAAAAAAAAAAAAAAAAAAAAAAAAAATAGATCCTTGTGTTTCTAAAATACTCGATTTCAATAAAGCTCAGTTCATAGGACCCCGTCAGGAGCTTCTGCTTACAGATTGGGAGGCAAAATTAAGCGAAGGACCTGTAGATCAGATGTGGGAAATATTTCAAAATACGCTTACTAAAATGATTCATAATTACATTCTATTTAAGGACAGACGCCCCCCAAATCAGGCTCGCCCAAAATGGCTTACAAAGAAAGTGAAAAAAGTATTGCTAAAAAGAGACAGGCTTATGAGAAATAAAAGTGCTCGGATGCATCTATTTACTATCAAAGTTATGTATTAATAACAAAGATTTAAAAAAGACCAAAAACGAAAACAATACGAAATGAATACTGATAATATGGTTGTTAGGAATCACATTTGTTCACTATTATCTGCTGACGGTCAACTTGAATATTCAAATGAAGGTATGTGTGATATTTCAAACAATTCTTTTAGCTCAGTATTCGTAAACGAAACACCTCAAAGTGAATTCCAAACTGAAACCTGTTAAATGTCTAGGGTAAACTTACTCACTACGGTAAATATAACAAAAGAAAAGAATAAAAGGTGTATAGAGAAACTCAAAATTAATAAAACACCAGGGCCTGACGATTGGCATACAAGAATCTTAAAGGGAATGAAAAATGAGATTGTTGTTCCATTAGAAATTATTTTCAAGAAATCCATCATATCCGATGTCCCAAGAGAATGGAAGCTAGCTAACGTTACTCCCATATTCCAAAAAGGTGACAAAAAGAAACCAAATAACTATAGGCCTATAAGTTTGACTTCTATCGCAGGAAAAATGATGGAAACTATCATCAGAGATGCTATCAAACATCATTTAGAAAGTAACTGTTTGATAAATGATAGCTAGCATGGTTTCAGACGGAAACGTTCTTGCGTGACTAACTTCTCGAATTCTACAACACAGTTATCTCGAATTATGACAAAAGAAACACTATAGATTTAATACATCTATACTTTTCAAAAGCTTTTAATACCGTCCCCCACGAAATATTACTTACTAAATTAGCTTCACACGGAGTAAGCGGTAGCCTATTAAGCTGGACTAGTAATTGGTTGAATGATCGGAAACAGAGAGTTGTTTTAAATGGAAAAACTTTTGGATGGAAAAATGTTACAAGTGGAGTTCCTCAGGGTTCCGTTCTTGGGCCACTTCTATTCATAGTATATATAAATGATATAGACCACGGACTAAAATCTACTGTTTCCAAATTAGCTGATGATACAAAACTGTGCGGAATGGCAAATTGTCACTTAAACCAATTAAATATTCAAAAAGATTTAGATAAATTACAGCAATGGTCTGAAAAGTTGATAATGAAATTTAACACAAGCAAATGCAAGGTAATGCACATAGGTAAAAAGAACAGTAAGTACGATTACAAGTTATTTGGAAATTCGTTAACAAAAGTAGACAGTGAAAAAGATCTCGACGTAATTATCAGTAACGATCTCAAATCATCCAAGCACTGTATTTCAGCCTCTGAGAAAGCAAATAAGATTCTAGGACTGATTACGCGATCTTTTGACTTCAAAAGTCCATCACTCATTAACAAGCTATATAAATCGTTAGATCGTCCATATCTGGAAAATGCTGTGTCCATATGGTCACCAGATCTCATTAAAGACATTGAGAGATTGGAAAAAGTACAACGGCGAGCCACAAAACTGATTCCAAATATAAGAATAAATCATGCTAGAATCGAATAAAACATATAAATCTGTTTTCTTTAAAAAAGCGTTGATTTAGAGGTGACTTGGTACAGGTCTTTAAGATTCTAAAGGGAATTGACAACATCAAAAGTGACCAAATTTTCACATTGAATGAGAATCAGACAAGAAACAATGGACTCAACCTGTCCGTAAATAGATTTAATTTGGAAATGGGTAGAAACAACTTCGCCAACCGTGTAGTTAATGAATGGAATAAACTTTCTGCAGAGGCAGTGCAATGTAGTTCAGTTGGAAGCTTTAAAAATCATTTAGAGAAACACCTAAGCAAGATGCTGTAATGACAATCATTTATTTTATAGTATTTGTTTATTTGTCTCGTTATCATTTGTCTGTTTGTTTATTATTATTTGCTTGATTCTCATTTATTATTAGTAATATCTCAATTTATTATTATTTATTATTTACCTGTTTGTTTATCATTTAACTATATGCATTTATGTATTTTATCTACTATTTACATTATTATATTTTTTCATTCATTTATTTATTTATCATTGTTATGATATTTTCGCATCCGACCTATAATGAACCAAAAGGCCTCTTGTCGGCCTGCTCCGCCTTTGTAATCCTTTGGAATCTTTTGTGATTTTTTCCGTGGTCTACCAGAAGGCAAGGTCCTCATAAAAGAAGTCTACGGTCACCGACTGCCATTATTTATTAAATATTTCCAGACGATAATCTGAAGGTGTCGTTCTTGTCTTGTAGGCAAGTCCGTGTGCGCATACATTCGCAACCAGAAACAAGAGCGCAAACACGTGCACAGACAGATAAACAAACACGCAAAAGTAATGCAAGAATGCAGAAACACGCATACAGGTATGCGCGCAGTTTCTCCTTGTAACATGCACGCGCGCGCGCACACTCGCACACTGCGCACGCGCGCGCGCGCACGCACACATACACACACACACACACACACACACACACACACACACACACACACACACACACACACACACAAATAATGAGCTCTGAGCTCACTGCCGTAGAGTGGTGTCTGGCTGTCTCGACAGAGACTGCAGGAGATCCGAGGTGAATACACACACACACACACACACACACACACACACACACACACACACACACGCACACACACACGCACACACACACAAACACCCACCCTCAAACACACACACACACACACACACACACACACACACACACACACACACACACACACACACACACACACACACACACACACACACATACACACACACACACTTTTTTCCTTAATTGCCATAACTGGTGGTAATAATTCTAGTTTTGTGGCAGCTTGCGCCAATCAAGCTGTTTCAGTCGTCCCCACGGCAACTGTCGGTGGTGAGGGGATTGTGGCCTATTTTGGTGGCCTGTTTTGATGAAGCTAGATTATTTCACTCATGTCCCTATTGACCCTTTCGTAGTGAAGTGTAGTTTGCCTAAATTCTACATATTTGTTGCAGATATACTTTTTGAAGTTGCAATTTGTTGAAGGAATCACTAAACACATTTATCATTTCAGTTCGTCTGAAACAACCAGCACTTAAACTGAGTATGATACGACATGGATTTCTGTTTTTTGAAGAAAAAAAAAATCCATCATTCTTGAAGCTTCTGAAGATTGAGTGCTTACTTGGGCGTGCATAGTGTGGCTCGCTCGCCGGATCGTGGCCGCCTGAACGTTCCGTCTAACACGACGTCTCGCATCGTACTCCCCTCCACAACCCTCACGCTCTCCTCCACTCCCGTCAGCCTGCCGTCGTGCAGGTTCCACTGTCTCTCGCTTGCTCCGTCAGCACACCGTCTCTCACCTTCTCCTCCCTCCACCCCCCTTATCCCCACATCTTTCCAGCTTCGTTCGCACATCATCTCACACGTTCCTCCCAGTCCGCACCTCCTGCCATCATTGCTGTGGCTCTACGCTCATTCACTCCCTCGGCTATTCTCTGAACACAGCATCTCGCGCTAGGGTGTGTCAGTTTTAGGAGTTAAAAAGAAAAAAATTAAATTTTTCATTTTGGTAGGAATCTATTGTTGCCTTTTGATATACTTAATAAAAATCTGGCATAAAAACTTATTATAGATATTATCTACTTACATCAAAATGAGTTGAGGATTTTCAAATTATTTGGCATTATTTGCATCTATCTCAAGTTTCATGTTTATTGCTATGAAAAGTTTATATATATGATATCAAGTACGAAGAAAAGTTACAGTGACATGCAAAGCTCCTTAGGAGACGTAGGTAATGCATATACACATATATATGTAGACACGCATACAAGCTTCGTATACACTATAACGTACTACTTGAAAGTAGCCAAAGCCTTCATATCCTTCTTGCTGTAATTTCTTTCCAGCAGTTGCCGGCTTACAAATTGTGCTTTAATAAAACCTTCTCGCTTTTCGTGACTGTAAACATAGCCCACGGCTTCGGTAACCATTTTAACATTTCTTTCAACACTCTGTGTGTGTGAAGGCCACTTTGATACCTTCATTAGCGTGTCTTTGAAGCTTTTTAAATCCTTACTATATAAAGATGTTATCAGCAGTGGTTTGAAGACTTCACAATTCAAGTCAAGCAAATCAGACAGTTTGATAGCTTCAACATTTAAATTAACGCTTTTTCTTTGATTAAATAAGCAGTCTTTTAAATTATCGTCATCAAATGGGGCACCTCAAATTTTTAGGATGATTTTCATAGCTTCAGGACGAAATTTTGCACACTGGCTGGAAAGCATGGCTTGCAGCACTGCCTCTGAACGAGCATACCAAATGGGTCTCTTCATCACAGGTAATACAATGTCTGTCACTAATTTACTTTCTCTTCTCAGAAGCTGCAATTGAAACAACAGGGGATTGGGACCATCGACTCACTTGGGATTGAGCTTTACATTAAACTAGTTGGGAAGATAAACACCAATAATGTAATCAACAATTCGTGTTTTGAAATCCAGATCCTGCAGAAGTGCAGAGCTGTAGTTAACCAATGGCTGTGGCTAACAGGTCCAAATTTCAACAGAGTCAGTGACTTTGGTACTTCTCATAACCTTATTGCTTGAGCAATACGATAAGCGCAGGATTTATCTGTGCTGAGGTCTCTCTTTGGCAGCTTCTTCCGGTAACAGCAATCTTCGGAAATATTTGACTTATTTCTACGTGTGTTGCTTCATCTAGCATGTTGCCAGTGGTACCTGACCACCTATTGTGGCTTTGTGTAGGGTCATCAAGTTCTTGCATGGGGTGACGAAGGGGCAGCTCACCTGTGTGTAAATCACACACCAGCCATATAAGTCTTCTTCCCATTTTTTCTCTAAATTATTCATTACACCTCCCTTCCAGCCAGTTTTAACCGAAAGTGAATCTCCAGCAGTAGTCTGCAGTGAATGCTCAAGCCCTTATCCTTGAAGCCAGCATAATATGAAAAAAATCTTACTATTGGAGAAAGTAAACGGATGAAGAGGACCACAGAGAGTGGTCGAAATATACAGTTGAATCTATTCTTCATCCGTTTACTTTTTCCGACAATGGGATTTTTTTCATCTTACCTATGTGTCACGAGATAGTTCTACTCCAGCATAATGTATTATCAGCTATTATCTCAGTATGCTTTTTTTTCTTTAGTTTTAGGGGTAAAGTGAAACAAAAACCAACCGCCAGGCTCAGAACAGACAGTAGTGTTTTTCTTTGATTAGATTTGGAATTTTTTTGTTTACTCTCTCTACTTCTAGCATAACTTTGGTTTAGTCCATTCTTCCATCAAGCAAAAGACAGGAGAGCCCTCCTTTCAATTATTTTTGTTGTTGGTTAGATATTTATTTAATTATTTTTGTTATGCTCTTCTAATTTTATTATGATCGATAAGTAAGAATGAATCATCTTGGGTGATGAGGCCTGCGACAGATGCAATTTCCACAGCATCACGGAGTCCAGTATGGTGTCGAATACTAGCTAATGTAATGTTTGAACTATCTCTTGTATTGTATTTTCTTTGGTAAAGCCTCAAAAGTCACTTTATAACTAGCATCTGACGTTACTTAATTTTGTTCAGAAGAATCATCAAATAACTGGTAAACATTATGGCAATGCTGTTCTTCTCTTTGCATGACTTCTTTACTCTTCATTCTCTTCTTTTCTTTCCTCTGATAAGTTCCTTCCTTTTTACAGAAGTAATGTGTCTATTCCTTTCTGCATAATCTATTGAGCCCATTTGCATACTGCCTTGGCATTCTGCTTTTGACCTGATGAAGTCTAGCTCTAAAACGGGTATCGTCTTTTCACAAGGGGAACAACAGTCAATGTGCGAATGATTTTTTTCTCCTATCAGAAGGAGAACAATCTGTTTTTGAACACAGAACTATAGAACATTTACAGCTCAAATTATAAAATAGTTTATCGAGTGTAGAAATTCATTTTTCTTTGCCAAGATTTCTTTGCCAAGAGATACTTGAAGTGCTCTTTCATACAATCCTTTAAGTTTTAGCTTAATTGTTCGACATTGGATGATCATTGGGGTTTGAATAGGGCATCAGCTGTTGTCCATTGATGCAGAAGATGGGGTATGATATCATTGATGAACTCCTTATCCGTATAGTTCTTTCTGTCTTTGAAATTTTGTTCTCGATGGAGTAACCCAAATCTCAAAATGTCTCTTACCGATAGAAGCTCTCACACTGGAAACTCTTTCCCTTTACCAATTAACAGGCTCAAATGGGAAGATAGTTGACCTCTGGTCTTCCGTTTTAACATCTTGTGAAAGTCTGAAAACAGGAGATATCCTTTCAAGTAAATAAAGAAAGCTATTAAAATATTAAAATATACAATATAAAAGATAAAATTATGTTTATATGAATAGATAAATGTTCATATTATAAAACAGAATATGAAGTAATACACATATATAATATACTTTGGCTAACTTCAATTTTTATGATAAAGAAAAGAAGAAATCTGGACTGACACAAATTTGATTAAAAATTGCAAAGTGGAATATTGTTACCGCGTGATTCACTATAGAATGCTTACAACGATATATTTACGTGTATACTTCTGTTGTTAAATTTCTGTAGGAGTACTACGAGAAAACCACCAACTCTGGTTTCTAGTAGGAAACTGAGCTCGGGTGGTTGGCCGGTTGGGTGACGTGCTAGGATGCCGAATACAAGTTAAAGCATGAAAGAAATTGATAACCTGTTCTGTTCATGTTCTTTCACGTATGTTGTACAGTAGAAATAGAAGCAAAAGAAGCTGTACTTATATGAGGACAATATTTGAGTCAACTTGACAATTCATACTAATTTGCATTTTTTTTTTATTAAAAGAACATAATAATGAAATTTTAGCATGAATTTAATGTAGTATAGAATTATTTCAATCCACTTTGTCATGCATGTCTCACATTTGGGAGTAAAAAGGCACAATAATTTCACTATCGAACTTGATATTTCACATTTTGTGAAAATCGACACACCCTAATCCCGCGCGCCATTTCCATCTCTCCAGTTCTTGGTATGAATATTGTCTTGACCGTTGCCCTTATTTTGGAAAATCGGACGTGCCGATACGAATACTTTCTTCTTCTTTTGTAAATTATTTTGCATATGCTTCAGTCCGTCCTATATATATTTGGTTTTGGATTCACTTCGTAACCACAAGACCTGCGGGTCTCTCACGAACTGCAGGAAACGGTCACTGGCCAGACTTGTCCAAACAAACAAAGGTGATAGCATCAGTTGAAGATAGGCGCCTGTGGGCCTATGTCTTTCTCCTCCTTTTTTATTTTGTTAATGGATAAAGCGTATTTGACAAATAGGACTATTTTTTGTTAAAACGTTTAGTTACGCTTGTAACGTTACATTTGTGTACAAAATAATTTATGGTTTAACCTTGGTAAATTTGTAGCAATTCATAAGACTCGTATAGATCTCTAAATCTTTTGCTGTAAAGTGGGTCTCCTTTTACCGAATAAAATCCACTTTTGGTAGCCAGAATAGATTCATTAAACACGGGGACGGGAATGAGCTGGGGAGAGAGGAGGCAGACATCCACGAACAAAACGAACGAGGAAAGTTTGAAAGTAAACAATGTCATAACAGATCTGCCATCCATCTTCTCCATGCAATGCTATCTATCCATTACTGCTATGCATATTACATTTCCTTATACTCGTTATTCTTAGTGACGTTCCACTTAGCTAAGTTTTACCAGAACATACTAAAAGGTTCTTCGAATGCCCAGGTTCGAAGAATTCAGGGCTCAGAGTTCAAGTGTTTCTGTCATGCCAAGGGATTACAGATGTCTTGATACGCCCATAGACGCTTTTATTATCCATGTGTCCCGGTATAGAAGTGAAATTTGGTTCATACTTGTGTTTATCACAACCGGCTTAACCACACCCATAGCCCCCATCCGTCTCCACGTTGCTTGCAATAGAACTGATACCAAGCATTGCCTCCCACTCTTGTGTGGTGCTGTTGCACACATTGGTCAGCAGGAGAGAGATAAAGAGAGGGCCATGTCTCGGAAGCCCAAAGGAGCCCTGACAAGAACTCTTGTCTCGATTGCCTCTCTCTCGAGATAGGACTGGACCCTGAGGTCTTGGAAGAGAATACACAAGGTCAATGGCTTATGGGAAAAGTGCTGTATTTAGTAAACGAGGCTTATGTTGTGTATTGTATACATGTATGAGCTTAATAATTCACACTTATAGGCAGATGGAGTAGGATATAATATATAATTTGTATAGCAATAAATGTATCTAGAAATCTAACTATGTATTTTTTTTATTGCATCTAACTAAGCACTTCTATACGATTACGCAAAGCGTTAAAGTGTTTGACTTTGTTTGAATGTGGTAGGCCGTATATTACTTAATTATATATCACTATTGTTTTATTCAATTGAAAATGCGAAAGGAATAACAAAAGTCCCACTTTTGTTCTCATGAGACATTTAATTTTAGTTCACAGCAGATGACGTCACTGCAGAGAGGGGTGGGGTGGGAACTATCGGCATGAGTTAATTGATATTTTGCTTCGCAGGAGTCACTCTGGGATGAGTAAAACCTGCTGGTAGAGGCCAGAGTAAACGCGTCCTCAATAGTAGAGAAAGAGCCATTACCTCAATAAATGTAACTACATAAAGAGAAGCTTTGCTCATATTTCCTCTTTTATAGGATTTTCCTTCGGGCATAGAAGCGCAACCTTAGCTTCTATTGGTTCAGATAACAAGTGAACCAAATTCATGGTGGAAGAGAGGAGACCGTGATTGTGCTCCCTGGAAATAGACCACTAGTCTCCAGAACTCCGACGTCTGCCCTGAGCTATCCAGTGTTGCACGGCCAAAACGAACCCCCCCTTAGCTTGGCTGATACCTCATGTGGAAAGTTCCAGCATCCCTTCCCCTTTCTGTCGCTTTTATTCTTCTTCCCTTTCCTGTTCAACCTTCCCCTTTCACACCTCCCCTTTATTCCCTCCCCATCCTCTATTCCCCCTCCCTTTCTGTCATCCCTATCCTAACCTTTCCTCTTCTCTCTCTCTTTTTTCAATTCTCTTCCTTTTCCTTCCTCTTCCCCCTCCCTTTCCTTGATCCCCTCCCCGTCCACTTTATACTATACCATGTATTTCCCATATCAACCGTCCTTTGTTTTTCCTTTCTTCTTCCCCTTCCTATTCTCCCTTTCTCCTGTTCCTTATTCTCCACCTAATGTTCTTACCTTTCCTTTTACTAGCTCTATCTTTCTACTATTGCCCATTCTCCACTTACTCTTCTTCCCCTTTTATTTCTCTGCCCTCCCCGTCAGACATCCGATGCCCTTTCTCTTTCTCTCCCACCTTCCTCCTCCTATTCTCTCACCCATTTATCCTCCCCTTTCTCCCCCTTTCTTCATACCATTCTCCTTCCTACCTCCCTCAGGTCCCTTCTCCTAACCCCCTTCCCCCTTCCCCCTTCCCCTTCCCCCGTTTCCTTTTCGTATTCCCGTCTCCTAAGTTTCCATCCCTTTCCCTTCAGTTTTCCCCTTCCCTGCTACTGCTCTCTTCTTTTTCTCTCCACATTTAGAATGTAAATAAACATCACTCGCAACGCTGAGTCTCGCACAAGACCACGAATGGAAACAAGGAATATTTCATGGGAGAATTCGTGGCAGTCTTCTCCATAAAAACCCAAGGATCTAATTATGCGTAAGCAGACCAGATGCATCTGAGGTTTTGGAATATGGATGAGATCACAGACAAAAGTGACTTAACCTTCACAGAGGTTGGAAAAAAGAAAAAAGAAAACACCTTTCTGAGGATAACATCTATCGTTTGTTTTGCTTGCTTGGGGCAACCAGGGCAAGTGGCAGTCACTCATGACTAGTGACGACGGCCTGTAGCGGTGCAGTTCATCCAGTGACGTATAGTACATAGCTTGGCGCTGAATGCACTCTTGATGTAAATGTACAACCTGAGATAGTCGACGGTGCCCCCCTCCAAATGAACTTCACTTTGAAATGTTTCGTAATGTTAAATCGAATGGTAACCGTATCAACTCTCTCTGGAAAATGGTAGTGATTAGTTTGAGGTTATTTTTTTCTCCCTAGTTTAGGAAGAAAAGAACAAACATAAGCACATGTTACACCGCTTTTGCAAGAGGAGAAATAGCAGTACTTTGCTTGCCATTGAATTCCTGGGCTATTGCTCTTTTGCCTTTGGGAAGAAGAGATATTTCTTCAGTACAAATTAGACGAAAAGCAACGGCCTTCAAACTCTCGTCCCGTTAGTTTACTTGGGTCAAAAACTACTTTACCAGTCGTTTAGGCAACAAATTAGAAACATTTTCCTTCGTGGATTCGTTTAGCTAAATATCTGTGCAATGTGTGTATTGTTAAACTTTTATTATTATTTTTCATCCTCTCTCGGTAAAGGTAAAACATTCCGCAGAGCGTCTGTTGTATATTATCATGTGTAAACTGTATTCACTATGGTCTTTGGATCACGTGTTGGACTCGTTATCGACAGCTATTTCCCTCCTGGAAGAGAGCTCAGAGCTCGTATGACCGATCTATGGGTAATGCTGTGACCTTACACGCACACACACACACCCAACTCCCCCTCCACGAGAGTTGGAGTAACGACTCGAAGCGCAGCGATACTGAAATTATCTCAGCCCTGGACAGGATTCGAACCCGGACCGCCATAGTGACAGTCAGGGACTCTACCAACCTCGCCACCGAGTCGTGTGCAAACGTGTTCGTTTTTTCATTGGAGCTAATGTAGAAGTGTCTTCGCCATAACTATGTGTATTCAGCTTTGAAGGCCTGACCAGCTTCATTATCATGACGTTGCGTATATCTATTTGTCTAAAAAAATATATATATAGAAAAGAAAAAAAATCTACCAGTTTTGGGGTGGCGGATTGTGATTTCGACCAAACTAGCCTTCTGTTCACCGATGTTCGATTCTTGACGCATGAACACAACCTCCTGAGCCTACCACAACAATACTTACTAGTAAACAATGCATTGCAATACTGAAGGGCTTCTATAATTTTATTGAAATTGGGGTAAAATTTACAAGTATGAAATCTAGTTTTGATGGTAAAGAGTGTCGATTTACAGTTATCATAAAGTCTGGGTTCAGATGGTAGTGACGGTAAAGCTAGTCAACATAAAGTCTGCGTTCAAATAAAAAATCAACGGAAGTGTAGTCTTGGTTCTGATGGTAATGAGGATTAAGTTGAATTTGATAGGTATGTAGTCTTTATCATTAGAGACTTGTTTATACTAAAAATAAAAAATGCTGATTACTTTTAAACTCTATCATCCCTCCGTTCTGCTGTTCTCCTTAAATATTTCCTTTACCAGCTCAACGACTCGATTTCTTAAGTGTGATATTGTCCCCAAGGATAGAAGCGTTGGATACATCATAGAAAATAGTAATAATGAATACCAAGGGTTTCCAGTTGAGTATAAGGCGCCTGGAGATGCATTAGATGAAATTCCTGACATTTTTGGGAGCAAAGTTGGTCACTCGCTCCAGAACATAACACGCTTTAGGAGTCTTTGTTTTTGTTGTTATCTAGACTGTCTGGCCGGACGGTACCGTCTCCCTGATGAATGCCATGGCTGGAACAGGGTTTTCTCACAGATCCTTATAGATTATATGTTATTGGCGTGCGTAAATGTGTACAATCTAGTCTTCCATAACGTGCCGTATAGTATAGGGTGAAAGCATATCTGTGGTGCGGTCATCCAGTAGCCTCTAGTAACTTTGGATTGGATGATGGTCGCACCGCAGCCTGGGCAGGTAGAATCTGTCTTCTCGGGGGAGGGAGGATTCAGATGTGAAGGATCGGTCATGCAGCAGTGTGCTGCCTTTCAGTTTGTTGATGGAGCAGTGAGCCATATGATTATGGATATGCTTCTGGAGGCGAATGTATGGGGGTTGCGGAAGAAGAGAAGAGTATATTTGTGTATGATATAGGTATTTGGATGTTGTTTTTATGTTTCTTGGCGCATGTGGGTATTCTACCATATAGTGTAGTGGGTGGGCTGTGTTTGAGGATGCTGCGGCAGCACTTTAGGAGTTGCCAAGATTGCTCTGAGCTTGCTCACATCTCTGCACTTAAAAATTCGTCAGGTTAGAGTTAGCGCGCACGTGTATTCTGCAGTCAAATCGACACTTTTTCTGGAAGGTGGGTAAGTTTGTGGCCTTGTGGCAGGTAATACACGTAACTTAGATTAGATTAGTTACTTAAACTTAATTTTAATATTGTTCAAATCGCGTAATTGAAAGTAGCTTTGTACGTACTTAGACTTAATTTTAATTGTGTTTACATCATGCAACTTAAACTTCAGCTTAATGGTTGATTTCTTTAGGAAGTTCTGGGAGACAAGTATTATTAAGTAACAGATTTAAGATATCTTGGACTCTTTACGAACTCGTAGACCTTATCATGTCGTAAATACACGACTTAATGAAGAGCACTTCGGTGAAGACGCCAGTAGTAACTGCGGCATTTATAAGTGAACCCAATTATTTATTGATAGAAGATAGTGTAGCAATATCTTATTTTATCTTATTTTATTCTGTTTTATTTAATCTTATTCTATTTTGTTTTATTTTGTTATTTTTTCTAATATTTTTTTTAATTAGCTTTACTATTTCGTCTTTATGGTAAAAGAGAAAATAAATGAGTGTTGGATGAGTGTGAGATAGGTGGAGGGTGAGTAAAGGGCCTACTTGAGAAAGTATTGGATCCAACTAGAAGCTAGGCCATGATTGTACCATAGCATTTCTCTTTGGAACGAGTTAATGTGGTATGCATGAGTGATGGCATTCGGAGGAAAGTTTGGGAGCTTTTGAGTCCGAAGGTAAAACTGGTGGCTAATTTATATATATATATATATATATATATATATATATATATATATATATATATATATATATATGTATATATATATATACATATATATATATATATATAATTCATATATTTTTATTAATTTATTTTTCAAGCTATTTATGTATTTATCAATATTTGGTATCTGTTGTTTAGTTATGTATTTATTGTTTATTTATGTAATTTATATACTTATTTATTAATTTATTTATTTGTTTATTCATTTGTTTAATTGTTTATCTTTTATCTGTTTGCTCGATTACTAGATTGGTTTATTATTTTGTTATTCATTTGCTAATTTACTTGATTATCATTTTGATTTTGATTTGTTTGTTCATTTCTTTTATCTATCTATCATTTGCTTGTTTATTCATTTATTGACCCGTCTATTGTTTTTGCTCACAAATAATTTTTTATCTAGCTGATGAAAGGATGTTGATTTTCCCTCTTTAATCTTGCGACATTACTTAGAGGATCTATTTGTTTAAAGATGACAACTACCGTTACTTTTGATAGGAGAAGCATCAGTTTCAGGACAAATTATTCATTGAATATAGTGAAACGTGTCGCTCTTTGAAGACGCTTCATGTGCTCGAAAAGGCTCCAACGAACGAAACGTTGTTCATTCAGTAAAAGCCTTTTTAGCTTCTTCGACCTCTGGTGTTTCCCCAGAGCAAAGGGGTCTCGAGAGTGGAAAGCTAGTTTTTATCTTAAGCCCATTTTTTTTTTTTTTTTTTTTTTTTTTTTACCTTCTTTTAACCTCCTTCCCCAGTCTGAATGGAATTATTTAGGGGCAGGAGATGAAGGTGAGGATCTTATGGCAGAAGATGCGTAGTTACAGTCACCTTTGCCCTATACGCTTGGACTCTTGGGGTAGGTAACAGTCATTGCAGGGAATCGGAGAGAAGTACGGGAATTGAACCCACTTCTAAGCGGATGCGGGTCAGTATGCCATTAGTGACAAGTGAAATGGAGTGATATAAGTACGTCCTCTTTGTCTTACTGCACTGCCTTTGACATAAACGGTGTCGCGGGAAACCAGGGATGACCCTACGTTTTAAGTATATCATCTGTGCCTTCCTGCACTGCCTCTGACCCGAGCAGGGTTGCGGGAGATAGTAAAATAGACCCCAGGCCAGGACCGTAGCCTCATCCTTATCCCTCGCCCTGAACTCCTTTATTCTCTCATTTGATATATTTCGTAAACATTTTAACCCATTACATTATTTTGTTTTGATCCCGTTCTTCGGTCCTGCAACTTTCTCTGTTTCCGGGTCCCAAAGCTCAGAATTTGGCTTCGTTTTGCCCGTTCTACTTGTTTCCACATCAGTTTTGTTGTTGCACTTCTTACGTGACACCATATTTCATTTGCAAAAAATCGTCACGCTACTTCTTCGGTTTCAACTTCCGTTCCTAGATTCTTTCTCTCTTTTTTTGTCACCTTGTTGATTTATTATTATTATCATTATATATACATATATATACATATACATATATATATACATCTATATATACATCTATATATACATCTATACTAGGCTGGATAGGGTGAGAAATGAGGAGGTGAGGAGGAGAACAGGGGTGAAAAAGGATTTGGGAGATAGGGTTGATGAAAGAATATTAGGATGGTTTGGACACATGGAAAGAATGAGTGAAGAAAGACTGGTAAAAGAGGTATGGAAGGCAGATGTGGAGGGAGTGAACATGAGGGGACGTCCTAGGATGAGGTGGATGGATGGGGTGAAGGGGGCTTTGGGGAAGAGGGGAATGTCTGTTGAGGAAGGAAGGGAGAGGACGGAAGACAGAGGTGAGTGGAGAATGGTTGTATATGGATGATGTTGTGACTGCATGAGGAGGAATGGGCGGGGGTGGGGGTGGGGGGGTAGTATGTGTGAGTAAATTTTGACGCAGCCCGAAGGGATTTCTCCCCGTCCTCGCCTTATATGCAAAGGGGGACGGAGAGGGGGGGTCGCCGATTAAATGAAGCGGCCTTGCTGTGGATGTACTGTGTCTTGCGACACTGCTTCTGACCCAGGGCGGTGGGCAGGGTGCAGGGATGACCCGTCATCCAGGAGGTGCTCAGATGAGAGGAAGGGTGGGAGGGGTGTGGAGTGTATTTAGGGATGAAATGGGTGGGAGTGTTTTTATGCCTTTCCCTTTTTGGCTACCTCCCTTGGAAGAGGGAAAAAAGCCTTGGTATATGTATGTATATATATATATATATATATATATATATAGATATTTATTCAACGACTTTCATCGTCTTTGGTTTTCACGACCACATGCTACCTTATCCAGATTGTCCTCTTCAAAGTAGACTACTCCTACGTGATCTCAGCCTTTGTGGCGTGGAGAAAAATGATTACCCGTGTTCAATATGCTTTTAACCCTTTTTAGCTCAAATTGTACTTTTTAACAATTCTCATTTTCTGTCCAATTTCTCTACCGGGCTAGTTCCCCGCGCCGTGTACTTATCCCTTCTCTCTGCCGTTCCCCGCCGATCTCCTTGAGCCTCGAAGACTTTCCTTTGGGTTTCTGTCTGTACACATTACCCAATTACTCTTTGGCTGCCAGTGGGACCCTGAAACCCGGGGCGTCTTATGGAACAAATAAGAACATACAGACCGGAGACAGTTTGATGGTCGGCGACTAAGTTACTGGCTTCTATCCCTTTGTATCCTCTTGCCTCTACAAGACAGTTTTCTCCCCTTTATGATATTACGTTCATCTCCCCTGTTTTTGCCGCCCGAAGAGGAACAACCCCGTATTTCTTCGAGGTTAATCACATAACGAAAGAGATCTGTTGGCACTATAGTTCTAGTTGGCAGTGTGTGTTCCAGGTGTCATCGGTGATAACATTTCATTCTATTTTATTTTGTTTTACTCTATTACTAATCTTATCAATCTACTTTATTAATTAGTTAATCTGTTTATTTATCTATTCATTCATTTAATTATGTTTTCTTTGTTTATTCATTCATTTATTTATATATAAATCAATACAATTTATCTATCTATCTATTTACCAATTTACCTCTTTTAGTTGGTTTGAGAGTAGTTGACACTTTCTTCAATTCCCTGTTTTCTTTATTTCCTCCATTCGATACTTTTTTATTTCATTATATTTCTGATGTAACCCTTTCTGGTCTTTTGTCTCAATTTGTATGTCTATACCGGTATTTATGTTGCAGTGTTCCTCGTATTTTGAAAAAAAAAAAATCACTTCCCAGTTATTTTTATGTGCACCTCCATTTATCGGCATGGAGATGCGCTTTGAAATAAACGGCGAGTGAATTATTTTTGAATAAATCTTCATTATTATTTTTAGGTGTTGAGGAAATTTAGATTTGTATCTAGTAGAATTATGAGTAATGTTATGTATTGCAAGCAAAATGAACATTCATTCTTTTGGTTTTCGTTAAATCAAACTTGTATCCGTAATGGGAACCAAACTATGAATTTAGAAAAGAAAGGGTAGCAGATTTGGTAATTCATTATAAACTTGGTTCCTTGTTTCTCAAAAGAAATTTTTCTTATTATGGGTGTATATGCACTACACCTAAATAAAGATTCATCTGTTGTTGTAGCCTTATCATACCTGCTTTGATCATCCAGACTTTTAATTGTTAAACATGCGATTCTGAGAAGCAAATTAACTAAAGGTACAAGTTCAGGTTTGATTAACATGCAGGCTAACCCTGTCGGTGTTTCCTGGGATACTTAAAAAATTTTGTATCATCTGAATACGTAAAATTGTATCTAGGCTTCGGGCAGTTGCAGCATGAGCTCGAAATTTGAAAATAACTCACTGAAGTTGTGAAACTAGGAGAGTGAAAATTAGAATTGGTGGCGTAAACGGAATTGTGCTGTTCTTGCAGTCGCATAGTTGTGGGTTCGAATCTCGCACTTATCTCCTAACAGTCCATACGCAAAGGTAAAGATGACGCCTTTGGTTGTAGCTACTTAGTGCCTCCTGGCATAGGTTAATCTTTTAGAGAGGAATTTTTAGATCTTAGCATGAAGACGGAAAATAAACTTCAAGACTGATTGAATATCAGAAAGTTTTAAGTTGTGATTCTTGAGTCTCGTTTTGGTAGCTTGACGAAGATCTGGGTGTAATCACGCGATTTCATCCAGACAGGGAGCTGGACTAATGTGGAGGTCTGTGATATCCCAGTGCTCTTAGCTGTATCACCCATATCACCTGTATTGCCCATATATTTTTACTCTTTGATTTTTTTCTTAAAGACTTCTCGAACCTTCTTCCATTTTAGATCATTTGGTTGGACGCTATGCTTTCCGCCGACAATTCCACTTCAAAATCCTCCTGCATCTCCTTCTCTTCATTCTCCTTGTTATCCGCCTCGTCCTCCTCCTTCTTGTCCACCTCCTCCCTTTCCTCCTTTTCCTCCTTTTCTACCTCCTCCTTTTCCTCCTGCTCTTCCTCCTACTCTTTCTCTTTCTCCTCTTCTTCTCTCCCATCTTCTTTTCTTCCTCCTTCTCCTTCTTCTCTCTTTCTCTCCTCTTTTTCCCTCCTCGTCCTTTTCTTCTCCTTTCCCCACTTACGCTAACTTCTCCTTCCTAATCCTCCTTTTCTCCCTCATACTTTTATTTTTCCTCGTTTTCCTCATCATAATCTTCTCATCCTCATCTTCCTTATTCTCATCCTTCCTGGCTCTCCCTCTTTCTTTCTTCCCTCTTCCCTACTCCCTTCCGTCTTCCTCTCTCTCCCTGACTCTTCCCTCCCTTCCTCTCCCCTACCTTCCTTCCTCCTCTTCCCTCCTTCTTCGCCTCCTTTAATTTTTTTTTTTTTTTTTTTTTTTTTTTTGACGAAAGCCTTCAAGCCCGCCTGGCGGTCGGTCGGTCGGCGTTGTCATTAATATCAAATTTGGGCAATTTTAGCGAATAGACCGGGGGGAAGTTCAGACTGTGTGATACGTCTTACACGGCAAACTGCAGTTTAATGATCTTGTGGAATATCCTCGGGATTTTTCTTTTTCTTTTTTTAAAGAAATCGCAAGTATACTCTCAAGTTTTGGACAGATTGAAGGGTTTGTCTAGCTTGTGAAGGAATTCCCAGCAAAATGAAGGGCCTTGCAAGAAATGGTTACCTTACGTAATTATGCAAACGGTGGATGAGCGAAAGGAACTGGATTGGACCGTGTCCGAAGCAAGACAAAAAAAAAAAAAAAAAAAAAAAAAAAAAAAAATCTCAACTTATGCACAAGTGGTTGTTGGGCGAATTTTCCCGCTACCTTAAAGGTAAATGTTTTTGTTGAAGTCCGCGATCTCGTTACAGGCCGAAAAAAATAATGATAATGATAATAATACGTATCGTTATCCCCCTCCCCCTCTCCCCCTCCCCTCTCCCCCCCAGTGGGCAATTATTATCCGCTCCACTCGTATTTTCCAAGTCACGGGTTCAAGTCCCGCACGTCTCCCCAATTCCTAGCATAGAGTGACTGTTATCTGCCCCCAGAAGTCCTAGTGAATGAGGCAAAGGTGACGGCTTCGGCTGCAGTTACTATGCGCATACTAGACTATCACGCATCTCACCTTGTCATGTCCGTTGCAATGAACAATAATTTGTTTTATCTAGTATTAAAACATCATTTTTGTTTTGTTCGCGAGAAGTTTTATCAAAATATTCTTTATCTCTTCCATAGTGATTTCCCTCGGCTAAATAAAGTCGTCTGGTATTAAGCAGAATAAAGTCTTTACCACGCGTCGTTACCACGGCACCATTGAAGTAGAAAGCTTTGGGCGACTAATGCAGAACCTATGGAGAAAATATATCATCTAGAAATAGTCTGATTATTTGATTTATTTATATAATGATTTTATTATGTTTATAGTTAGCATTCTTATGCTTCTTCCCTACCCTCTAGTACTCTTGATGTAAAGCGGCCACTTGGCCTTGGATGGAGGCAAGTTTGTTGCCTTCACACTTCACTTGTATGTGTGAAGATATGTGTATATGTATGATATGAATGTATGAAATATACGTGTATAGAGTGTACAAATGTAGGTCTCTATGTATGTACAGGTAATTCTATATTTTCTAAGTAATAAGAATAAACATGGAAGGTTTGATACCTTATGATAGATTTATTTTGGGGTAACAATAATTAAAGACGGAATGATATATTGTTTATTTCCGTATTGTAAAATAATAATTTTCTTTGTCCTTTCGTGCCTACTACAGATTGACTGTATCAATATTCACTTAAATATTTCATTTTCTAAGTTATTAGAAAGTTGTCCCATACATAGCTATTTTTTCACAGTTGGCACAGTTAAATTTTTATCGTTCTGTATATCCTTCTGCTTTTCACGTTTCATTACTGGTACACATGAAGAGCCATATTTTGCAATTTGAAGTTCCCTCATGAGGGAATGTTTCAGTCCCTTCTGCTTCCTCCTTGGGCTTCTCCTCTGTTAGTCTTGGCTCTCGCGTAGCATGAGTCTTATCTGGTGAACATTCCCGCTAGTTACTTCCATCTCCCATAACGTCGTCACCGTCCTCATCTCTCTCTCTTTCTCTCTCTCTCTCTCTCTCTCTCTCTCTCTCTCTCTCTCTCTCTCTCTCTCTCTCTCTCTCTCTCTCTAGGATTCAACACCATCTCAGATTTTGGTGTTTTATAGAACCAGTCCTATTCCCGACTTCTTTAATAAAGGGTGATGCGTTCTACTTTTCATTTTACAATTCCTCCATCATATCTCGTTTAAGTTTAGACATGAAGGTCAACATGTGTCTCGACGTCATATTCACGTGCTTGGCCACTTGTTTAGGTGAAGAATTAGTTGTATTCAGTGTAGTGTCACAGAACATGGAGTTACCTTGCACTGACACTCACCACTCTTCACTACGGTGACACGCGTTTTGAATTTTGTTTTTATTTTTATTTTCATGCATCTCTGGTTCAAAATAGACAAAGGCCTTTTCGCCCTATGGTAGGTATCTCTAGGCCACTGGCTCTCCACCGTTCTCATTTTCTTTAGAAATGTTGAAAATGGTCGCCAATCCCTTTTATTGATCTTTTTCATCGCAACAAACCCTTCCCCGCAAATTAGTCATTACAAACAAAATGTAGACAAAGAAATTATCCTTCTTTTAGTTCATGGTTTACCAGCTATGGTACTCTTGAATTCTGGTTAAGAGCAACTCTTCTAAGCCGTTGTTCACATCCATCTGTCATTAGCTTAAGCAAAAGAACAAAGTATAATATTGTGGTGGAAGAAATGGTCACATATCTTTACTCTGTCAAATGATAACTCCTAGAAATCTTTCTACAGATGTTTTGCTTTCAGTGACCTGTCATTCTTGCTGTTTCATTGATATACAAGTACTTTTACAGAACATATACATTTTTCACATTTTAAGTTTTTTCCTGGCTAATATCTTAAATAATAAAAGTAAAGACAGCGACAGCATTTTAACACATGATTTACAAGAGTAATAATTGAAAGATCTTTAATTCACCCGAAATTTGCGATTGCCAGGTTCCATGTTGCCTTCAATAGAAGAACGTACACTTACTGCCAGAAAATAATCGGAGACATTTTCTCTATCCCTTGTAGAGTGAGACCAACTCGGAGGACAGGAGAACTCCTCCACATAAACTAATTAATGCAATTACCCTCATTAGACTTGATAATAGCTTAACGAGGATGGTGGAGGTGAGCAGTGATGCTCTGTGCCCGTTTTTTAATCTGAGGCTATTAATTAATTTTAGTCATGTTTCAGTCCAGGAATTACGTAATTACAATTCTGTGGAAAGAAAGAGTCTAAATTGGTGTATTACAATTAGGAAGGCATGATACAGATCGGGTGCGATAGACTTTCTATCTTTCCGTATTCGTGTGACTCCTAATCAAACCTGTCACTCTTGAGAAAATTTGCCACAGTTTGAAGCTGTCAAATTTTTATAGCCAAGAAGTTATGCCAGAGATAGATTTAAACATCTAACAGAATCATTGTAGTCTTACACTTAGGCCGTCCTGATATAATTTTGTTTAAAAAAATCACTGAAACTATAATCACAGATCTAGTAATGTTTTTTTCTGACGTATGCTTATAATATTGATAAAAGGCTTCATTGAAATAAGTTATATGCCATCCTAACTGGAAAAAACCGTACCAACATTCATTATAACAATTTCTGTCAGTTTTTATGGTTTCCATTTGTCCGTTTTGCAGATACTTTGCATTTTCAGTTTCCGATATTCCTTTCCACTCATCATTGCCTCTCCCGTTTCTGGGGATCAATATACTGTCGATACGAGTCCTCATTGCCCATTACTTACCT
>NC_134799.1:50375130-50377630 GCF_046742065.1 Oratosquilla oratoria
AAAGTCACCTGACGGTGACCAGAATTTATACCAAAAGGATCAGCATAAGATAGACTTAACCCACATAGTGTTTATTTTGATTGATTTAACCCATGAACATTACAGGATTTTCCCCTTTAATTGAATAAAATTTCCTGGCGGCAGCTGGACTAAACACTAAGTGTGTCAGAAGCAGCAGTGAAGTGTTTAATTAACCTCTTCGCCAACGACGAACTCTGTAGCGATTTTTTCTAGCAAACACTTATGAATTTGATTCAACTGAACGTGGGATTATGTGTTACAGGAAGTTAATATATTTTGTTCGCTTTTTAACATTCCCGAAATGAAAGGGTTAGAATTCTCTCGAATTAAACATGTTGTGTGCATCTTATCCTTGTAGAACTTCTTTTATAGTTGTTCAGACATTGTCCAGAACAATGATGGTCTAGGTTAGGCCATCTGGGCAGTGAAGCATTTTATATATTTTTTTCTGCTGGGCAGTCCACAGTCGAGACAAAACACACAATTCACATTATAGTTAGAAGAGGTTCAGACCAATTATCGTCTTTTCTTTTTCGTAGAGATTTTGGACACTCGTTCTTCCAGCAGCGATCGTTATCTTGACTGAAGCGCTCTTCCTCTCCTCTTGAGGTGCATCACCCGTGATTCCTATCTTATGGGGCCTAACCCAGACAGATCTGGCAAAGGTGGACCTTTTCCCTTTGATTTGAAGATCTGATTATCGTTTCTTCCGAAGTCAATTCGTCTTTTGGCCACCGTTCTCTTCCTTGCGATATGCAAAGACAGTGACCGGGTACTCAACATTTCTTCGTTGACGGCTTCAGTGCTCTTGGTCTTCTTGCGTCCAGACTTTGATGTCCCTCACTTCCGTGATAGTTTTCAGCGACCAGAAACCATTAACGGGTACCTTATTATTGTAGTCCTGCAAGATGGACAGCGAAGCTGTCCTTTTTCAAATCTCGTCGATCCCATCACCTTCATCACGAAATGCTGTCAACTTAAAATGTATTTCTTACATTTTTTTCAAGCATAAAGACCTGCCAACCGATGATGTTGTATGAGGAACGTTGTCAGCCACTGCGAGGGTGCGGGTTTTCCACTTATTGAAACTCGAGACAACAATTGATTGACTTCCTGCGACCTCTTAGCCTGGTATTCAGTCTCTCCGTACTTTCTACCTCCTCTTTCCTCTCGAATCCCATGCGATATCGCCTCCCCCGAAGTCCAGCTCGTAATACCCAATAAGATCATATAAATCTTACCCCTCGTTCTCGGCGCGTCCTCTTTTCGGGCCCTCACTTCGAATGGCTACTCTGCAGCGCTTGGCATTGATTTCATCCCTCCGAAGACCTTCTTACCAGAGATCATAACCGGTACCCCCGGCACACTTCCCTCCCTCCCCCTCGCCCCCTACCTCGCTCACACCCCATACACTTTCCAAGAATCCTATAGCTGATAGAGTTTCTAAATCCTAGGTACTTTCAATATAACTAACGTACCATATACGGTGTGGTGGAGTAGTTTAGCGGTAGAATGCCGACTTTAGCATTGCAGGGTACAGGGTTCACGCCTAGCCTGACCCCCATCTGAGGCGAGGCGAGGCGAAGCGGGGGGCGGAAAGAGACTGGCTCCCCACCCTAACGCATTATTTCGCGGCCGAGTATACATACATCACTCCAGAAGACCTGCCCTATACTATCTAGTATTGGGTCAGCTTTGATTTGATTTATGATTACATTCACAACATCTGATTATTTTTCCTCTTTATAACACACACACAGACACACGCGCACACATACACACACACACACACACACACACACACACACACACACACACACACACACACACACACACACACACACACACACACATATATATATATATATATATATATATATATGTGAATAATTCGCTAGTGGACAGCGACATCAATCATACAATCCATGACCGTCGCGCAGAGGATTCGAACCACCGCCTATAGACCCAAGAGAGTCCACAGCACCCGCCTTTAACCACTCGACCACAGACGATCTAATCGTCTGTGGTCGAGTGGTTAAAGGCGGGTGCTGTGGACTCTCTTGGGTCTATAGGCGGTGGTTCGAATCCTCTGCGCGACGGTCATGGATTGTATGATATATATATATATATATATATATATATATATATATATATATATATATATATGAGTGAAAGGTGGCAAGGGGACGCAGGATAACGCAGGAGTGAATATTCTCTAACGTTTCGACGGATGTCTTCCTCAGAGAAATTACAGACTATCAGATTTTGTGGACAATATATACCCCAGTTTTGGCTCATCTTGCCGGCCGTCTGGGAATGGAGCCCGCTGATTGGCTAGTGGTTTGCGATCTCTTGCAAGCTAGCGCGGCTAAGGTCATTCTCGCTGCGGGTCGCGCTAGGTTAACATATCCTTCCAGGTGATTGGTGACTTGCCTCGTCGTGATGTGTGCGGCTTCTATGGTTTTTCTTAATCTCTTTC
>NC_134799.1:50387630-50390130 GCF_046742065.1 Oratosquilla oratoria
TACTTTGCATTAGTGAACACACGTACCAGCGTTCTTATTAGCATATATATATATATATATATATATATATATATATATATATATATATATATATATGTATATATGTATATATATATGTATATGCTGGGACATTGTGACAAGTTGATGAAGGTGGAAAAAGAAGTTACGGGTCTAGTTCCAAGTTTCTGATTTTATTCCTGACCGGTTTCGCTCTATGCTTTTTACTCTGAAGAAGCATAGAACGAAACCGGACAAAAGTGATGGCCGGGTAGGGCGGGAGTACAAGAATTTTGCCCGTTTTATAACTATACCAATAGGAGATAGTATTGTATTTTGACAAAAGTGATGTCCGGGCTGTGTGTAGTGTAGGATAGTTTGAGTCACGTGGCAGCAGAAAATGGCGGTTAGTGTGCATTTAGCTGTTGTGGGAAGAGGATTTCTGCGATGTGTGCTCGTTGAACTTTCTCTCCGACGCGTCGCATTTTTACCACTCAAGACATCCCTACGACCCTAATATGACCTCTAGGAGGGAAAATTCGCGTGAAACAGTTGCTCAGATAATTGCTTTAAAGGAATCTGGCCTGTAAACAAAGAAAATAGTGCAGCAAAATGGTACCAGTGAGAGAACAGTGCGCCGGTATGTTGCCAGATTTTATGAGGAGGGAGGGAACAACCTGTCATCTTCAAAACCAAGGTCTGGTAGGCCTAAGAAGACTTCGGGTCGGGCCCACAATATTATGAAACGTACTTAGGAATCTGCTCTAAGAACCACAGCCAGGAAAATCAAGCAGAACAACCCAGATCTGTTTGGTGGTGTGTCTGTGTGGACAGTACGCCGACGCATCAAGGATCAAGTACCTGAATCACAAGAGGTGCCGCCTGTGAAGAAACCCATCACTGGCACCAGTTTGCTGCACTATTTACTTGGTTTGCAGGCCAGATTCCTTTAACCCTGCTCAGGTAAAGCTTTTTTGGGGAAACACCTCAGGTAAAGCGGGGTCTGACAGACCCCAAACACAAAAAATACAATAAAAATACTTTCACTGCATTTAGTGACATAGAAATCAAAACATATGTACTTCAACTTATCTTCTTCTATTTATATGCTTGAAAGTGACTATAAATGTTAGAAATATTTTTTAATTAAAATAAAAAAAATTATGTAAAATAAGGTATTGCTGATTTAGAGGGCGCTTGACTGAAAACAGGAAATGTGAAGCGGTTGGTCATCATAATTTTGTAGAGACCAATGTCCCAACTATCGTTAAGAAAAAACAGAGCTACAAAAGTGAATAATAGATGTGTTTCATTTTTTTTTTAAATCGGAGGTAATTTTTTTAACCCCCCCCAAAAAAAACAAAAAAACAATTGCGCTGCGTTTAGTGTCATATAAATCAAAACATATGTACTTCAACTTATCTTCTTCCATTTAGATGCTTGAAAGTGAAAATTACAAACAAATTATGAAAAGTAAGGTATTGCTGACTTTAGAGGGTACTTGACTGAAAACAGGAAACGTGAAGCGGTTGGTCATCATCATTTTCTAGAGACCAATGTGTCAACTATCTTAGGAAAAGTAGAGCCACAACAAATGAATATTAAATGTGCTTCATAAACCATAAAATTTGAAGAAAAATTGGAGGTAATCATTTTGACTTTGGGATACTGAAGAATCTAATTGCAGTCATTGCAGATGGGGGTTGAATGTTCCTGACACACTGGTCTTTTGCAGTGTAGGCAATAGTTACCCAGAATAACGACAAACAGATAAGATAAAAAAGAAAAGAAATGATGATGAACATAAAACTATGATTCCCTAGTCAACACAATTACGATGCATTCCAAATAATACCATCCCCATCGAAAACAAACAAAATTCAACATATCAGTCATAAAAAATGATAAAAAAAGAAGAAATTCTTATTTACCCATAAGTATAAATAATGATATATCTATATGACATGAAAAAGCCTCAGGTAAAGTGGGTTCTAATAAACCCCACGCTACTCACACCTAAGGTAAAGTGGGGTCTGACGGACCCAAAAGCTCTATAAAGCTTATATAGAGCAAGATTCAGGAATGACTCTATCACCCCCTTAAACTATTCCACTCGTCAAGAAGGTATAGGGGAGAACACATCTATATGCGATATATTAGTATATTAAAAGTAAAAAACAAAAAAATCATGGGGTCTGTCTGACCCCACTTTACCTAAGAAGGCTTAAAGCAATTAAATGAACAACTGCTTCACGTGAATATTCCCTCCTAAAAGTCATATTAAGCTCGTAGGGATGCCTGGAGTGGTAAAAATGCGACGCGTCAGAGAGAAAATTCAACGATCACTCACCGCAGCAATCCTCTTCCCAAAACATGACTCAAACTACCCTACACTACACACAGCCCGGGCATAATTTTTGTCCAGTACTGTATATATATATATATATATATATATATATATATATATATATATATATATATATATATATATATATATATATAA
>NC_134799.1:50395130-50397630 GCF_046742065.1 Oratosquilla oratoria
ATGGTTTCGGCACATGAAAAGAATGAGTGAAGAAAAATTAGTAAAAGAGGTGTGAAACGTAGAGAAGGATGGAGTGAATATGAGGGGACGAATAAGTATGAGTTGGATGGAAGGAGTAAAAAGGGCGTAATTACATAACTGCACTGGATTAGGTTAGGTCGGGTCAAGCAGGGTCGCACTGTCAAAGGATCGTCAGGTCTAGCCATGTGGGCGACAACGTGCGCTCCATGCCACGTGGTTGTCGCGGCTGTACAAGACTAACAGTGCGAACAATGAATTGATCCTCATCAAGTTTTTCCCCGAAATTAAGATCCCTTGGTTCGTGCATCTTCGGCGTTCCACCTCGTTGCCGCCTCCTACTTCTGCATAGTGCCCTCAAAGTCACTGTTCTCGTCCACCATCACAGAATGACATACGCTCGTCAGACTTCCGCTCGGTTGAGCTTTGTCCCAGTCCTCAAGACAATTCCCCCATTATTTCTAAAGTTCATCGGGTTCCTTCCTACTCTACCCTCCCCCTTCTCCGCCCCTTCCCCGCCCCTTCCATCCCTCCTTCCCTCCCTCCTTCCAAACCTCCCCCTTTCCCCACCCCACCCTCCCCTTTATTCCTTCCATCCTTCCCATACCCCTCCCCCTTCCCCCCATTCCACTCTCATCTCCCCTCCCTCCTTCTCATAACCTTCCCATTCCCTCTACCCCACACTCTCCTCCTCTCCCTCCTTCCCATACCCTCCCCTTCCCCCACCTTCTCTCCCCCTTCAATCCCTCTTTATCCCCATAACCTCCTCCCTTTCCCCCACCTCTCCTCTTGGTTTCATCCCCAACCTCTACCCCACCCCGTTCCTTTTCGTCATGGCCTGGGCGTCTTCTCCTCGACCACCGTCCGTCACAGTCGTTAGAGGAATTTGGTCCTTCCCAGCTCGGCGTCCATTAACTTCCTGTCAAGAGTCTTTAGGTTTCCTCTCAGGAGGAGGTTAGTAGAACTATATATATATTTCCTTTTTCAGGTTCCGCAAAGTATCTGCATTTAACACTGACTTCATTAACAAGGGGACATACTTTTCCTTTTATTTTCGTTTATTTTTCTTTTGGATAGGGCTTAGCTATTCTATTCAGTAGAAGGTGGCACACAAGAGAGGGAGGGTTGCGGTCGGCTGAGCTCACTTTTGTCTCCTCTTCTAAATAAAATCAACTGATACAGGCCAGAAAGAAGATAGAAACAAAAAAGTTATCACCTCATTTAAGGGTTGAAAACGCATTTGATGTAAGATTTCTGAGAATGTGGTAATGATTGCAAGGCTGAAGTGTGCGTGTGCGTGTGTGTGTGCGTGTGTGTGTGTGTGTGTGTGTGTGTGTGTGTGTGTGTGTGTGTGTGTGTGTGTGTGTGTGTGTGTGTGTGTGTGTGTGTGTGTGTGTGTGTGTGTGTGTGTGTATGCGTGCGCGCGTGTGTGTGATTCACCATGGTCTTGGATCACGTTTTGGGCTCGTGATCGACAGCTATTTCCCACCCGGGAGAGAGTTCAGAGCTCATATATGACCGATCTATGAGTAATCCTGTGACCTTACACGCACACACACACACCCAACTCCATGCCCACGAGAGTTGAAGTAATGACTCGCAGCGCAGCGATACTGAATTTATTTCAGTCCTGGGCGGGATTCGAACCAGACCACCGTATTGATGGCCAGGAACTCTTCCACCGCACCATCGAGTGTGTGTGTGTGTGTGTGTGTGTGTGTGTGTGTGTGTGTGTGTGTGTGTGTGTGTGTGTGTGTGTGTGTGTGTGTGTGTGTGTGTGTGTGTGTGTGTGTGTGTGTGTGTGTGTGTGTGTGTGTGTGTGTGTGTGTGTGTGTGTGTGTGTATGTGTGTGTGTGTGTGTGCGCTGGATTCCGCTGACTTGGCAGTTCATCTCTGAGGTGAAGTTGTGGTTTGCAGTCTCAAAAAAAAAAAAAAAAAAAGGGGGGGGGGTCGGGGAGCGGTGGAGTATTGGGTAGATTCGTGGTAAACAATGGATGCTGTGATTTAAGCCTTCCCCTCCAAAAAAAGAAAAGATAGATTTAACAAGTTGGAATGCGGAAATATGTTTACTAAATCCTCGTAAATATTGACTTCCGGATAACGTGATGGCCCTGATCTCGCTCTGTCTTCTTGGTTTGTTTTCACGTAGAAATGGACAATCTGACTCGATATTCTTACTTGGGTGCGTCCAATGTCATCACTGTCTTTTCATATCCGCGAGCACCAGCGAGTTCAGATCTTGTTTGATTAGTGAGTTTTCTATGTCGAGATCTTTCATTGCAACGCTCTTGCCTTTGTTTTTCCTGTTTATTGTATGAATTAACAACTTATGCTCCCTCTGTCGATCAAAGACATTAATTATTTCTGTCATTGGTTTCATATGTTGAGGACTTTTAATGTAAGAGTTCCTGGATGGAACTATAAGATGACTTCAGTGTATTCGATATTCTTACTGAAATATAGACTCATTAAAACTTCCGAA
>NC_134799.1:50402630-50407630 GCF_046742065.1 Oratosquilla oratoria
AATTCATAAATTCTAATTAATCTATTTCATTTTATTATTTACTCAGTTATCTATTCATTTTGTTACTGTTTCCTTTTTTCTCTTCCCGTCTCTCTTCTTTCTTAAGTTCCCTTATATGTATCCTCTCTTATATGCAGGTTTCTTTACTTGAACCCCACTTTTCCCCATCCCATCTCATTTTCATTCTTATTTTCATCTCACTTTGGCCATCTCTCCAGCTGGGAGCGTCACCAATTCAGAAAAAAAAATAGTTAAATAACATCAGCGATGAGCATAAGTTTTACTGGAGGGGAACTGTGTTTTCAGATTGTTTTAATAAAGAAATGTGGTGCAATTGTCTCGTGGACTGAAAGAGAAAGGAGTGAAAGGGATGAATGAGATATGAAAGAGACAATTTTTCCTTTCGTGTGACAAGATCTCGCTTTGCGGCGAATGGCGTATAAATTGAAGGAAAAGAAATACCATGAAAATAATAAATGGCGATGACATACATTAGATGCAAAAAATAAAGGTTTCGTTTTCTCCTTCAGGAAACCTCACGCTCATAGATCGGTCGATTGAAGCTGAACAATGGCGTCTGTTAAATAGTGTTCAGAAAAAAAAATGATATCATGGAGAGGGTTCTGAAGTTCAAGTACACTCAAGGGGCGGGCGGAAACCGCTGAAAGGCTGAAAGCGTGAGAAGGATTAATGATAAATAGTTAAACTTAGTGTTAATTCCAAGTCGAGGAGAGATGTTACCTCTAACTCGAACTGCCTCTGTTGACAATAGATCTCAGTACATGTTACTGGGTTCCGACATATGTTAGGTACCAAAGTTACTGTATGCGATTTGAATTTATTTGATTTGTTTGTTTGATTGTTCAATAGAATTTTAGCCAGTCATCTTGTTAGTAAACAGTTCTCACGTGCAAGTTGTGTTTCAGAATGTAGGTATCTTGTGGGAATTATAATTAGACAATCAGTCAACTGCCTCTGGATTCTCTTGTGGAAGACCCTCCAGGAGGGTCCTCTTGTTGTTGTTTAAGAATTTTTAGTTTAGTATATTGTTGTATGAAGTGTTCTGTGGGAATTGCGTACGACACTAAGTATACATTTTTAGCATTAGATATCAGATTATGACTATGAAGTGAGCCAACACTTATGCTGCAGTTCAGGTTTGATATATGTATATATATATATATATATATATATATATATATATATATATATATATATATATATATATATATGTATATACAGTATATATATATATATGTATATATATATATGTATATATATATATATATATGTATATACAGTATATATTTATATGTACATATATTATATATATATAAATATATGTATATATATATATATATCTATATATATATATATATATGTATATACAGTATATATATATATATGTATATATATATATATATATATATATGTATATATATATATATATATATATATATATATATATATATATATATATGTTACAATAAGAACACGTACCTAGGGATTACGCGTAATCCCTTAATGTTTATATGTTTATTCAGTGAATACGCGTAATCCCCGTTTCACTAACCTAACCTAACCTAACCTAACCTAACCTAACCTGACCTAACCGAACCTAACCGAACCTAACCGAACCTAACCGAACCTAACCGAACCTAACCGAACCTAACCGAACCTAACCTAACCTAACCTAACCTAACCTAAACTAACCTAACCTAACCTAACCTAACCTAACCTAACCTAACCTAACCTAACCTAACCTAACCTAACCTAACCTAACCTAACCTGGTTAGGTTAGGTTAGGTTAGGTTAGGTTAGGTTAGGTTAGTGAAACGGGGATTACGCGTATTCACTGAATAAACGGTTAGTGAAACGGAGATTACGCGTATTCACTGAATAAACATTCAGGGATTACGCGTAATCCCTAGGTACGTGTTCTTACTGTAACATATATATATATATATATATATATATATATATACATACATATATACATACATATATATATATATATATGTATATATATATGCATATATATATATATATATATATATATATATATATATATATATATATATTACAAAGTGCATGTGCTTACAAAGAAGGATGCTAATGAATGGAAACAGTGACAACAAACAAGAGGTTTGAGCCATTGGCTGGACCATCGCTGGGCACATTGGGCTGTTATTGGTGACGCGAGAGGAATGCCGATGAGGGTCTCGAGTTAGGGGCAATGTCCTCCTGGAAACGATGTTTACTTGTGGCGTTGTCCCAGGTGCTGGTCACGTGACTTGGTTTCTACACATATATTACGTGTAGATGTCCTTGCTGCTTGCGCTGTGCCATCACCACGTAGCATTGTTGTTTTCTCCTCTATTTATGTCTGTACCTTTATTTAATCACGCCACATTTTGAAGGGTTCCTCTCGGTTAATGAAGCCACCCGGTTGCAGCCGCGATTTATTTTCTTAACCAGTTGAAAAAAAAAAAAAAAAAACGCTGAGGGCTGTCCTGGAAAGAATTAAACGAAGAACATATCAATGTGAAGTCAAGTGCAGGTGAGGGAAATGTCTTAAAATACATCTTTTTAAAAAATTAAATAACAAATAGGTGGAAAAAATATCACATAAAAACAAAAAACAAAACGCAGAGGGCTGTCCTGGAAAGAATTAAACGAAGAACATACCAATATGAAGTCAAGTATAGGTGAGGGGTATGTCTTAAGATATATCTTTTTGAAAACTGAAGTAACAAATAGGTGAAAAAAGTATCACTGGAAGAGAATTTCAGAGATATGTAGTGAAAGAGAGGGATTAAAACGAAAGAGCATGTGTTTAATTTGTGTTAATCCTTGCGAAAGTCAGGCGACTTTATTCAACAGAGCGTCAAACTGTGAACAAAGGAAGGTCTTGAGCGATCTCAGCTGTGTCCATTTGTTTACAGGTCGACTTTATGCTTGATGAGCACCCGTGGCTTTAGTCAGAACAAACATAGAAAACTACATCACTGTGATGAAGACGTGGAAATATGGGTGAATGGAAAAGGCAAGGAGCCTACGCCAGGAGGCGTGTAGCTGCGTCCAAAGCCGTCACCCTTTGCTCTATGTGCTTGGAATGTTGGGGCAAGTAACATTCACTGCTGGGAATCGGAGGGGAATGTGGGATTCGAACCTTAGGATTCGAACCTACAACTAAGCGAATGTGAAACCAGCACGCTTCCGATTATACCACCAGCGCAGACAAATACGTAATATAATATATAGGTAATATAATAGTATTATATTGTGACTTCAGTCTATCTGGATATAACTAAGACTGTCACCTCTAGCAAACGAGTAACATAATTGTAGTGTAGGTATTTTACACCAGTATTTTTCGTTACCGGCTCTTCGCTATCTCTCAACAGAATAGAATCGCTTGGTGTCTGAATAAGATCGCATGCTTTCAGTAAGTGGAGATTCTCAACATTCTCTATCCGACGTCGCCTTCTCGTCTGAATAAGATCGTCTGACGGCACTCGCACTAAAACCTTTAGGATACGCCACCGTGTCCAAGATACAGGTATCAATGCCTTGTACTGAAAGTTTGAACTCCAGAACGTTGTTTCTCTGAGCTTGCTCGACTGTTTAAACGCGTTGTCTCCCCCGGCACCTTAACGCCACAGGCGAAGCACATAGCGAGGTTGGCCAGTCTCCTCCCGTTGCCAAGTTCTCATCCTTTCTCTTCCCAGCATAAATGAGCCCCTTTTCCTTATTCCCTCTTCCCTCTTTCCTCTTTCCTCTTCCCTCTCCTCGTAAGCAGCTGAGTGCTCAGCGTGGCCAGATGGGTACTTGGGTTGCGTCATCAAGAAAGTCGTTTAGGAAAGCTGCCCTTGCTTTTACACTTTTTTCCCGTTTGTTTTATTTTATTTTTTATTCTATTTTATTTTTATCTTATTACTTTATTTTATTTTATTCTAATTTAATTTCTTTTCTTTTCTTTTATTTTATTTTATTTTTCTTATTTTATTTTTATTTATTTTATTTTATTTTATTTTTCTTATTTTATTTTAATTTATTTTATTCTATTTTATTTTATTCTATTTCATTTCATTTCATTTTTATTTATTTTTAAACCCTCTGCTTCCCTGTCGGTTCTGATTTAATTAAGGATCTGGTGAGTGGTCTGTGGGGAATTCCTTCAGTCGCCTTGTCCTTCCTCCTGGGTACCTGTTCTTTTCACTTGACGCACCACGTGTTCTTCTTCTTTCGTGTTTCATAAATCTGTCTTATTTTTTTTTCCATTTCCATTTGTCTGATTTTCCATTTCCTTTCATAGCTCCATCTCTTGAAATTTGGTTTCCCTTTCTTTTGTCTCTTGTTGTTGTTCCTGATTCTCCAAAGGGCCTTCCTTTCCAACCTTCCAACCTTCTTTACCTGACCTTCATCTTCAGCCTCATTTCTGTCGCCTGGCCTTCTCGTCCTCCTCCTTCACAATATTTTATTGCCAATCCAGACATAACATCCATAATATTTTCTCATTGTCTCCACCCTAGGGAGGTCCAACTTTTCCCATATATCTCACATTTATCAGCTATGCCAAACACTTCTTGATTGAGAAGATTTAATCTCATAGGACCCTGCCCCGTCTTCCAACTCCAACATTCCATGACTCATCTTTTGTTTTCGTCCCTCTGCCTTCCAGACGCTCCTGGTCTTCAAACGTGGTCCCTCATGCTCTCCTCCGACCCCAGCTGTTCTTCGTCCCAATCCTTGCAGAGCCCCTATCATCCACCCTTCTGTCACATCCATTTTCCTTTTGTGACTTCCAATAACTCTACACTTATGATTATTGCTGACTCTCGGAAGCTTCGTGATCCACCGCTGTTGATATTTTCATAAAGCGAATTTCTTGTTTTTTTTTTTCATAATGTCGGTTGGTTCTGTCTCTCCACATCTTTGCCAAAGCCAGAACTTAACCTCCGAGCTCCTTCCCATTTCCAACCAATCATGCTCATGTT
>NC_134799.1:50412630-50420130 GCF_046742065.1 Oratosquilla oratoria
AAAAGAAAAACATCAAGATGGTGACTTCCCATATATTGATCACAACTATTTGGTGTTAGCGAGAATGAGATATGCAAATTTGCATACCTTTGTCAGAAAGATTTAACTTTGGAAATAAGACGCATATAATTGCAGTCTTACTTATTCAATTATCTGCTGGTGGGAATTATTGGATTGTAGCTTAACTTTGCATTACGTCATTTACTGAAAGGAAGACTTAATGAAAACATTGTAAGAGTAGGTCTGTCTCATGGGTATGAGGGTACGACGTTCAAACTTTCATTGTATGAAAAAACGGTTTCCTTTAGATAAAAAAAAAAAAAAAAAAAAAATCGCCCGGTAGCAGCTAGAATAAACACTAATATCGTTTAAAAATCGGAAGAGTTAATGAATCAGCGTCGAATCTAATAATATCACGATAAAATATTTCGTGAAGAAATTATATTTGTAGTATAAGAAGGAAGAGATGATGTAACTGGGGAAGAAGATGAAAGAAGAGAAATAAAAAGAGAGTGAATGAGACGGGAGATGAAAGATAGACACAAAGATATACAATTGAAATGAAAGCAGGAAGAATTCCTGATGACGGAAATTAAAGGGATTGAAGTGGATTGTAAGAGGAGAGGAAGAACGTGAGATGGTGGCAAAGACATATTCTCAGGCTTGTCTGAGTTTTATTTTCATATTTTCCAAGTCAACATTCTGTCGCTTTTCGTAGAATAGACCAACACAGGAGAGTGGGGCTATCAGTACAGTATAACTTTAGTGTTTGAAGGAGATGGATTGATAAGGGAGGATTTTGTCTATCTTTGGTTGAAGAAGTTTGTTTACGTACTTAATTTTTTTCAGAGGAGGAGAGCGTGGGGGTGGAGTGGAGGGAAGGATGGGCACTAGGGAAAGTTGTGACTGTGAGCAAGAATGAAATGAATAGATTGATATGGGGAGGATCGACTCCGTATTTGTGGATGTGATCTGAAGCATAGCAAGATGGAGAAGTCTGTATTTGATTTAGGACCAAAGGGACGAAGTTTTTACAGTAGGGAGTGGCGGAACGTAAGGAAAAGAGCCACAGATGATTTGCTGTGAGATCATGATCATCGCTGATGATGTCTAACGCCTTCGTTGTGATGGTGTCCCTTATGCTGAATGAAATCTATAGAGGATATCGCTAGTGGTACTCTGAGGTGGCCCATGGGGATCGGAGCTGGGCCACTGTCAAACACATGTCATTTAAATAGAGCCCCTATACACTGCTTTGTTTGAGAAAGGCAAAAATTGGTAACATTTAAAAGGAAATAGATGAAGAGGAGGAGAAGGAAAAGGGAAAGGAGATGGATGGGAGAGAATAGAGGAAGGAAGGAGAGGGTGGAGAAGAAGTGAATGAAGGGGAGGGGAAGGGAGGGGGAGGGAGAGGGAAAGAAGGGAATGGGAGTGGAGTACAGGAGTCGGGTGTTGTGGGAAGGAAAAGGGAAGGAGGTTAAAGAAAACAAAGGAAAGGGGAGGGAAGGGAAGGTAGGGCACCGGGTGGTGAAGGGGGAAAGATCGGAGAAACAAGCGGGCGAAGCAGATGGGGAATCTTGTCCCCAAGTTGGCCAATATGTGGGATCGACGGTGGAAGAGAGAGATGGAGTAAGGAAGGGAGAAGTCGCGTTGCTGCTTTTTCGAAAACTCTCGAAGTTCGTAAGCCTGTCCCTTCCATTCATCTTCTGATAACGGTGTGATGCGATCTTCCCATAGGGACACAAGAGAGGAAGGATAAATTCCAAGAAAAAATATATACACATAGACATACACATTCACACAAGCACTCACACGCAATGGCGTACATACACATAAAGGTGTGCAGTGATCTTCCCATAGAGACACAAGGGAGAATGATACATTTCAAGAAAATATACACATATAGACATACACAAATTCACACAAACATTCACACACGAGCATACGCACACACATGCGCATAGCCGGCTGGTGTAGTTTTATTGACGTGATCTGCCATTAACCGATCATGAGTTCAGTCGGCACCAAAGTCTGAAAAGCTTCACAGCCCTGCATGGACAAGAAGTTGGTGTGTGTGTGTGTGTGTGTGTGTGTGTGTGTGTGTGTGTGTGTGTGTGTGTGTGTGTGTGTGTGTGTGTGTGTGTGTGTGTGTGTGTGTGTGTGTGTGTGTGTGTGTGTGTGTGTGTGTGTGTGTGTGTGTGTGTGTGTGTGTGTGTGTGTGTGTGTGTGCGTGTTCGTGTGCGTGTGTGTATGTGTGTGTATTTATCTAGTTGTATTTACCTAGTTGTATTATACGGGAAGGGAGCTATGCTCATAATGACCTGTCTTTGTATCTTTAGGCATCAAGTTTTTTCTTAAATTCTTGAACAGTATTTGCACACACTGTTGTTTCATCTAATTCATTCCAGATATCCCCCACTCTGTGTGTGCTATTCTTTTTCAGATCTCTTCTATAATTACCCTTTTTGAATTTCTTTTCATGTCCTCTTATTTTTCTCTTGTCCCACTTTAATAAATCATCTCTATCTAGGACTTCCATCCCTTACATAATTCTGTAAATAGTCAGTAGATCTCCTCTTTCTCTTCTTTGTTCCAGGGTTGGTAGCTCCAATTTGGACAATCTTTGTTAGTATGTCAATTCGGAGAGTGTTGGTGCCATCTTTGTCATTGCTCTTTGTATTCTTTCTAATTTCTTTATATTCTTCTCAGTACTGGGTGTCCACAGTGTTGCAGCATACTCCAATCTTGGTCATATTAGTGTAACTAATATTTTCTTTACCATTTCTTTATCCAAATAGTCAAGAGCCACTTTCATCGACCTTAGTAAATTGAAGGTTTCTTCAACTATTTTGTTGCTATGCTTGTCTGGTGACATGTCTTTACTATCAGCAAAGACTTGTCACCAGACAAGGTCCTTTTCCGAGCTCACTTTTTTTTTTACCTCTTTCTTCACCAATTTTGTATTTCCTCGAAATTCTATTTATACTTTTTCCAAACTCCATTATACTACATTTCTTAATGTTAAAATTAATTTCCTACTTTTGATTCCATCTCCAGACTTTACCTAAGTCGTTCTGTAGTGATTCATAATCTTCCTCTGGACTTTCTTTAGTATTTTTGCATTATCTACAAAGAAGTCCATATAACATTCCACACCTTCATCCATGTCATTTATATATATGGCAAACATGATCGGAGCCAATACCGAACCTTGTGGGAGACCACTTATCATTACCTCCCAGGTCAAGTATTTGTCTCTAAGCGCTACCCTCATTTTTCTCCCAGTCAAGAAATCTTCCATTCATTCCAATAATTTTCCTTTAATACCACCTATTGATTCCCTTTTTCTTAATAGCTTTTTGTGTGGTACTTTATCAAATGCTTTTTGTAGAAGTAGGAAAGCACAATCCGCCCATCCGTTCCTTTCTTGTATTATTTCTATTAGTCTCGAGTAGAAGCAAATAAAGTTATTGGCACATCGTCTTCCTTGTCTAAATCAAAATTGTGTTAAGTTCAGTATATTATTTCTTCCAGATATTTAACCCATCTACTTTTGATATGTGTACCTGTATCTGTTTCTCTGTGTGTGTCTCTCAGTGTCTGTGTGTGTCTATACATCACTGGCCGCTACATATCTTGGCTGCTAGGAGAGAATCCACATCAAGTGGAACTTCGCGGTCCGGCCGACAGTCGTACTTTCAGAATTGTTTCACTTAAATCTTTACCTCTTCCGCCGCCGAGGAGGAGGAGGAGGAGGAGGAGGAGGAGGAGGAGGAGGGAGGAGGAGGAGGAGGAGGAGGAGGAGGGAGGAGGAGGAGGAGGGAGGAGGGAGGAGGAGGAGGAGGAGGGAGGAGGAGGAGGAGGAGGAGGAGGAGGAGGAGGAGGAGGAGGAGGAGGAGGAGGATAGCTGAATAAAATAGTTTGGCGGTAGGCACTGGTTTTAGAACGCTGCGAAGATTCACATGAGGGTTGTAAGGGAGGTTCTGGGAATAGAAAAAAAAATAGAATGAATAAGTAAATTAATAAAAAGAAACGTGAATGAAAAATAAGTCATAAAATAGATATTAAGAAATTAATAGATAGATAAGAAAATTAATTAAATAAAAGTGATGTGCAATAAAGTTGTTAAAGTAGATAAGTCATAACTCCTTCGAAAGAAATTGTGTGTTAAATGAATGAAAGAAATCACCTGGTAGCAGCCAGAATTGAAGGGAAATTGTCATCCGGTGTATGTATATGTGTATCTGTAGTTGTCTGTATGCAATAAGGATATACGTACATGTATGTTCGTGTGCGTGTATGCCCGTGTGCTAGTGTGTGCCCGTGTGCTAGTGTGTGTGTGTGTGTGTGTGTGTGTGTGTGTGTGTGTGTGTGTGTGTGTGTGTGTGTGTGTGTGTGTGTGTGTGTGTGTGCGTGTGTTTGTTTGTGTTTTTCATATTTGCCTGAGTTTGTGTCTGCATTTGTTTGCATTTTCATTTATTTCGCAGGAAAAACACGTTAAATAGTCTTGTAAATTGTTTGTTAAACGTTTACCTACGGGGCAGGCTCAATTCAAAATCGAGCTTCAAAGCTTTGTGCTCACAGAGTGAAGGCCACAGCTGTTCCCGGTTATAGAATTTGTGTTTGAGTCAGTGGCTGGGATTTTTGTATTTGCTTCGCTTAGTTCATTGGGTGTGTCTTGCTGCATTGGTTCTGACCCAGGCGTGGGCGGGGTCAGGAAGGGTCCTTCATTTACAAGGAACTAAGATGAAATAGAAAAAGAATGGGTGGTTGACGGGTGTCGGATGAGTAGGGTGTTGGTAAAGTTCCTCCTCGTTTTGTTATTTTCCATGTATTGTTATTTTTTTTTGTCAAAATTTCGTGAAGAAAGGATTTTGGTTAAAGGTCACATATTATTACTGGAATATCTCCTGTCTCGGTCATAATGGTGCCCGAGGCAGTTCTTCGGTCGGGCCTGTGTTCCTTCCTCCCTCCCCCTCACTACTCGAACTGAAATAAAACAAAGAAGTCTACATTTGCTCTTTTCTCAAGTACGTTAATATTCCGGCTTGGATAAGATCCTTCTTCTGCATTCGAGACTTGCTGCGCAAGTTAAGCTCACTCGAGCAAGCACACAATAAAAATAAACATGATTCTCTCCCTCTCTCATCCGAAGAATATTTCTGTAGTTTCTCAGTAAGTAAAGTCTTCTCAATATCTGTGTAGGTTTGATAATGCTATAAAAAAGAGGTAGAAATAAGTTTGATAGCATGAATTCCTCGGATGTCCATACCAGTGTTTCTTCTGCACAACCTTTACGCAAGGCGTCTTTGTGTTCAGTATTACAAGATGGCTTCGTAAATGTATTTTAAAGAGGTTAGACGCTAATGCCGCACAAGTACTTTCACTATGCTGAATGAAACTACCTGGTGGCAACTAAAACAAATATGTGAATAGAAGTAAACGAACGGGTTATTGAGCTGCACGGGAAGGGATCTCCCCTTCGTTGAATGAAATTGTAAGGCGGCTGGCAATATATATATCCAAATCTTGAATAGCAGCGAAGAGGGTATTGCTTCCCAGGATTGCGTTTCCTTGGTTACCAAAATTTTTCATTTCGTGAGGATTTACGGTGACCGAGACGTTTCTTCTTCCTGAATACTAAGTTGCGGTTTTATTACTACCAGCATAAAGCAGAGTTGGACTATAAGACATTTGAATGTGCAGTTTTGAAGCAAGGTTGGAAGGAAAGTTGTTGGATATGTGTGTGTGTTTTTTCGTGTTATTGGTGGGTTTACTTTAGGCCTTTTTCTCTCGTGAGATGTTAGAATACCGGGTAGGTGACTTGCATCCCCAACATACGTGGCTCATTTCACTCGGGTTTCCTCTGGCTCTGACCCTTTTAAGACGTTGGCTTTTCCCGACTTCCGCAAGTGGCATTCGTTCTAAACCCAGAACACTTTAACTATTACAGATTTATCTTCATCGAAACAAATCGACTTTTATTATTTCTTCAATGTGACCCATTGGCTTCTAGATTTTGTTACAACTGATGACAGACGATTCTGATCAGCCTCTTGATGGAGTACCTCCTCTTTAGCACGTGACATCACGTGCTCGACGGTAATCTGTTCCTGAGCAGTTCCCGTTCCCTTGTCGTACCAAAATTTCGTACGTCTTCCAAGACGAGTATGCATTTATGGTCACTCACTTGTGAGTGTATCATGTTCTCTCCTCATGGGGGGGGGGGGACAATGAGGGTATGGTGGTACTTTCTGGTAAGACGACATAGGAGAACGTAAATGCGGTGGGGTAGGAGCAAAGAGGTCTTAGTGTGTGCATGGGATTCTTGCTAATCACACATATCATTTGTTGTCAACCCCTTTAATGTTCAGCGTGCACACGCTCGCACACACCCATATGAAGCAAGCAGCACTTCAACGTCTCCAAGCCAACTCTCGAGAGACCCTCTGTTGTTCCTCCAGAAGGTACATTCTGTTGTTCCTAGTGACCCGAGAACCAGATTTCCAGACAACACTTGCTCGGACAATGGAATCCGCCAGCGTTTCGGGAAAACGCCCTGACACCTGCGTCGGAGAAAAGAGACCGCGCTTCTCAACTAGAATGGAAACTGCTCCTATCCGGCGCCTGTCATCGTCGCTCAACCCGACGCGACGATTTTTCTTTTTTCTTCATATTTTGAAAATAGGCAAATATAGCAACCTGTGTATATATGTATGTGGAATCGGGCACCACCACCGCAGGCTTGTTCGTAGGTTGCATACATACACACACACACACACACACACACACACACACACACACACACACACACACACACACACATACACAATCACACAATCACACACACACACATACACACAGACACACACACACACACACACACACACACACACACACACACACACACACACACACACACACACACACACTGTGCCACCGACTCGGTGGCCCTGTTGGTAGAGCGCTGAACTGGGAAGTAGAAGTGCTCCCAGTACCCAGTTTGAATCCTGCCCAGGGCCGAAATTATTTCGGTATCGCTGTGCCTCGGGTCGTTACTCTGACTCTCGTGGGCGGGGAGTTGGGTGTGTGTGTGTGTGTGCAAGGTCATAGCATTACCCATAGATTGGACCTACGAGCTCTGAGCTCTCTTCCAGGAGGGAAATAGCTGTCGATCACGAGTCCAACACGTGATCCAAAGACCAAGTGAATACACACACACACACACACACACACACACACACACACACACACACACACACACACACACACACACACACACACACACACACACACACACACACACAATCACACACACACACACACACATACACACACACACACACACACACACACACACACACACACACACACACACACACACACACACACACACACACACACACACACACACACACACACACACACACACACACACACACACACACACAAACAAACACACATACGCGCGCGCGCTAACATGTTTTTATTTCTGCTCTT
>NC_134799.1:50425130-50437630 GCF_046742065.1 Oratosquilla oratoria
ACCATAATTCCATCAAGCCGATCAGAGCACGTACTGACCGGTATAAAAGAGCCCCATACCGACATTTGTGGACTTAATCAACGACTAGTATTAACATTGTTGTACCTATTACTAAGCCTGCTGTTTTATTTGTCTGGTTTTTAATGCTTGTAACAACGTCTTCTCACTGTCATAGTATTATAATGTTATTTTCTTGTAGGCTGTATATTTTCAGCAGAAATGCTGCTATACCCAATAAACCGTAAATTATTATTATTATTATTATTATTATTATTATTATTATTATTATTATTATTATTATTATTATTATTATTATTATTATTATTATTATTATTATTATTATTATTATACACACACACATACACATACACACACACATGGCGCTGTGGTTAGAGCTCTGGCCTGCCACTACGGAGGTCCGGGTTCGACCCTCGCCCGGGGCTGAAATAATATCAGTATCGCAGCGCTGAGGGGTGTTACTCCAACTCTCGTGGGCGGGGAGTTGGGGGTGTGTGTGTGTGCAAGGTCATAGCATTACCCATAGATCGGACCTACGAGCTCTGAGCTCTCTTCCAGGAGGGAAATAGCTGTCGATCACGAGTCCAACACGTGATCCAAAGACCAAGTGAATACACACACACATACACACACACAAAGACACGCGTTTGTGCTCCCACACCCTGCCAACAGTACGCAATACATCTGCAGCAGTGTGGGGTGAAGCAGTACAAATATAATCTCGTGTTTTAGTCATCTTCGTTAGATGGATATGATAATATGTAATGGTGGGAAATGAAAATTTTGACGTGAAGTCCGGCTCTCAACTGATTAGGATCTACTAATGTGCAGACGTGTATCACATTATAACGCTTTATCATAACGTGTATATATATATATATATATATATATATATATATATATATATATATATATATATATATATATATATATATATATATATATATCTATTGTGTGTGTGTGTGTGTGTGTGTGTGTGTGTGTGTGTGTGTGTGTGTGTGTGTGTGTGTGTGTGTGTGTGTGTGTGTGTGTGTGTGTGTGTGTGTGTGTGTGTGTGTGTGTGTGTGTGTGTGTGTGTGTGTTAAAATGTTTTGTTATATCAACGAAAGGGCGAACTCCTTGGCGTGAGCAAATCTGGTATTGATCGTGTCCCCATCACCACCATTCTTTATTCAAGTTAAGTTTTGTATTTGAACCGAACACCTACGGTGATGTTTTTTATAAACTAACTTCGACAAAAATATATATACACAGTTTAAGTACACCAGTTCATTTGAAACAATAATCTTTGTCATATCCACCACAATTGTATTTCACTTGCTTCATACATGTAGTGGATTAGAGAAAAAAGTGAAATTTTATCGTAGATTTGGATTTTATTTTTGTCTTGGGGAGGACCCATTGAAGATGAACATGTTTTACTGTAAGAGGATCAGAACTTTGGTGGACACTGTCCTATACTTTTATAATGAATTAACATGAATTATGAATAGGCAGCCAAAGTTCCACTTTGTTTCATTAGGCTGAAAGAAATAAGGAAATAATCTCAAAATCCTTAATAAACGTTGTAGATACAAGTAAACCTAACACCTTGGTGTATGAGGGGCAGGGTCGTGAGGTAAACACCGAAAACATTTATTCAGTTTCCTTCACTGACGTTTCTTCCTCTCCTAGGACGTTCTTGTATTCCGTGGTATTGTAATTAATATGAAGTGTTAGTATTGATCAGTTTTTGTTTATTCTAACCGATCTTATTGCCTTACAGTCACTACAAATGAGACTATTTCCTACTCAGGAAGTCCAGCTTTTATGCCCCAAGGACACAAGATCCTAGCTCGCCTTGCGACGAACAAAAACCATTGTACAGTGTTTGTTCAAAAGTCATCGGTCAAACGAAAAGGTGAACAGGAAAAAAAGAGGAAATCGGTACAATTACGGAACAACTGTGTTGCCCCCTCCCCTTGAAATCCCCTACTCTCTCAAAAAAAGTGTATTGTAGTAAGGCCGATTTTTTTTTTATTATTGTTATTGAGTTACGATCAGTGGTCTTGGTGTTGACTACGGGAAAGGTGGACGGAAAGCGGCATTGAGAAAGGTTGAGACACAGGTTCTGGCGTTGCTTGGAAGGCGGTGACGGCAAAGGGGGGAAGGAGGCAGAAAGAAAGAAAGAAAGAAAGAAAAAACAAACAAAAAAAAGCAGGAGGAGGTGGTGGCCGCGGATGGAGCCGAAGGTGGGCCAGGGAATGATTTGTACCCGAGTTTGAAGTGGTTGTTGGTTTTCATTCCCTGATTCATGTCGTCCATTCAAGACCAAAAAGAAACTCACAAGAACGCTTTGGAGAATATGAGTGTCATGATTAAATTAGAATTATAAATGAGAAGACTGTCAAGATCTGTGAAGACATTAAAATTTATGTACAGATTAGGTGTTTGGAACTGAATACCGACACGCTGTGGAAGGTCCAAAATTCAAAATTACCAAACCACAGACGAGAGAAATCGCAGTTTGAAGAGGAAATCAGATCAGGTCAAATCCAAATTGGCTTAGTCCAGCGAAGTAATGTGTATCAGAGCTTAATATCAAGCACAGCTACGGTATGCTTAGTTTTGAGTAAATATTGGGTTATTGATAGAGCTCACGTGTCTTTGTCTACAATACTAATATCGGAAAAGCATAAATAAGTTATTGCATTTCCTAAATTTATATGTGTCACGGATATAAAGTTTTCTATTCACGTGAGGTAGAACACGAAGAAGCATAAGAAAAAATAAACGGATACATAAGAAAAGATAACTAGGACTTCGGAACCATTTCGCATTTTCGAACTGAATTTCCACGAACAGCAACCACAAGAACGCTCTTGGGTTCCGTCTCTTTACGCCGTTTGCTCTTCCTCGCCTCCTCCCGCCCGCCTCCTTGCCCTGACTTGCCCCCATCCACCACGGCTATCGGCGTAGTCCGATCCTGCCACGGTGGATCAACCGCTGCCCACGCACTTAAAGGATCCCCAAGGAAGGCGGATCCAGGCGCTCAAGCCACCATTTTGTTTTAAGTCGTGTCTCCCAAAGCCGCCAAGATTTTCGTGCCGGGGCGAGGGAAGATCATTCAACCCTTCACTATGGACTTGGACTCGAGTTTATTCAACAAACGCAAGTCCTCTATAGATGCCATTGTTCGGGGTAAGTGTCATTCCCTGTAGATGTATCCCTCCTTGGAATTTCCCATGCAGTCAGTTAGCAAATGTGTTAAGTAGGGTTCTTCTACCCCCGGCTTGTGAAGGGGAGATGATTGCTTTCTAGGTAGCGACAAGCAAGTCAACATTAAACGGACTATAGTTATACAGGAAGGTTCCAAAGAAGGGGTAAGTGTTGATTTGTTTTGTATGGAGCAGATCCCAGGCCTAAGAGGACGCATGCCCTTCTACTATGAACTTGTCACTTTATATGTACTATTTTCAGTCTTGCCCGTCAATATATCTAAAAGATATATATATACATACATACATACATATATATATATATATATATATATATATATATATATATATATATATATATATATACATATACCAAAGGCCTTCTTCCCCCCATACAAGAGAGGGAGCCAAAAACAAAGACACAAAAACCACTCCCACCCACTCCATCCCCTACATACTCCACTCCCCTCCACCCTCTTCCCTCCCCTTATCTTGGCACCTCCTGGATGACGGGTCATCCCTGCATCTTGTCCACCGCCATGGGTCAGAAGTAGTGCCGCAAGACACAACACACCCACAGCAAGGCCGCTTTATTAAATTGCCGACCCCCCTTCTCTCCGTCCCCTCATACAAAAAAGGAGAAGACGGGGAGAAATCCCTTCTGGCTGCGTCAATTTATTTCTCATACTCCCTTACACCCAATCCCCCACCCACTCCCCCCACGCATCACAGCATAATCCATACACAACCATTCACCATTCACCCCTATCATCTGTCCTCTCCCGTCCTTCCTCAACAGACATATCTTTAGTATTTGTGTTTTTCTTCTAGGAATTAAAGTCACCCATAATCAATTAGTCTGTATGTATATATATACATACATGCAGTGTTGTACAAATACTTTCCCGCGTTCGTGTACTTACCAATTGTACTATCATAGTGGAGATGGGTTGAACGCAAAATTTCGTGTATGTATATATAACTCGAGCATACAAATATATAAGAAAAGTTGCGCTCAACTTATATCTCTCTTGATGGAGCAATCGGTTAGGTCCCTAAAGCACTTATCACGCGCTAGCCGGGTTCGAGTCCTTGGCAGTACCGCGGTTCAATTTCTGCATGTTAGCCTCCATCGGGTATCCCGATGTTGATGGCTTAGAATTAAAGTGCATTATGGTTGATAATACATACATACATATACACACACACACACACACACACACACACACACACACACACACACACACACACACACACACACATATATATATATATATATATATATATATATATATGTGTGTGTGTGTGTGTGTATGTATATATACATATATATTCATACATATATAGATATATGTTTATATATATATATATATATATATATATATATATATATGTGTGTGTGTGTGTGTATGTATATATATAAATATATATATATATATGAATATATGTATATATATACACATACATATATATATATATATGTGTATATATGTATATATATATTTATATATATATATATATATATATATATGTGTGTGTGTGTGTGTGTGTGTGTGTGTGTGTGTGTGTGTGTGTGTGTGTGTGTGTGTGTGTGTGTGTGTGTGTGTGTGTGTGTGTGTGTGTGTGTGTGGGCGTGGATGTTTGTTTTACAGTTATGCATGATACCCCTCAGTCCTTCTTTCATGAGAGATTCATCAGTTGAGCTCGTTGCCCTACCATGAAGGAAAATGAGACGTAAACCAAGTTTTCTCTTTTTAAGAATTCGTGAATAATCAGGTAATCGTTCATGAAATACTGGTATATATGGTGCTATGAATGTGCTAAGACTGTTATTGTGTATTTCTAAATTATTTTTTCTATATTTGGAAAATACTTTTCATATTAGCTATATGTACATATTACCATGAAAATAGTGAAAGATAACTTGAGTATCTTTCCTTTACCATCCAATAATTTTCCTCTCCTTTCCTCCTTTCCATCCTCTTCCCCACTGTTATATTACCCTTTCCCTCCCCTCCCCTTTCTTCCTCTCCTCTCCTACCTCCCCTCCTCTCCCCTTTCTTTACCTTTCCCACCTTCATTACCTTTCCTTCTGTTCCTGTTTCTTCTCCTTTCCCCATTCCCTATCGTTCACTTTGCTCCCCTCCCCCCTTCCCTCCCCTCCCCAAATCTCTTATCCCTTTCCCTCCCGCTAAATTTCCTATCCCTTCCTCTTTCCTTTCCACACATCCCCTCCTATCTCCTGTCCTCCCTTACTCTCCACCATCCTCCCATATTTCTTTTTCCTCCCCTTCATTCTTCCCTCTATTCCTTTCTCCTCTTCCCCTTTCCTTCCTTCTTCTCCCCTCTCATACTTTATTCTCCCACCGTCAGTTCTCTCTTTAATGCCCTTTCCATTTATTTTCACTTTCTCGTTTTCTTTACTTCTCTGCTCTTTTTAGATTATTGCCTCCTTTTCTTTTACTTTCTCTCTCTCCCTCCGTCTCTCTCTCTCTCTCTCTCTCTCTCTCTCTCTCTCTCTCTCTCTCTCTCTCTCTCTCTCTCTCTCTCTCTCTCTCTCTCTCTCTCTCTCTCTTTCTCTCTATCTCTCTCTCTCTCTCTCTCTCTCTCTCTCTCTCTCTCTCTCTCTCTCTCTCTCTCTCTCTCTCTCTCTCTCTCTCTCTCTCTCTCTCTCTCTCTCTCTCTCTCTCTATATATATATATATATATATATATATATATATATATAGAGATATATATATATATATTTATATATATATATATATAACTATAACTATAACTATATATAAAACTATATATATATATATATATATATATATATATATATATATATCTATATTCACTCTACTTCTCCGCCTCCTTTCCTCTTTCCGTCCCTCCATCCCTCCCTTTTTGATTATCTGTTTTCTGTTTCCTTGTCTTTGTCAGTCGTTCCCTCCACCTTTTCTTTTTGCCGGACACTTTCTCCCTTTTTCCCCCACTCTTGTTGGCCCAATCCCGCCGGGGGCGTTTAATTCACATCCCGAACTCCAGCAGGAGCAGCTGCAGCAACGTCGTGGCCAAGTGTCCTGCTGATGAAATATACGAATGAAAACCTGAACGAGGAACAAGGCCTCTGCTTCTTGGAAGGTCTTGTCACAATAGGAAGATGCGAGGGATAGCGTGGCTCCAACGCATCACCTGTGGTTGGTGTGCCTTGGGATTTTTTTTTTCTTTCTTTTTCTTTCAGGAATTTTTTATATTTTTGTTTTAAGAATAAATACTTGCAGCAGAAAAAATGGTGTGCATTGGTTTTATTTTATTCAAGTTTCTCTCTCTTTTTTTTTTCTTTTTAATAATGAAATTTTGTTGCAGAAAGACGCAGTGGCCTATTTTTATTGGGATGAAAAAAAGAAATGGTGCAGGAATATTTCTCTTATACTTCAGTTTTTTCAAACCTCGTCCAACACTACTCCACACAGTTTCTAGTTCCTGGACAACGTAACATTTCTTCCCTGAGTGACCTAAGGGCCCAAACAGTGGCCGTTGCCGGTTAACTGAAGGTCGTGGGATTCCTACAAGAGCACAGAGCCAAAAGATTGATTTCTCAAATTTGCGTGTGGGTCAAGAGCTGATCTGAAGACTATTCTGGGGTGAGATGCACGTTATTCTAGATATTTAACATTGATAATTACGTTTATGAACATATATGTGTTTCTGTATTCATGGGGTTAATTTAGCGTTCAAAAGATGGGGACGTAGAGGATGATGCTAATGATGCAGTCTATCGTCCACGAACGAAGCCGTTTGGCTTGTGGACTCTTGCTACAGAGAATTCATTAACGCATACAAATTGAGAATAAAACGTAAGGGTAGGAACTTCAGGCGCCAGAGTAGGATTATATTAGTAATAACCAGCGTTTCTATCCTTTGATATGATATTCCACCCAAGAGGACAGTGGAAATGAGGGATAGTAGTGATCAGCACTTTTTTTGCTCATAACTGGAACAAATGATGCGTGACGCTGGCCCGTAGAGTCTCACTAAGGTTCCTAAGATATTGATTACGTATATCTCTTACAACTAGTACCTAATAATGAATTACAGGTAGATAGATAGATGGATAGATAGGTAGATAGATAGATAGATAGATAGATAGATAGAGAGAGAGAGAGAGAGAGAGAGAGAGAGAGAGAGAGAGAGAGAGAGAGAGAGAGAGAGAGAGAGAGGGAATATGGTTAAAGACGCGTGAAGATTGGGAAAATATTTCGAAAAAGAAATGGACGAAAAAAAGGAGATGGAAAAGCGTAAGAAAAAGGAACAAGTAAAAGAAATAAAAAGGGAAAAGAAAACTATTACAGGAGTACAATGGGCTGAATCGCAGAAAGGCCTTCATACCTCTATGGTACAGGTTTTGCTCTTTTTATTTATCTATTTATTTATTTATTTATTTATTTATTTATTTATTTATTTATTTATTTATTTATTTATTTATTTATTTATTTATTTATTTATTTATTTATTTATTTGTTTGTTTGTTTGTTTGTTTGTCTGTTTATTATTGTACTGCTACTGTCCCTCCGTTATGCTGTCCCCCAACCCCTTTTTGCTGTCCTGTACCATTTCTCTGAATATTCATTTCCTTGTTTCGCCTACCCTGTGGTGGGGGAAAAGAATGCTGCCACCAAGTATTCCCAATTAGATCGTAGGAGGTGAAAAAAAAAAAACGGGACGGGGATTAGGACTAGGTATCCTTCTCCCTGTAGCCCCACAGGGGACATTCCTAAAATAAAGTAAAGGCATAAAAGGGTCTAGGAGTTTTCCAACCAGTACCCTAAGGTTTGGGTCTTTTAATGTACGTGGATGTGGTACAGATGAGAGTAAAAAGGAAGAGATAGGTAGTATGTTTGTGAGAAGAAAGATGGATGTGCTGGCTTTGAGTGAAACTAAGTTGAGAGGGAAGGGCGAGTGCGAGTTTGGGAGTGTAGTTGGGAGGTTCTTAGGAGTGAAGAGAGGGCAAGGGAGAGAAGGGGTGGCTATACTAGTAAGTGAAGAGATAGGTAATCGTGTAGTGGAGTGGAAGGAGGTTTCTTTAAGGTTAATGTGGATGAAGGTGAAACTGGGAAAGGAGATGTGGGTTTTTGTAAGTGCATATGGGCCTGCTAGTGAGAAGAGTGTAGAAGAAAGGGAGGCTTTTTGGATAGAATTAAATGAGTGCATATAGGGATTAAGGAGGAACATCTATGTAGTTATATCGGGAGACCTTAATGCTAGGGTATGAAATGAACCAATAGATGGAGTGGTTGGTAAATGTGGAGTTCCAGGAAAGAATCGTAGTGGAGAGTTGATGGTGGAGATGTGACTAGAAAGAGAATTGATGATATCAAGTACAGTATTTTGGAAGAAAGTCAAACATAAGTACACATGGGAGAGGGTGGTGGATGGAAGGGTGGTAGATGGAGCGTTAATGGACTATGTAGCGGTAGATAGGAGTATAATAGGAAGAGTTAAGGGGAGAGAGTGGGGAGAATATCTGTTCATTTTTTGGTGGAAGGTAAGTTGAGAGTGGAGGATAGATGGAGAAAGAGGAAAAGGACAAAAGGTAGAGAGGTGCTTAGAGTGAACTGCTTAAATGAGAAAGAAAAAGAGAAGGAGTATAAGAAAAAACTGAGAGAGGATTGGGGGAGAGTGAAGGATAGAGTAGAGCTAGGAGTGGAAGAGGAATGGGGATGATTCAAGGAGGGAGTCACAAGGTGTGCAAAGATGGTGAGTGGAACAAGAAGAACGGGAGGAAATAGAAGGAAGGGTAGTGAGTGATGGGATGTAGAAACAAAGAAGGTTGTAGAAGGGAAGAAGCGAGCTTTCACAAATTGGTTACAAAATAGGACGAGGGAGTCATATGAGACGCACAAAGAAAAGAGAAGAGAAGTAAAGCACAAGATAAAGGAGGCAAAGAAGAGAGCAGATGTGAAATGGGCTAAGAGTATGACAAAAATTCTGAAAGTAGTAAAAAGATGTTTTGGAAAGAAATTAAAAGAAGAAGAGGAGGCGAATCAAGTAGAGAAGAAAAGGTAAACGAGGCAGATGGAGAGATCAAAATGGAAGAGAAGGCAGTAAGAGGAAGGTGGGCAGAGTATTTTAGGGAGTTGCTAAATGTGAAGGAGGATAGAGAGGGAAAGATAGCTGCAGTGGGAAATGCTAAGAAAATGAGAGTGATGAGTGAGGAAAATGGAGGAGAAATAAGGAAGGATGAAGTGAAGGCAGCAGTTAAGATGATGAAAGCAGGTAAGGCACCTGGTCTGGATGGATGCCATGCAGAATGTATTAAAAAAGGAGGTACAGTGATGGTGGACTGGTTGGTGAGGTTATTTGATGTTTGCTGGAGAGAGGGTAGAGTGCCAAAGGACTGGAGGAATGTCTGTATAGTTCCACTTTACAAGGGAAAAGGGGACAAGTGTGAGTGTAGTAGTTTCAGAAGGATTAGCTTATTAAGTGTAGTTGGGAAGGCTTATGGGAGGATCTTGATTGAGAGGATTAGGAGAGAAACAGAGGGAATAATTGTTGAGGAACAGAGTGGATTTAGGACAGGTATAGGTTGCGTAGATCAGATTTTTGTGGTAAAACAGATATGTGAGAAAGCTATAGGAAAAGGCAAAGATGTTTTTTGGGCTTTTATGGATCTGGAAAAGGCTTATGACAGGATAGACAGGAAGGCACTATGGGAGTTTTTGCAGATATACGGGGTAGGAGGAAAGCTTTGATAGGAGGAAAGCTTTTAGGAACAATCAAGAGTTTTTACGAGAGTAGTAGAGCGTGTTTCAGGATTAGAAATGGAGAGCGCGAGTGGTTCGAGGTAAGGTGGGACTTCGTCAGGGATGTGTTATGTCACTCTGGCTGTTCAACTTATACATGGATGGGGTGGTGCGAGAGGTAAATGCAAGGGTGGTGGGTCAGGGATTAGATATGGTTAAAGAAAATGGAGAAAAGTGGGAAGTGAGCCCTGTTGTTTGCTGACGACACTGCGCTTGTAGCAGGATCAGAGGAGGGATTAAGGAAGTTATTGACAGAGCTTGGAAGAGTGTGTGAAAAAAAGAAGTTGAAGTTAAATGTGGGTAAAAGATAGGTGATGAGATGTACAAGGGGTGAATATGGCAGCAAACTGGAAGTGAGCATTAAGGGAGAGACTGGAAGAAGTGGATAGTTTTAGATACTTGGGTGCGATTGTGGCAAGAAAGGGAGGAGTGGGGGTGGAGGTAGAATTTAAATTGAGAGGAGCGAGTGAGTGTCTTGGTGGATTAAAAAGTGTAATAAGAAATAGACATTTGGGAATGGATGCTAAGAGGAGACTGTATGAAAGGGGTGATTGTGCCGACAGCAATGTATGGGGCAGAAACATGGAACATAAGAGAGGAAGAGAGAAGGAGTTTGAATGTGTTTGAGATGAGGTGTCTGAGAAGTATGATAGGGGTTACTAGGCTGGATAGAGTGAGAAATGAGGAAGTGAGGAGGAGAACGGTGAAAAGGGTGTTGGGAGATTGGGTGGATGAAAGGGTATTGGGATGGTTTAGACACATGGAAAGAATAGTGAAGGAAGAGTAGTAAAAGAGGTGTGGAAGGCAGAAGTGGAGGGAGTGAACATGAGGGGGCGACCTAGGATGAGATGGATGGATGGGGTAAAAGGGGTTTTGGGGAAGAGGGGAATGTCTATGGAGGAATGACGGGACAGGACAGAAGACAGGGGTGAATGGAGAATGGTTGTATATGGATGAGGTTGTGATGCATGAAGTGGAATGGCGGGGGATGGGGAGTGAGGTAGTATGTGTGAGAAAAAAATTTATGCAGCCCGAAGGGATTTCTCCATGTCTTCTCCTTTTCTGTATTGGGGGGGGGGTCGCCAATTTTATGAAGCGGACTTGCTGTGAATGTGCTGTGTCTTACGACGCTGCTTGTGACCTAGGACAGTGGACAAGATGCAGGGATGACCCATCATCCAGCAGGTGCCAAGAAGATAAGAGGGAGGGTATAAGGTGGAGGGGAGTGGAGTGTATTTAGGGATGGAATGGGTGGGAATGGTTTTTATGCCTTTTTTTGGGGGGGGGGGGCTACCTCCCTTGTAAGGTAAAAAAAGCCTTTGATATATGTATGTATGTATGCGTAAGTAACCACTAGGAAAAGTAAACTAACGAAGCAGAGCGCTTTCGTATAATTACATCTTCAGTGCAGATACAAAGAAGGAATTATGATGTATGTATGTATGTATGTATGTATGTATGTATGTATGTATGTATGTATGTATGTATGTATGTATGTATGTATGTATGTATGTATGTATGTATGTATGTATTTGTTTGGTTGTTTGTTTATCCATTTGTTTATTAATTTATTCATCCAGCTCTGGGCGAGATGCAGGAATGACTCGTCATCCAGGATGAGCCAAGAGGGAGGGAGGGGGGTAAACGGGAGTGGAGTATATTGGGATGAAATGGGTGGAAATGGATTTCATGCCTTTGTTTTTTACTACCTACCTTCTAAGGTGGAAAAAGCCTTTGATATATATATATATATATATATATATATATATATATATATATATATATATATATATATATACATATATAATTGTATATTTGTATATATATGTATGTATGTATATATGCATATATAGATATATACATATATAATTGTATATGTGTATATACATGTATGTATGTATATATGCATATATATATATATGTATATATATACATATGTATATGTGTGTATATATACATATATTTATATATAGATATATATGTATATGAATATATATTTAATGGACCTTCACTTGATCCGATTTCATTTAGTGACCTCTGCTAAAAAGGATTTTCTTTTATACTAAACCTCAGGGTAAGAAAAATCAACTCGGGCTAATAAAATAGTTTGTTATATACCAGAACATCAGGTCGTTCTGCATAGTATTTCAGGAGTTAGAATAAAAAACAGCAGTAAGACACGAAAGGAAAACAAGGAAAATAGGAAATACGGTAGTAGAAGGCAACGCGAACCTGAGAGAATGCGTGAGAATGGAGGGCATTTTCATTGCCCTTAGCTGTTAATTAAATCGGATTTGTGGGAGAGTGGGTACGAATTATGATTTTCCTGTATAAAAGAACGTACAGCAAAGTAAAATGGTCTTGAAAACATAACTTTCCCTCCTCTATTATTTTTCTATTTTCTTTTTCTTTTTCGTTCTCCTTCTTTTTTCTTTCTCCTGTTTCTCTTCTCTTACCTCTTTCTATTTCTTCTTCTCTTTCTTTTCTCCTCTCT
>NC_134799.1:50442630-50452630 GCF_046742065.1 Oratosquilla oratoria
ATGAACTCAGGAAAAATATGTTGACAGCCTTCGAAGAACAAAACAATGCACTCTAACTGCAGGAAGTCCACGTATATAAAGGTACCACGCGAAGTGATAGAGGTTCATACCATAAAAGGTTTCAGATGTAATGGAAAAAAAATCATATGTTGGACTCGTAATCGACAGCTATTTCCCTCCCGGAAGAGAGCTCAGAGATCATATACGACCGAACTATGGGTAATGCTGTAACCTTACACGCACACATACCCACAACTCACCGCCCACGAGAGTCGGAGTAACAACCCGCAGCGCAGCGATACTGAAATTATTTCAGCCTTGGGCAGGATTCGAACTCGGACCGATGTAGTGGCATCTGGGAACTCTACCAACTGGGTCACGAGTTGCGTACTACTGTGTGTGTGTGTGTGTGTGTATGTGTGTGTTTTCATAATACGTGTATTTGTATATGCTACGTACATGGATATGTTTCACCTCCCCTAGTCACCACTGTCACTTAAATTTGACTTGTAATATCACTCGTCTCGAGGCCCCTTGCCTCTCGTTACGTGAGGTTCACTAATATTCAAGTTCCTCTTAAGTAGTAGGCCCAATGCCTTCTTTTTCCTGTAGTCTCACTATTTTCTAGGCCCCATGCCTATTCCTCTCGTCCTTTGGGTTAATAAAAGGATGGTGAATTTTCTTTCTTCTTTCACTGTAATTTCACCTTAGCTTACACTCGGGATCTCTTTTCTCTCGTCTCTACATCGTCTCCTGATCCTCTCTCCTTACACCCTCTCTATATCTTCTCCCTATATCTTCTCTATCTCTTCTCTGTAGAACGTCTGACGAGATCCCGTATCTTACGCTAAGCTACCTTCGTCTGACGTCACTAATTTTTCTAAACCAATCCCCGGTGACTTCTCAAATAAATGTCACTCCTTATGGGCGTGACTTTGAATTCATGCACCAATAGTTTTTTCCTCCTTCTGCACCTTGCACCAATCCGGAAAGCCATTTCAATGCCACTAGCAAAAATTGTTTACCTCAGCATTAGTCAAACGAAGGTAACCCGCGCTTACAATGTTGTGATTACATAAGCGATTATAAAAACAGTCACCACCGTCGGTGTGTTTACATAGACAAAACGTCGCCCTCACCTAGACATAACATTGCCCTCTTCGGAGGCGTCGAGTCTGAGTTATTCTACTGCCCTAGCTCATTTCCATTCGTACACTACCGGCCTCTTACAGGGCTCGGCAGCTACCCTTGGTCGTCCCGACCAATTTCTTATTTCCCTCTTACAGGGCTTGCTAATATATTTCTAGAATAAGCTAATCTACCCTTGCGTTATTGTTAATCTATCTTCCAAAATACATCATTCATGCTATAAATTGGGAATAATACATAAACATAATACCTATAAATGTGAATAACATGCATCTCAATATATATAAGGTATTGAATTAAGCGGTTACATGGTTGATTTGCTTTGACAGAGCCAATCTCCGGAATACAACAAAGGCAATCAGTGCTGCCACTAACACTGAAAGTAAGGGTATGATTAGGATTGGTAACATATGTAAATCATTTGAGGGAGATCTTGACAATGGTCTTCTCTTAATTTTCAAGGGAGGGGAGTTTTCAGGCAATGTGAAGTTGAAGGTTGAAATGTAGGTGTCCTCGGTTAAATGCATTGTATTAAGGGTATTAGAAATGGTGGAAATAGTGTCTGCATGCAATTCGCAGTTATCTTGAATAGAGACAAGACCTTCAACCAAATCCAATTTAGGACTCAACCCGGGACAATTTATTGATACCTTTGTCTTGTTAGGGAAAAACAGGTAATGAGATCCTTGTATGTTACAATGAGGGATCTGGTCTACCAAAATTCGTTGGTAATGACAATTGTTCATAACAGACATATTCCTAACCAGAGAGGCTTCACATGAATTTTTCAAAGCTTCACGGAACACAAACATGGAAGAATGACAGAGGTAAAGATTCCTATTAAATCTTCTACACTCCTTCAACTTGTCATTAGAGACTCTGCTCTCCTTCAGATTGTCTACAGAAAGGATATAATTGATTGGGTCTACAATTGGAATATCTACTTCATAAAATGAACCATTTACCTTCAATGGGAAGGGTTTCAATTTGAATAAGTTAAATCTTTGGTTGGAAGAGAACGGGATTTCAATAATAACTGAAGTAACATTAAGGTAGGAGTTTAGCAATGGATAATATAATGCTACATTAGCTTCTTCAAAGAAAGGTTCAAAGTTCCAATCCTTCTTTGCTGACTTAATTACCTTTATAAGTTGAGGTATTGGAAGGAGAGAAGAAGTTACTTGACCCGAATTGGCCATAACTAAATCCTGTACAAAAGATTCCAATTGAACTTGCATCTCAGATAATTTCAATTGCATAGTATTGAGTAACAAAAAAATTTGCATTGTACTCTCTTGTTCACTTTGTTTCAAGCTGAGATTCTCTAAGTTATCTGAAATATCAGAGATCATTTCTTCAATGTTTTTAATGCTTGATTGTAATTCATCAATTTTTCCAACTTTCTCCTTTAATGTATTTATTGAAATTTTCAAGTCAGCAAGGAAGGCAAAATTGGCAATTCCCAAACCAGCAAGAGCTCCCAAAGCCACTACTATTGCACTTCTCTTTTGTCTAACATTGCTTTTGAAATTTGAACCTATGATGTGCAATTTATCCTCTATTTCCTTTATTTTGTTTTCAAGTCTATCCTTAACATCTTTACTGGAAATGTTCTGTTTTAATATTTGCAAACTTTTATTAATGGAGTCCACATTTTCTTTAATTTTGGTTACATTTTTATAATCAAGAACTACCCTTACCACCTTATCAACCAAGATTAGGTTACCTTGATGATGTACCAATGCTCCAGGACGAATCGGATTCCAGTCCATGGCACTCACCAAACTTAATATTATTAATAAGGCAGTTTTCATCTGTAAAATACATCAAGATTAATGTTCAACTCTTGAAAAATATCATTATAATATTCTCCATATTCTCCAGGGTTATCAATATTTATGCACAAAGTATTACTATAATCATCTTCATAGATCTGCAAGCTAATTTTCCTTATGTCATCTAAATGTCCTACCAATTCTTCTCTTGATTCTAAATGTTTAAGTTTAAACTTGTTTCCACCTGCAGAATCAATTACCCTATATGGACCAGTGTACCTTAGTGAAAGTTTATTATTGGGTGAGGTTGCTTTGACCATTACTAATTCCCCAATTTTCAATTTTAGTTTACGAGCTATTTTGTGTTGTTGTTCCCTCATCTCTTGTGAATACACCTGCATATGTTTCCTAACTCTTTGGTGAATACTTTGAAGAGTATTTATCCTATTGGATATATAATCATCCATATTATATATGGGTTTTTGCTCTGCTGTCAACATTTCATATGGCAGAGTTTTGTCCTCCCCAAAAATTATAAAATGAGGTGTATCCCCAGTTGCTACATTAATTTGATTGTTCAGGGTACACTTAACACAAGGAATCCAAGTATCCCAAGTTACACTATGAGGACTTATTAGGGTTCTAAGACATATAATTATCTTTTTGTTTAACCTTTCTACTACTCCATTACTTTGGGGATGGTTAACGAGTATATTGACTTTCTTGATGTGGAACACATTACATAGATTTTCCAAGATTTTGTTATTAAATTCAGTCCCATTATCTGAAACTAGGATGTTAGGTGTAGTAAAATTACAGATTATCTGATCATAGATTACGGAAGCAATAGTTTCAGCTTTCTTATTGATTATGGGTTGTAATATACAAAATCTTGAAAAATAATCAATAGCAACAAATAGGTATTTAAAGCCGTTCTCGGTTAGTGGTAATTCCAAAGTATCCATGTGAACTCTTTCCCAAGGTTTCTGTGGAATGGGATAGGTGAGTATAGGAGCAGGTTTTGGTGTATTTCCCTTCACCTTTACACATTTTACACATTTTTCTATATAATCATATATAGTTTTCTTCATACCTAACCAAAAGTACTTAAGTTGTGCCTGTCTATAAGTTTTATCCTTTCCAGGATGTGAACTACAATCACTATCATGAAGTAACTTCAATATCTCATTTACCAGAGTTTGTGGTATAACCAACTGATTTACTTGACCTCTAGAAATATCTTTCCCATTTACAAATGTTTTCCTATACAAAATTCCATTAATCAAATGAAATTCCTCTATCTTATACCCCTTTGGTAGCTTTGGAGGATCTCCTCTTGGGTTCATCAAATGCTTGATTATTGAATCACATGTCTCATCATCTCCCTGTTCTCTTATTAGCATTTCTTCATCTAAAGTTACTAATTCTTCTATACTACAAACAAAATTAATCAACCCTGTCCCAGTCATTGGTTGACTAATGTTTCTAGAAAGTGGATCTGCTACATTCCTTCTACCCGGAATATAATTAAATTGAACATCATAGCACTGAAGTATCGCAAACCATCTAGCAAGTCTGCCTCTAAGATTCTTATGCTTAAATAAGTTCTGAATAGATGTGTGATCAGTCCAAACTCTGATGGGATACCCTAGTATCATATCCCTAAAACTTTCTAAAGAATAAATTACTGCTAAAGTTTCTCTTTCAGTTATAGAATAGTTTCTCTCTGCACTATTACAAAGTCTGGATGTGTAAGCTATGGGTTTTAAAGTTCCATTTCTCTCTTGCATTAGTATGCCTCCTAACCCTATGTCAGACGCATCAGTACAAAGAATAAATTCTTTTTCATAGTCGGGGAAAATTAAAATAGGTGAACTTGTGAGTTTATCTTTCAACTTGTCAAAAGCTTGCTGTTGCGCAGGTCCCCATATGAACTTTGAGTCCTTTCTCAACAAAGAACTTAGTGGATTAGCAATGTCAGCATAACTTTGAATGAATTTTCTATAATATCCTGTTAATCCCAAAAAGCTCCTAACCTTGTCTACATTGATCGGAACTGGAAAATTCTTGACAGCGTCCACCTTTGAATTTACTGTACTCAGTCCGTGTCTGTCTATCTTATGTCCTAAGTAAATGACACTGTCTTGCAAGAACTTACATTTTTCAAGTTTTACTTTTAACCCAGCTTCTCCTAGTCTTGAGAATATCAAATCTAATTTCTTAAAGTGCTCCACTGCAGTCTGAGAAACTATTAAAATGTCATCTAGAAATACACTGGCAGTGTTTCCTAACAATCCATCTAGAATAGTATTCATTAATCTCATGTAAGTTAATGGACTATTACATAACCCAAATGGCATTCTCTTGAACTCATAATGTCCTGTTGTAGTAGAAAATGCTGTGAACTCTCTTGAATCTTCATGCAATTCTATTTGCCAAAAAGCTGATTTGATATCTATAGTACTAAAATATCTATTCTCAGTTCCCAAACTTCTCAAAATGTCACCGATAATGGGTAATGGTAACCTGTCACGAATGGTGTGCTTATTCAGTTCCCTGTAATCAATAACTGGTCGCATAGTCCCATCAGACTTTGGTACTAAGATCAACGGAAAATTCCACTCACTCTTACTATGTTCAATAATATCCTGTGATAACATTTCAGTGATGAGTTTATCTACTACAGCTAATCTAGAGTGAGGAACTCTGTAGGCTGGTATGTAGATAGGTTGTGTTCCTGGTTTTAACTTAATGTGATGTTTTAAAACAGTTGTTTTGCCTAAGGCGTCCCCCGGCAAAGCAATTGCTTTTTTATGTTTCATAAGCAAAGCAAATAAAGCTTCATCCAACTCAGGGCAATTAGTTGATTGTAATAATTCTTTATATCTATTTCTTAAGTCTATGCCTTCTTGTACTGAGCAAATTGATGAAGTTGGTAATTCTATCTCCTCACTATTCTCATTTAAAATCTTAATAGGTTTAGTACACACCTGAATACATCCTATTTGTGTACCTTTCTTTAAAACTATCTCTTTATTCATAGTATTAATTACTAATACTTCTACTCTGTTCTTATTTGTCTTATAAATCCCTGAGTCCCACTTCAATCCTTTAAGTTTAACTGATTCTGGGACTGTAATTACTTCAGAGTCTACATTGATTCCTTTCAAACACACTTCAACCTTATTAATTGACATGGGATGTAACAATGTCGACCTTGTTAATCCGCAATCTGCAATTCTCAAGGCATCTGTGGTTAATAATTTAGTAATCTCTGGGATTTCTTGAACTTCTGAGTTGGGTTCACAAATTGTTTTACTTTCTGTAGGGTTGGACCGCTCGGCCTCGCTATCTAGGATAGAAATGTTATCTAAGGATTCATTGATTCCTGTCACTGGTCTTAAGTCTGGTTGATTTAAGAATGGGATTAACTGTGACTTCACTAAAATTCCTAAGTCAGCAGGACAAATTACCATGTTTTCTTTTCTCATAGTTGCAAATCCTATCAATAAATCTCCTGGAAAAACAGACTCTTCTACCACTATCACTGGGATGTACAATTGTTCATTTGTATATAAGGCAACTTCTAGCTCAATCTTGCCTAATGTTTTTAACTGATTTCCAGTTACACCTTGCAATGTGTAACGGATTGGTTCCAACATTTTCACTCCTGGGTTCAACTGGTTTAAAACTTTACTAGTAATTACATTAACTACAGACCCTGTATCAATAAAAATTTGAATAGGCTTATTGAACACTTTACCCGCAATGAGAGGTCCTACAGAAGTTTTACCAACAGTAATTATCAGTTTGTCAGTTTCTTTCATCTCCCTTGCATTCCCATATTTAACACAATACCGCCTATCGGTATATATATGGGGAGGTCTGAAATGGTTTATTCTGTGTCTGGGGGTTTTCCTCTTAGCCCTGGGGGTACCCGAAAATTTCGGCACTCATGAGTTCTGTGTCCGATTTTATTATGGTAAATACAGAATGGAGGGTTCCTACATTGATACTCATTGTGACCTTCGTATTTGCAATTTCTGCAAATAATCCCATAAAAACATTCTTGTGCCTTGTGTCCCCAAGCATTACAATTAAAACATAGGATTCTGGTATCCCTATCCCTAGATGGACTTCTAGCATGCCGCCTATGTCCTACTTCTGTTTTCTTAAACTCTCTAGAGTTCCTATATTGGCTTTGTTGATTTATAGGCATTACATATGGGTTTATTGTTCTGGTCTCACTGTATCCTTGAAGAAGATAATCTACTTCTCCTAAACAGATATTTGATTTTAAATCTTTGTACAGCCTTTCTGCTGTTAAGTCATCAGAATTCTTTGCCAATAAGCTAAATGTAATCAATTTGATTACCTGTGAGATTTCCATCTTCTCACTAGATCTTTCTATCCAGTCTGAATCTTTCAAGATAGAATTCATGTCTTTTGACCATCTATCTAATCTAGCTAAGTACTCTGTGTCAGTTTCACTTGTCCTAACTTCCTTAATCATTTTTACCAATGATCTAATAGGATCCTGATCACATTTGGACATGAAATGTTTAAGAAAGGCTTTCTTGTAATTATCATATTGATTAATTAATTCCATTTGCTGAAAGTTAATGACAAACCTCGCCCTTCCATGCTCTGGATCTATATTCTCCTTGAGAATCTCAATCTTACGATTCTCATTTGTAATGTTTTTACTAACTATAAGTGTGTCAATAAGGTTCAAGAACTTGTTTACACCATATGTGTTAGACTCTCCTGTGAATTTTGGAATATTTGTATTTGATGTGTGAATTTCGTGTCTCAACACGTTAGAATTCTGAGGGGTACTCATACTTTACTAATACCTTGCTTTAGCCTGGCTGCTTGCGATGTCGCTTCGTGATGTCAATGTCTGGTTTGACGTCCTTCTACGGTCTTGTCATTCCTCAACGACGTTGTTCCTCCTCCATCACACACTCTGCCTTGAAGACCGCCTTGTAGATGATGATCTCCTTGAAGAATCTTGAAGAATGCTTGTTCCCAACGTAGCAGTTACTTGAAGTTGTAGATTTCTCTCGTAGTCGTAATACACTCTTGATTTTGGTTGTCTTGTTCCCGTAGACTTCTGGCGCCACTTCTCTTCGGAGGTGTTTAACACCCAGTTCGTTCCACCGCTGCCACCACTTTCACCTCCCCTAGTCACCACTGTCACTTAAATTTGACTTGTAATATCACTCGTCTCGAGGCCCCTTGCCTCTCGTTACGTGAGGTTCACTAATATTCAAGTTCCTCTTAAGTAGTAGGCCCAATGCCTTCTTTTTCCTGTAGTCTCACTATTTTCTAGGCCCCATGCCTATTCCTCTCGTCCTTTGGGTTAATAAAAGGATGGTGAATTTTCTTTCTTCTTTCACTGTAATTTCACCTTAGCTTACACTCGGGATCTCTTTTCTCTCGTCTCTACATCGTCTCCTGATCCTCTCTCCTTACACCCTCTCTATATCTTCTCCCTATATCTTCTCTATCTCTTCTCTGTAGAACGTCTGACGAGATCCCGTATCTTACGCTAAGCTACCTTCGTCTGACGTCACTAATTTTTCTAAACCAATCCCCGGTGACTTCTCAAATAAATGTCACTCCTTATGGGCGTGACTTTGAATTCATGCACCAATAGTTTTTTCCTCCTTCTGCACCTTGCACCAATCCGGAAAGCCATTTCAATGCCACTAGCAAAAATTGTTTACCTCAGCATTAGTCAAACGAAGGTAACCCGCGCTTACAATGTTGTGATTACATAAGCGATTATAAAAACAGTCACCACCGTCGGTGTGTTTACATAGACAAAACGTCGCCCTCACCTAGACATAACATTGCCCTCTTCGGAGGCGTCGAGTCTGAGTTATTCTACTGCCCTAGCTCATTTCCATTCGTACACTACCGGCCTCTTACAATATATATGTATATATATATGTGTATATATGTATATATATGTATATATATGTGTATATGTATATGTATATGTGTATATGTATACACATATATATATATGTATATATATACATATATATATATATATACACATATATATATACATATATATATATATATATATATATATATATATATGTGTGTGCGTGTGTGTGTGTGTGTGTGTGTGTGTGTGTGTGTGTGTGTGTGTGTGTGTGTGTGTGTGTGTGTGTGTGTGTGTGTGCAACACTGAATGGGTCCCAGTGAACATATTTACATTTATTAACCACAATTCAATTTGATTCTAAGCCATCAACATTGAGAAGCTCGAGGAGGCATACATGCAGAAATTGAAACGTGGTACAGCCAAGAATTCGAACCTCTGCTAGCACGTGACTAGTGATAGTGACTTAACCGATTGCGTCATCAAGAGAGATATAAGTTGAGTGCAACTTTTCTTATATATTTCTATGTTCGAGTGTACGAAATTTTGCGTTCAACCCATCTCCACCATGATAGTACAATTGGTAAGTATACAGCGCAGGAATGTATTTGTACAACACTGAATGGGTCACAGTGAACAGATTTACATTTATCAACCACAAGACGAGTCGTTTGTACTAATGTCTTGATGTAACAATATTTCTATTTCTACTTAGATGTGTATGTGTGCTTAGATAATATTCGACTTCGAAGGAAGCTCTCGGAATGCATACAAGTAGGCAAACCACAAGCAATATTGGCGAGATTGCTGGCCCCCATACAATTTATTCAGGCCTCGTCCCCATTATGCTGATTACCCTATACATTGTTTCGAAACATTTTCATCCCTTTTTTTAACGTTTACAAACTTATCTTGCTCTTCCTTTTATAATCTACATTTTTTCTCAATTTTCTGTGTTACCATTGGCGTTATTGTATTAAGTGCTTGTTGTCCTTTTCCTGTTCTTTGTCTATTATTTGCATTCCATTGTCGTATGTTGTATACATTATCATCGGAAGTCTCAATCATCCTTTTATTTCACTTAGTTATCCCTTCGAATCTTTGTATTTCTGTTTCTCTTTTACTTTATATACCTATCTCCTCTCCTTTTTTCAACACTTTCTTCAATTGTCTACTC
>NC_134799.1:50470130-50492630 GCF_046742065.1 Oratosquilla oratoria
TATATATATATATATATATATATGTATATATATATATATATACATATATATATGTATGTATGTATACATGATTATTCTTCGTGAAAAATAGAAGGACTAAGAGGTAACGGGAACATGAAAAGAGCTTTGGGTTTTATTACCGATGTTTCGACACCCTGGTTTTTTCAAGGTAAACTACATCTAGAGAATACACAGTTATATATGTATTAGGTATGTTGTTTCCTCCTCCCTCTTTTTCGTCTATTCTGATATTTGATCGCTAGTGTTGCCGTTGGGAGAGGCTATGTGATAAATCCTCCTCGGTTGTTATTGGAAGTATTTTTGTTAATTTCTACAGCTATATTTTTTCTCATTTTCTTGTTGAGTCCTTGGTATAGTATTTCTATGTTTTTTCCAATTTAATAGGTGTCCTATTTTTTCTGTGTGTGTAACAAGCGAGTTCTGTGTGATCTGACGTCATTTTTGTGTTGTTGTGTCTGTTATGTGATCCCTTGTCTGCTCTTATCATATTATGGCTGATCACACGCGGTACAGGGGATTTTGTACACAATACTATTTTCATTTTTAAAATCTGTTGATTTGTTTGTTATAATTTTTCCTATTCTTTGTCCTTCTTTTTAGACACAACAATTATTAGAACAGATTCCGGCACAAAATATAAAGGGCACAGAAAACAAACCAACAAAGATTATGTTCACTATCTATCAGGCAATAGTGAAATAATTAAATCAGGTATAATAATTGGATTCTTCCTACGTGCATACACAATATGTAGCGCAGAATATTTAGAAGACAAAATTAAACAGTTCTGATATTTCAACAATTAAAATATCCAAAGAGATTGATTATACAATAAAAAACGAAAGTATAAGAAATAATGGAAAAAGCAACAAATAAAAAAGAAGAAGAAGAAAATAATAAGAACGACATAATAGTTATCCCAAACTCTAAAGGAGTCACAAAATTAAGAATATATATAGAACAAAACAACATTAGAATAATTACAAACGCAAAACAAAGAAAAGATAATAACAATCAAAACAACATAATTAAAAGATGAAAATAGCATTGTCTGCAATATCCCTTGCACTGGGTGTGATCAGCCATAATATGGAGAGAGCTGATAAGGAATTACAAAACGTACACAACAACAACAAAAATGTCGTCAGGTCACTCAGAACCAGTAACTCGATTGTAACGCACAAAGACAAAACAGGACACGTACCAAATTGGAAAAACATAGAAATACTATACCGAGGCTTCAACAAGAAAACGAGAAAAATTATGGAAGTTTCTAAAAGTTTTAAAAATAACTCCAATAACAACCAAGGAGGATTCATTATATGGTCTCTCCCAGCAGCAACACTAATTATCAACGATTGAAGGAGACAAAAAAGAAGGAGAAGCATAGTGTTATGTTTGAGTTGTTAGCTTTGTGATCAAGACCCTGCGGGTCGAAACGTTAAATCATAAAATTCTCCCATTACTCCTCGTATGCTTCCTCCACCCTCAGACATATATATATATATATATATATACATATATATATATATGTATATATATATATTTTTTTTTAAGTAGGCCGTTAATAATGCATGTGTTGTTAAAGTCAACAGCTGAGATAGCATTATTCTGTTTAGAGAATATCTTTTCTATGTTACGCACTAATGTGCGGTCGTCTGGATGCAGATTTCTGAGTAGAGTACTGAAGTCCATGGTGTTTTCCTAGACGTCTTTCGGCTCTAATTAGCCATCTTCAGGAGATGTTGTCTGGTTGAATTGTTGACAGAGAATCTGGATTCTGGATTCCAAGAAAAGACCACCTCGCTTGCGCGGGATCGGGTTTTGTGGGAGGGGAAGAATGTCTGTTAGAAAATGAAAAGATAGTAGTGTATAAAAGAGGGCTATTGCCACCGGGCGAATTGCGAGCGATTAGGGGCTTGTTTGTTGTCGTGGCTTAGGAGAACTGGACGGGAGCTTGGAGGGCAGCGCTTGACGCCGGGGGTTAGGGGTTAGGATTACCAACGGGGCTAGGATCACCAACGAAAGTTTAGAAAATGGTAGGAGGCGTAGTAGTAGAGAAAGGAGGAAAAACGGAAAAATCTTTAGTGGGAGGTAAACTGAAATGAGAAGATGTAGTAGAAGAGAAAGTTAGAAAGGAAGCGAATTTTAGTCGAAAAAAAAGTAAGTGTAGATGTTTGTGCGTGATTTGTGGCTCTGTTCGTGAGAGGTGTATGTGTGTATCTTACGAGAAGTGAGTTGATTTTACTTTCCGCGTGTAGAGGGCGGTCCTGATAAGCCACAGGGGGGGCGAGCGTACCCTGATTATCCCCAGGTTTTGGGTTTGAAGTCCTTTTAGAGTTGATCAAGGGGCGGTGCGAGGGGGGGCAGACGGGCGGTATACACCCGCCTGCCGACGTCAACGAAGAGATCAGTGACCAGAACGGGAGCGGCAAGGAGATAACTCCTCGCCGCCACCGCTGGCGAGGGCGAACCTGATGAGCCACAGGTGGGGCGAGCGTTGCCTGTTTATCCCCAGACTGGGTTTGGAATTCGGAAGAGTAGATTCAGTGGCGATGCGAGGGAGGGGCAGACGGGCGGGTGTTGTATGGTCTCTTTCCTTCCAATCACAACTCTGAAAACAGAGAATTACGTGATTGGGAATTGTGTGTAAATGTCAGAAGTGTAAACTCGCTCACCAGCGTCGGCGAGAGGCCAGCGTTAGGTTGCAGGCCGGTTGGACAGAAAGGTGTCCCAAGTCTCTCCGTCAACCAGCCTGCGATCAGATTGGGCATACTGAGAGAGACGATTTGGGCCTCTGCTTTGCCAGCGAGAAAGTGTGCGTGTGCCTCTTTTCTTCCAAGCACTACTCTGAAAACAGAGATTTACGTGACTTGGGAAATGTGTGTGTGTATTTGTATTGGTGTAAACCCGCCTGCCGACGTCAACGTAGAGGTCGGCCATGCCAGACCGGCGGCAGCTAGGAGATGTATCTCCCAGCCACCACCGGCCGGCGATGATATGGAGCTTGTGGAGAGAGTTGGTTGAAGAGACGTCCGACCTCTAGGAGCGCTGAGTTGAATCTGAAGTCTTCAGAAGAATTTCTCGATATCCTGAAGACAGCCCGACCTTCCAACATAATGGCATCGATGGATGTTGAAAGTCTTTTTACGAACATTTCTACTGACGAAACTATAGACTTCATATGCCAACGCTTGTACCACCCGGAACAGAAAATCGCAATTCCAGAGAACACACTTCGCCTGCTATTACAGGCATGCACCAAAGAAGTTCCCTTCTACGGGCCCGATGGCAACATGTACGTGCAATGTGACGGCGTCGCCATGGGATCACCTCTGGGAGTGCTCTTCGCCAACTTTTATATGGGTCATATTGAAGAAGAGATATTCTGGCAGCAGCACCATCCAAAACCAGAAATCTACGCAAGATACGTGGACGATATTTTCATCAGTGGCAACACAGAAGAAGAAGTCGTGAACTTAATTTCCAAGTTCAAAACAAATTCCTGTCTCAACTTCACCCACGAGATAGAACAACACAGCAAGCTCCCTTTCCTCGACATTTTGGTCCGTCGTGAAGCCGCTTCCTTTTCTACGGAAGTTTATACCAAATCCACCAATCTCGGATTTTGCCTTAACGGTGCAAGCGAGTGTCCTGAGCGGTATCGACGCAGCGTCATCAACGCCTTCGTCAAAAGAGCCCTCACCCACTGCTCAACATGGACCGCCACGAACGCAGAGCTCAAGAGAATAACCCAGCTTCTCAGCAACAACAATTACCCAATCCAAGAAATAGATAGTGTTATCCGGCATCGACTGAACACCTTTATGCACCAACAAGAACAACAGACAGTTACACAAAACATAAAACTCTTTTACAGTGCTACTATGTCTTCAGCCTACAAGGATGACGAGAAAGCCATCAAAAATATAATTCATAAGAATGTCACACCCACCGACCCTTCTTCAAAAATCGACCTCGTCATCTACTACAAAACAAAAAGGACATCCAAGTTAGTTGTCAAGAATAGCTGCCTCCCTAAGACAAGTGAAATGCAGGAGGTGAACGTCGTGTACCAACATACTTGCTCGAGTGGTGACTGCAGTCGCCTAAATTCTCGGTACATTGGCGTCACCACTACAACACTGTCTAAGAGAATTTCAGCACATCTGCAGGACGGCGCCATAAGAAGACACTACTTGTACGAGCATGGACTAACACTTAAGAGACACCATATGGAAGGCACCACCGCCATCATTGAAAGAAACAATGACACCAGAAGACTAAAGATGACAGAAGCGGTGCTAATTTACAATCAAAAACCCGCTATTAATATACAACAGCAACCTGAAACGTCGTTACCAACGAGAAGACAGAGGATGCACCCCGCGCGCTGATTGGCGGGCGGACGTTTGGGCACTCCGCTCTCCGCCGATATATACCGCCACACGATCAAACCGCGTCATTCTCTGTCAACAATTCAACCAGACAACACCTCCTGAAGATGGCTAATTAGAGCCGAAAGACGTCTAGAGGAAAACACCATGGACTTCAGTACTCTACTCAGAAATCTGCATCCAGACGACCGCACATTAGTGCGTAACATAGAAAAGATATATATATATAAATATATATATACATATATATATATATACATATGTATATATATATATATATATTCATATATATATGTATATATACTGTATATATTCATATAAATATACATATATGTATATATATATACATATATATATATATATATAATATATACATATAGATATATACATGCATACATACATGCATACATACATACACACACACACACACACACACACACACACACACACACACACACACACACACACACACACATATATATATATATATATATATATATATACATATATATATATGTACCTATGTATATATATATATATATATATATATATACATATATATATATATGTATATATATATATTCCTTCTTCCCCAACATGGCTGCTCATTCCTCACCTACCGTCCTCTTTGTTTTGACTCCGTGTGAGGTTTGTTTTGATTCCCTTAGGCAGCTTTCCACGTATTTCTTTTGCAGGCGTTCAGAACCCTTTCGTGGCTATGTAAAAAGTGACACGAAGATATTGGGTTCTGTCTGGCTTTCCAAAACACTATACATATACGAGTACATATACATATACATATACCTATACATATATGTATACATATACATATACATATGCATATACATATACATATACGAGTACATATATATATATACATATACATATGCATATACAAATACATATAAATATACATATGCATATACATATACTTATACATATACATATACATATACATATGCATATACATATACATATACATTCATATATATATATATATATATGTATATATATATATATATATATATATATATATATATATTCAACCGCATTTCACTTTTAGTTCCATACCATCGCAAACGAGGGTGAAAGTCGCTCGAAGGAGGCATCCGTTGGAAATTGAAACGTTGACGGGCCGAGGATTCAAACCCAGCTAACCCGTAACAAAGTTACATTGACGTAAACCAATACGCTATCAAGAGATATAAGTTGAGTACGACTTTCTTATATTTGTATGCTCGAATTACATACACCTACACGAAATACCACGTTCAACCCATCTCCGCCATGATAGAGCATTGGACGTATGTGCGTGTGGGAAAGATATTAATTGATCACTGGGAACCATTCAGTGTGTATGTATATATATATATATATATATATATATATATATATATATGCATACACAAATACATGTACGTGTACATACATACATACATACACACATACCTGCATACATACATACATACATATTTATATACATACATATATGCTTACATACATACATGCATACTTATATACATGTGTAATTACATACATACATACTTACATACATGTATTTATACATGCATACTTACATAAGTACATATATGCATACTGTGGCAAGATAATTGAAGGAAATATTCAATCCTTCAGATGTCTAGCACAGGAGGTAACGCCGACGTCTCTAGAGAACTCCCACGGGACCACCTTTTGTGTTTGACTTCACAGCGGGCATTTGGGCCGAGCGCGTTTGACCTCACACGGTCAATTAGATCTAGCGTCTGGACTCCTCCGTCTGACATTGCCAACTGAAAAACCATCATACGACCGATATATATATACATATATATATATATATATATATATATATATATATATATGTGTGTGTGTGTGTGTGTGTGTGTGTGTGTGTGTGTGTGTGTGTGTGTGTGTGTGTGTTTCTATTGCTTGTAAATAAATAAATTATGCATAAATACTGAGTGTCCATACTTAGTTCATATATTGTACATTGTGGAAATAGGGTAGTCGTTGATAGTAGAAAATGAATTTTTTTATAAATCCTTGTTTTGGCAGCAGTCACCATGTTAGGTCTCAACGTCTTCAAAATCATTGTATATACAATACTCACATACATGCATTTATAAATGCATACTTACAGACATTCATACAGGCATACTTACATGCGTACCTACATACATAGATGAACGAATATACATGCACACACACACACACACACACACATATATATATATATATATATATATATATATATATATATATATATATATATATATATATATATTCATATGTGCAGGCACATGGATGCATACCGATAACTAATTGGCATATTTTGTTATTTTTATTCAGGCTAAGCCGGGGCAATTTTATTTCATTGTTTTTATTTATTTACATTATTTATTTCATTTGTTTCATTTCGTGTGCGGGATGAGCTCTGGACCAGAACAGGTCTGTCTAAAGCGAGTGAGACATTTCTCAATTCGGCGGCAGCCCCGAAGTAGCCCAAGAAGGGACCATGTCTAAGATGTTGAATAAGACTATTCTGTGAAAAAGGACGTCTATGAAAAGTAGGACTTCTGTGATAAAACAGAACTATTGTGTGAAGAAACAGGAATATTATGTGAACCAATTGGACTGTTTTATTAAGAATAGGACGGTGCCGTGAAGAATAGGATAGTTCTGTGAAAAATAGAACGGTTCATTAAAATTGGCATGGTTCTGTAAAATTAGTACGGTTCTATGGAAAATAGGATTGCTTTGTGAAAAATAGGACTTTTGTGAAAAATAGGATTATTTTATGAAAAATGGAACTTTTTTATGCACTATACTAACACGGTAAAGGGGACAAGGTGATGCACATTCTTTATACTTGTTAGAGTTTCTTCAGTCGTTTGCGAGGTTATTCATCTGCTTTTCATGAGTCTAACTGCCAGCATGTCCCTCCCCTTCCCCTAAAATAAAAAGGTCCTATATTTCTTCTCCTTGATCGTGTCTGCCTGCCTGTATGTCTGTCTGTCTGTCAGTCTGGCTGTCTTCGACACCTTATTCGTCAGACCTTGGACCCATTTCTTTGGACGAGGGTATTTCGCTTCTCCTCCTATTCCCACTCCTACAGACACCTACTCATACTCCTCCTCCCATTCCTTCTCCTAGACCACCACCACATTCTCCTTCTCCTCCTTCTCCTTCTCCTTCTCCTCTTTATCCAACTGCAGCACGTTCAACTCCTCCTCCTCCTCCTCCTCCTCCTCCTCCTCCTCCTCCTCCTCCTCCTCCTCCTCCTCCTCCTCCTCCTCCTCTTCCTCCTCCTCCTCCTCTTCCTTTTCCTAATTTTGTCCTCTTGTAGCACTTTGCCTCTCCCACTTCCTCCTCCTCCTACTCTCCTCGTACTATTCCAGTTCTTCCACTTCTGTTTCTACTCCTCGTCCCCTCCTTCAGCTTCTCCTCCACTTTTTCCTCCTCCAGTAGCTCCACCTCCTCGCCCTACTTCTCCTCCTTCTCCTCTTCTTCTTCCTCCTCCTCTTCTTGCCCTTTATTCTCCTGCCACACCATGTCCTGGCCCATCTCCTCTTTCTACTCTCTCTCTCTCTCTTTCTCTCTCTCTTTACCCTCGTATTACTCCACCTCTTCTTCCTCTTTTTTCTCTCCTTCTACTCCTCCTCCTCTTTTCATCCAGCTACTCGTCCTCCTACTCCTCCTCCTCCTCCTCCTCCTCTTATGAATCTCTGCATTTCCTCTCCAATCTGCTCTTCTTCTATTTTAGTAATACTCCTTTCTCCTTTGCATATGGTCTGTTTAGATATAGAGTAGCGTCAAGGAAAATGGAAAATGGTAAAAGATATATTTGTTTGGGGTTTATAAACAGACTAGATAGCATCGTTTGAGAAGGGAGAAGGAAATGTTGACCAGGCGAGTTTTGACCAACAGCCAGTGGACATAGTTCAGCCAAGCAGGTCGTCGACACGAGATTGTCCTCCACAAGGAGAAAGCTCTGGTAACCTGCAGCCCAAGGAGGTAGTTGCCCAAACTTTATCCTCAACCATTTGTTGTTGATACTTCTCTGATCCCCATTTTCTCCATCAGTTAGTCGCCCCCAAAGTTTTATCTTATTTTGTTTTATTTTATTTTTTCTTATTTCTTTTTTTTCTTCTTTCCCTTTTCCTTTTCTTTTTTCTTTTCTTTTCCCCCTTTTCTATTTCTGTTATTTTCCATTTCTGTTTTCCTTTTCTTTTCTTTTTTCTCCTTTGTTTTACTTTTAGATCCACAGGGTTGATCCAGTGGTGACTGAGAGAAGAGACTGACTTGGGAACGGAGCAGAGGGAGGGGAGGATGAGGGCCGATGGGCCGGGGTGATGGAGGGGGGAAGGGGGGAGTGGAGCCGACCGAGCCATTCCTAACTTTTGTTAACGTGTTTTGGTGCCACCCAACTCCCATGGGGTTCGTACCTTTCATCCACATCTCACTAGGCAAACACATATGCTGTACACAACAAGGGCTCCTTGCACCAAGAGTCGATTTACTTCCAGTTACTTTCAGACAGCACTGTTTATACCTTTGAGTTTGGAATCGAGGGTACCCCAGGTCACATTAGGTCATACTAGGCCATACTATGACACACTAAATCACTTCATATTACATCAAATCACACTAGAACTTGCTAAATCACATCAGATCACACTAAGTCACACCAGACGTTACTAAAGCACTCCAGGTTGCAGTAGATAACAACAGGTCATACAAGGTCACACCAGCGCACACCAATTTGCATCAGGTCACACTATGTCACATTGTCACAACAGATTACACTAGTCAATACCAGGTCATACGAGGCCAACCAGGTCAGACTAGGTTGCACCAGGTCAATACAGATCACCTCAGATTAACCCATATCTCGTCAAGTCACACCACGTCACACCAGATTCCACTGGCTCACATTAAGTCATACTATTTCACAATAGGTCACACGAAATCCCTAAGTCACACCAGGTCACGCCAGTGTCCGCTGCACTCCTTGACCTCTACCATTCTGTTTGTTGAGGCATCCAGGCACTCACAAACTTTGGTAGCTCTTTAACCACCACTCTCCCCCCCCCCCGACCTCCCACTTCATTTCCGGAACTTACCTCTTCAGTTTAATCGAGATTGTTTTTGTAAGATTTCTTAAAGCTAAGGACCACCTTTCGATTGATGAAGACCATTTCGCAAGAGACACAAAAACAGTTGTTGAAAAAATCGTCAATGCCGGGTTGAAAGACTCTAGCAGTATAATTTCTAACACCATCAGGAAAAGGGCTACCCCCTCAAATGGGTGGAATGATCTGGTTTTAACGAAGCTGATTCGCACCACTTGGTTGAAAGGGACATTGACTTCATATGCTTTATTTAGGCTAAGAGTAGGCCATTTGATGCTATTATGGAGCGGATCCTATAGAGAAGGTGTGTTCAGATCATCTTTACTCCTCTTCGTTATGTAGATGGATAGATACTCTCTTTAAACCTATTGCTAGTGATGTCACTTAATATTTTTTCTGATGAATAAAGTTGTATAGAATGAGCCACCGTGGAATCTGTAAATGGCGTTACCGTAACAAAAGAGTTGAGCAAAGATGAAATCTATGAGTGATGCTCATAGAGTCGAAGGTGAACAAGGTGGGGATGCTGAGTAATACATTCCTTTCGTGACGCTGGCCGCTTACGGTAACTATTGGTCATCGCCCCATTTCCCTTGTCCCCGTTAATCGAACATTCATCATGTCGCCTTTACCCTCGTTGATGCACGTTTCCCCCTATGTCATGTCGTCGTCTTGATACATATTTGTTTTATTTTCTCCATTTCCGCGGTGACTTAATGGTAACTTAGTTCACCCCTCTCAGCTGTATAAAATCGTCTACCCTTAGCCAGAAGAAAATCATAAAAATTCGTTGCAATTTTGGAAGGGTTATGCTTTCTGAACCTTTGAACTCGGTGCTCAGCCCAATCATTTGAGGCAAGAGTCGAAACTTTGGCAAGATTTTTTTTTCTTTATGTTTCCTTTTCATTTATGACTATTACTTCCATTTACTTTCTCATTTCAGTCTTTTGTTTCCTTGACATTTTCCATTTGTGTATCATTTTCAATTTTGTTTATTTTTTCTATTCAACGTTCTCAATTATTTTTCTATATTTTTCATTTTAATTTTTTGCATGTTAAGTCTTTCGTTTAGCTTCTTTTTGTTTAATATTTGTCTTTTTCTCATGTTTTCTATTATTTTTGCTTAGTTTAGCTTTCTTATATTTCTTTTACTTCGTTCTTCATTGCTTTCTGTTTCTTTTACTTTTCCTCTTTTTTTCTCGTCTCATCGTTTCTTTCAAACAAAGACTTTTGTAATGAAAAGACCTCCGGAGACATATTGACAATTATTCCGGGTAAAGCAATATACGACAGAGATTGAACCAGCCAGGGTTTGATGTCCAGTGCAGGAGCTCGAACATTGATCCTCATCCACAAGTGAAAGCACACACAAGCACACACACACACACACACACACACACACACACACACACACACACACACACACACACACACACACACACACACACACACACACACACACACACATACACACACGCACACACACACACACACACGCCTCGATGACACAGTTGGTAGAGTTCCCTCCTGCCACTACAGTGGTTTGGGTTTGAATCCCGCCCAGGGCTGAAATAATTTCAGTATCGCTGCGCGGCGAGTCGTTACTCCAACTCTTGTGGGCGGGGAGTTGTGTGTGTGTGTGTGCGTGTAAGCCCACAGCATTACTTATAGATCGGTCATATATGAGCCCTGAGCTCTCTTTCGGGATGGAAATAGCTGTCGATTACTAGTTCAACACGTGATCCAAGACCATGGTGAATCACATAGACATACACACACACACACACACACACACACACACACACACACACACACACACACACACACACACACACACACACACACACACACACACACACACACACACACACACACACACACACACACACACATACACACACACACGCGCGCGCGTACCTATACATCCACATGTACACAAACAGTGCAACACCATCTTGGTTTCCATTATCCTATCCTATTCTGAGTATACCACCTCTCTTTTTCCCATTCTTTCCTTATTCTTGCCGATTACACCCATATATTGTATCTTCCATCTCTCGTTGAACCCAAACTTTCTGTCCTTTGCTCATGCTTTACCCACGTCCTCCTCTTCCTCCTCCTCCTCCTCCTCCTCCTTCCGGCAGTTTTTATCCCGTACGCCCTCACGCCCAACGGAGCCCACGTCCGATCGTGATTTGATGTGGTTGGCTGTCTGCGTCTCGTAGGCGCGGCACGCATGGCTTCCAACGTGGTTGTCTATTAGAGCCAGAATGAGTGCAAGAAGCTGAAGCGGAGAAGGAGGGCCCAAAATAAGTGGCACAATTAAGAAGGACAAGGAGGAGGAAGAGGAAGAATAGAGGGAGTAAGGGGAAGAAAAGAAGAAGGAGAAGAAAAAGAGGACGAGGAGGAGGAAGAGGGAGAGGAAAAGAGACGAGGCGAAGCAAAATGGTAATGAGGTAAGAGGGATTTGAGGTGATGAAGAAGAGAGGGAAGAAGGGAAGAGGGAAAAATGGGAGAGATATACTAGAAAGAAATGTACTAATCAAATGGGATTGGAAGACAAGAGGGCGAGTACTTTGGGAAGACTGGATCAGGGAAGGAGTGAAGGAGAGAAGAGTATAGACACAAATTGAAAAATGAAAGGTTGAAGAGGATGGGAAGGAAGGTACACCAATGGAATGGGAACGAAAGAGGTAATAGTAAGTACAGGACAAAGAAGGGCATACGAAGGAGCAAAAGGAAATATGAAAAGGGGATTGCAAATTAGGGAATAAGAAGAAAAAGGAAGATTAGAACGGGGGATGTAAAAAAGGGGAGATTGAGTTGTTTGAAGTATGTACGCCAGTGGCCGTGACAAAATACCGTAAATCGTAAAAGATTAATTAATTAAACTAGATTTGAATGAAGAGTTACTGATACGGATGAGGTTCTACCGTCTTAAAGAAATAGGCGGAGGAAACAAAATAGAAATTATAATAGATGAGTATCATGAATGTGTCCATTCTGTCACCACATGAAACAAACACAACAAGTAGTGTGACGAACCTGATTGAGAATAATTCGTTTGACATGTGGACAAGAACGACGGCAATGGAGTGGAGACTGGGGAAAGTTGTATACATAGAGGAAGAAACTTTTTATTTTCATTTATTCATCTATTTATTTTCTTTATTTAGAATCTTACAGTTTTTGCATCCTTGCAAGTAAACACACCTCTATTGATGTGTGTGTGTGTGTGTGTGTGTGTTTGGGTGTGTTTGTTTCTTTATCTTTACATATCTTTTTGTCATTGTGTCCGCTGCTGTTTGTATTTGTATATGTGCATGCACGTGCGTGCGTGCGTGTGTGTGTGTATTTACCTTGGTCTTTGGATCACGTGCTGGACTCGTGATCGACAGCTATTTTCCTTTCGAAAGAGAGCTCAGAGCTCGTATGACTGATCTATGGATAATGCTGTGACCTTACACGCACACACACACCCAACTCCCCGCCCACGAGAGTTGGAGTAACGACTCGAAGCGCAGCGATACTGAAATTATCTCAGCCCTGGGCAGGATTCGAAACCGGACCGCCGTAGTGACAGTCGGGGACTCTACTAACCCCGCCACCGAGTTGTGTGTGTGTATGTGTGTGTGTGTGTGTGTGTGTGTGTGTGTGTGTGTGTGTGTGTGTGTGTGTGTGTGTGTGTGTGTGTGTGTGTGTGTGTGTGTGTGTGTGTGTGTGTGTGTGTGTGTGTGTGTGTGTGTGTGTGTGTGTGTGTGTGTGTGTGTGTGTGTGTGTGTGTGTGTGTGTGTGTGTTCGCGCACTCAGCTGTCGCGCAAGAGTGAGCTATCTGCCTATCAGTCCAGACTAACTCTTTTAGTGGCAGCACCAGCGGCAGCATAGCCACTGTAACGGTGACAAGCCACCGTCCCTGCCGGCCACCAATGGTTGGCCCTTTTTTCATTAATTCCCGCCACTGCAGCAGCCACAACCTACCGGCGCCGCCGCCGCTGCTGACTCAGGAACCACTACCATATTCATATACGCTTCACATCCGCCACGATTTACACACGCACCACATCCCACTGCCCCCAACATAACCAGCATCATCACCACAAACACACCTTCATGCACCTTCACACCACTTTCACACCCACCATCAAAGTCAACACTATCTCCGCAACCAACTTCAATCACCACCACAGCCACAACCACCACCAACACAGCCATTACCAACACCATAATCACTGTCACCACCACCAACACGACGACCACCAATACAACTGCTACCTCCACAGTCACCACCATTACAGCCACTTCCACCACCATAGCCACAACCATTATAGCCACTTCCACCACCACAGCCCCTACCACTACAGCCACCTGTACTATTTTCGGTACAAGTGCAGTTTCCCTCGCACAGACCGTTTAGACTCTTGGTAGAATCAAATGATGAGACAGAAGACAGCGTAATAATTGGAGATTTTTAATTCGACATCAATTGAAGGAATTTTGTGGAAGAGCTCCAAGAAGAAGAAAAAGATATTGCTTTCCTGGAGCCTAAATCGAAGACTTCACAAATGCCACCAAAACATTCACCGATGACGAAAAGGAAGATTCAGTGTATATTGTACATATGGGTACAAATGACATCACGACCACAAACTCGGCAGAACTAATGCGTAAATACTAGCATATGGTTACTGGGCTGAAGTCAAAACGCAACATCATGATTTCTGGCATTCTTCCTCGCATGGGTATTACAAAGGATTACAAAGGTGGGACATGCCGACAGGAGACCTTTTGGTCCATATCTAGGTCGGATGCGAAAAAAATCATAATAGTAATAAATGAATAAATAAAAACTATGATAATGTAAATAACAAATAAAATACATAAATTAATACATAGGTATAGTTAAATGATAAACAAACAGGTAAATAGTAAATAATAATTGACATATAACTAATAATAAGTGAGAATCAAACAGACAAATGATAACAAAACAGGCAAATGATAACAAAACAAAAACAAATAATAAAAAATAAATGATAATCATTACAGCATCTTGCTTAGGTGTTTATCTAAATTATTCTTAAAGCTTCAAACTGGACTACAATGCACTGCCTCTGCAGGAAGTTTATTCCATTCATTAACTACCCGGTTGGCGAAGTTGTTTCTACCCACTTCCAAATTGAATCTTTTTCCGGATAGTTTGAGACCATTGTTTCTTGTCTGATTCTCATTCAGTGTGAAAATTTTGTCACTTTTGATATTGTCAATTCCCTTTAGTACTTTAAAGACCTGTATCAAATCACCTCTGAGTCCGCTTTTTTAAGGAAAACAGATTCATATGTTTTAGTCGATTTTCGTATGATTTATTTTTGATATTTGGAATCAGTTTTGTGGTTCGCCGATGTACTTTTTCCAATCCATCAATCTATCTATTCGGTGACCATGCGGAAACAGCATATTCCAAATGTGGACGAACTAACGATTTATATAGCTTGTTAATGAGTGATGGACTTTTGAAGTCAAAGGATCGCGCAATCAGTCCTAGAACCTTATTTGCTTTCTCAGAGGCTGAAATACACTGCTTGGATGATTTGAGATCGTTACTGATAATTACGCAGAGATCTTTTATACTATTCACTTTTGTAAACAAATTTCCAAATAACTTGTAATCGTACTTACTGTTATTTTTACCTATGTGCATTACCTTGTATTTACTTATGTTAAATTTCATTAGTTACTTTTCAGACCATTGCTGTAATTGATCTAAATCTTCTTGAATATCTAATTGGTTTAAGTGATCACTTGCCTTTCCGCACAGTTTTGTATCATCAGCAAATTTGGAAACAGTAGATTTTAGTCCATGGTCTATATCATTTATATATACTATGAATAGAAGTGGCCCAAGAACGGAACCCTGAGGAACTCCTCTTGTAACATTTTTCCATCTATAAGATTTTCCATTAAAACAACTCTCTGTTTTCGATCATTCCACCAATTACTAGTCAAACTTAATAGGCTACCGCTTACTCCGTGTGAAGTTAATTTAGTAAGTAATCTTTCGTGGGGACGGTATTAAAAGCTTTTAAAAAGTCTAGATACATTAAATCTAGATACATTAAATCTATATTGTTTCTTTTGTCATAATTGGAGATAACTGTGTTGTAGAATTCGAGAAGTTAGTCACGCAAGAACGTTTCCGTCTGAAACCATGCTGGCTATCATATATCAAACGGTTACTTTCTAAATGATGTTCGATAGCATCTCTGATGATAGTTTCCATTATTTTTCCTACGATTGAACTCAAACTTATAGGCCTATATTTATTTGGTTTCTTTTTGTCACCTTTTTTTGAATATGGGAGTAACGTTAGCTGGCTTCCATTCTCTTGGGACATCTCCGGATATGATGGATTTCTTGAAAATAATTTCTAATGGAACAACAATCTCATTTTTCATGTCCTTTAAGATTCTTGAATGCCAACCGTCAGGCCCTGGTGTCTTATTAACTTTGAGTTTATCTATACACCTTTTATTTTTTTCTTTTGTTATATTTACCGTAGTGAGTAAGTTTGCCCTAGACTTTTCACAGGTTTCAGTTTGGAGTTCACTTTGAGGTGTTTCGTTTACGAATACCGAGCTAAAATGATTATTTAAGATATTACACATTCCTTCATTTGAATATTCAAGTTGACCTTCAGCAGATAATAGTGCACCAATGTGATTCCTAACAACCTTTTTATCTTTGGGATTCTCTTTGGATTTATCAGCAATATTAACTTCGTATTGTCGTTTTTGTTTTTATTGTCTTTTTTAAATCTCTCTGTATTAATACATAACTTTGATAGTCATTAGATGCACCCGAGCACTTATATTTCTTATAAGCCTGTCTCTTTTACGACAGGGCCTTCAGCATAAATGGCCGATTAAAGTCCTTATGCTCAAATTAAAATATTGAGTTCATTGACTTGTGGAATCGCTTCTACGATCAAAGAGCCCTTTTCAAGCGTGACGGGCTCCATCTTAACCCAGTAGGCTTTGATCGCCTAGGAAGACTCCTAAGCGACGCTCTGGAGGCATATCGGTAAAAAAACCGAGAGCAGAGAGGGTCTCGGTCCCCATCGTAGTAAAAAGAAATCCTCTCAAAGGCAGCAATTATAACTCGGTTTAGTCAATGCACGTAATTTGCACAAATTCAAAGATCTTCCTGCACTTTTCTCGAAAACTGTGATATAGTTGTGGTCACTGAATCTTCGAATCTTTTATACTATATTCCTAATGGAATATAGTATAAAAGGGTATTTGATATACAGTGGCGAATGATTACAGAGGGCAGGTAGCGGTGTACTTCTTTTTTGTAAAATCGCACCTATATACGCAGAAAATTACTAGACGGCAAATAAGGAACATCGGTGCTAAATATGTGTAATTTCGTACAGGGTCTGAGAAATTTATTCTTGGCCTTATTTACCGTCCCCCAGCCCAATATCGAAATACGACGAATTATATGAGCAGATTCTAGGTATTTGCAGCGATAACGAAGCTACAGTATTATTATAGATGATTTTAACTTACCATTAACTGTATGGGGTGGAACACTAAACTCGCACACCTTGTATCAACACATTCGCGAACCAACACAGGGGCAAAGTGTTCTTGATATTGTTCTTTCCACTAATGAAAACCAAGTAACGAATGTAAATGTTGGACCAAAATTCAGCACCAGCGACCACAATATCATCACATTCAACATCGATTGCAACACTTTTCTACATAATAACAGCTTCAAAAAGTTACCGAACCTCCAGCAAGCAGAACCTGAAAAAATTAAGAGAGATACTTGGAAAAACCGACTGGTCAGAAATTCATAAAATCCAAAATGTTGAACAAACTTGGGCCATATTCAGTAATATACTAAAAAAGAAATAATAATAATAAACAAATAAAGAAACTGTTGACGAATGTGTTCCGATGCGCGACAGACGCCCATCAAGTAATACAAAACCAAAAGGGTGGAATGTCAACATTAAGAATACTTCATTAGCCAAAAAACGTGCGTACAAGAGATTCAAATCAACACATAGCCAAGAAGATAGATCAGAGTATATAGAATGTCTTCGAAAATCTAAAAGGTTCATTAAAGCCAGCAGGAAATCACAAGAACAGTATATTGACTCCAAATGCAAAGAAAACCCTAAAGAATTGTTCAGATATATCAGGGACGAAAATGTTCTGAAGAGCACCATTGCCTCCCTAATATCAACGATGGGGGAAATATTAACAGAAGAAAGGGCAATGGCTGACATACAAAATTATTATTTTGCATCTGTGTTCACTATTGAGAACAGCAGAAACAAACAATCAATCATGCCAGGACGGGCAGCATGCACACGCCTACTAGATATGGATATTGAAGAACGTGACGTAAAGCGCGTTATTGACAAACTTAAAAAAAAAAAAAAAAAAAAAAAAAAATCGCCCGGACCAGATAAAATTTATCCAAGTATTCTCACGGAAGTCAAAGAAGAAATTTGCGGACTCCTCAGTGCGATTTTCAATTTATCTTTACAATCTGGAAGAGTTGTACAAGAAAGAGAGCGAGCAAATATTGTGCCCTTATTCAAAAAGGGTGACAAATCCAATCCTGATAACTATCGGCCTATTAGTCTTACATCAATTGTCTGTAAACTAATTGAATCTATCCTGAGAGATAAAATTGTAGAATTTTTGGAGAAAAACAGTATCATGAAAGATTCACAACATGGATTCCGTAATAAGCGATCGTGTCTGGCAAACATTTTTGACTTCCTGTACGATATTCACGGTATGTACAAAGAGGGGATGGCAGTTGATGTTATATATCTTGATTTCCAAAAAAGCTTTCGATAAAGTCCCACATAGGAGGTTACTAAGTAAACCAGAATCCCATGGTATAGTGGGACAATTTTAGCGATGGATTTCAGAATGGCTGTCAGATAATAAGCAACGTGTTGTTCTGAATGAAAACAATTCAGACTAACTTACTGTATCAAGTGGAGTGCCTCAGGGCTCAGTCTTAAGCCCTATACTTTTTCTGATATACATTAAGGATTCAGATGAAAATATAAAGTGCAAATCATCTAAATTCGCAGATGACACTAAAATTGCAAATAAGATGACATCCATAACACAACAACAAGAATTGCAAGGCGATTCTAATACTTTATGCGGATGGACGGCAAACTCCCAGATGTTTTTCAATATAAATAAATCTAAAGTACTTCATATTGGTAATAGTAATGTCTAAGCCAACTACATGATGAATGGTGTACAATCAGCTAGTGTTGAACAAGAGGAAGACCTTGGTGTTGTGATCTTAAATTATCTCAAACCAAGCAAAGCGTGCTCGGAGATTATTAGAACTGCAGACAAATTAATTGGATTTATAGGTAGAGCTTTCGAGTTCAGAACTGAAGAAATTATTCGTAATCTCTAAAATGTCCTAGTCCGGTCTAACTTAGAATATTGTGTACAGTGCTGGTCTCCATACTACAAGAAGGATGTACAAAAGTTAGAAAAGGTACAATGCAGAGTAACAAAGCTCATACCTAGGTTGAAGAACAAGCCATACGAAGAGCGCTTAAGAAAGAAGGAGAATGAAATCGGACCTAATTGAGGTCTTCAAAATTATCAAAGGAATTGAAAACATGGATGTGGAAAAATATTTTAAAATTAACACCTCCAACGTAACTAGGACTAATGGATACAAGATTGTCGGTAAACATTTCCAAACAGACTTGACCAAATACTCTTCCCTCAATCACATTGTTAAAATATGGAATGGTCTAGCATCCAACATCATTGATTGTTCCACCGTAGAGATATTTACAAAACGTCTCGAAATTTCCTTAACTATAAATCCCGATTAAATTTATTTTACTTATAGATAGATTTACTTAACTACGAATCTAGTATTACTTTACTTCTAGATAGATTTAGATTAAATAACGAAACAGCCTCGTGGGGACCTGTAGGTCTGTTGGTTTTCATTTTTTCTATGTAACTCCATGTGACCGAAGGTTAACCTCGACCTCGGAAGGAGTGGAAGTGTCCTTCACAGGCGTCGAGAGGAGGCGCGCCAGTCAGCCGCGACAACCACGTCCGCTACCACTCTGCACTGTGAATGACGAGTAAAGAGCCCTACTCCACTCGGACAAAGGCGAGAATATTGAGGAGGTGAGGTGTAGGTCTTCTCCAGGCTACTACAACTAGGTTAATACAATGAGGTAAACATAGTATATGCGCGCACATGAGAGCATTCATGTACACACGCACACACACACACACACACACACACACATATGCGCACGCACACACACACACACACACACACACACACACACACACACACACACACACACACACACACACACACACACACACACACACACACACACACAACACACACACACACACACACAGACACACACACACACACACACACACACGCACACACACACACACACACACACACACACACACACACACACACACACACACACACACACACACACACAAACACACACACACACACACACACACACACACACACACACACACACACACACACACACACACACACACACACACACACACACATACACGCACGGTCGCACACACACACAAGCACATAAACACACACACAGGGCATGATAATTGGAGAGTAAAAGACATGACCCCACGAGCGTTGCTCAGTTCTTGTATGCTATATTTGAGCACAGTTAAGTAGATAAGTAAACACATATGCACGCGCGCGCAAATAAAATATCATTAGTTAGAAAATAAAGGCATATAACATAAATAAAAAAAAGAAAGAAAGAAAGCGTAAAGAGAAGGGGGAAATTGATTTTGGAAATTATGAAACAGACCTCCAAAAATATAAGCCAGGAATCAGACCCGTGCGTTTGCATCAGGATGCAGATGACTGCACACTGCAGTGCCAGGAACTAACGAGTGTAGAGATAAGGGTGGTTAGGCCAACAAAGGGGTGACTTTATTTCCAGTGCTCAGGGAGTCTCGTTGATCCCCATTTTATGGGGATATTTACCATAGAATGTGTGTAAAATGGAGTTGATTGATTTAGAGTTGAAAGACGGATCATCTGGAGGCCTTGTGACCCATGACAAAGCCATGTGCAAAGCTGTAGGTTGAAGTATAGGTTAATTAAATAAATCAGCAGATATGTAAGCTGTATGTAATGGACAAATGAAAGAATAAATAATAAAAAAGGAAAAGAAGTTGGTTAGAAAACGTATGATAAATATATAGTTGCATAAGTAAACAGGAATTAGTAAATAAATAAAGAGAAAAAATATAGATCAATGAATAACGAGATAGAAATCAGACGATAAATGTATAGGTATATAAGTAAACAGGTATTAACAAGTAAATGACTATATATGAGAATAAATAGAAATTGATACATTAATCTGTTCTCTCGTTGGAGAAAAACAATAAATAACAACGACTACAAAAATAACAGTAATAGCAGCAGCAACATCAAGAACAACAGCTTCAGTAGCAGCAACAATAACAACAACAGCAGCAACGACAGGAAAACATCAACAGCAGTAGAAACAACAGCTGCAACAACAGCAGCAACAACAATAACACCAGCTGCAGTAACAACAACAGCAGTAGCAACAGTAAAAGTAACAACAAGAGCAACAGCATCAGTACCAATAACAACAACAATAGTATTAAGAACAACAACAGCATCAACAATGACAACAGCAGCAGCAGTAATAAGAGCAGCGGCAACCACAAACACCAACAAAGACTTTCCAACCTCTCGTGCTTCCTTTCTATCCGCGCGACCTTTGCACGGAGCGCCCAGTATTCCGATACTGCGGCAACAGCACCGCCGTCAGGAGGAAGATCCGGGGGAGGTTCACCGGTGGTCGGTCGCGCTGTTCCGGAGGCTGGGGCTATTTTTTTTTTTCTTTTTTTTTTCTCCTCTGGAGCAGTTTTCTTTTCCAGGCCTCCGACCTCTTGTGTCAGCACTACTTTTGCAGCGGGTGCTCCCCAGTCCCCAAGTTTCACCATAGAAAACATTTGCATAAGCCTCTCTCTATTTTTCTTCCAGCTTCCGTTACTCTTCCTCCTCATTTTTTCCTTATCTCGTCCCCCTTTCCCTTATTCTCACTTTTTTTTTCTCTCATGTCTTAGGCCTCACCTCACTTTTGCTAAATCCACTTTTGGCTGTTCTTATTTCTGTTCATTTTTTTTTTTTTTTTTTACTTAAGTCAAATCAGTCGTATCTGGTCCCATCCATTGTGTTTTCCTTGCCCTTTTTTCCCCACAAAAATTATTATGGCTTGAGTCTTTCCAATTTGGTTAAACCTTGAACAACAACGGTCAGAAATAGAGGATTTCTAGAACATTTGTGTTTTGTCGCTGGTAATTCACCAACGTTTCAATCCTTTAAATAGTTCGCAGCATTTGTATATGAGGACATTAGTGAATACTGCAGTTGTCGTGCTCTCTGGAACATGACGTCTTCGGGGACACAGGATGAGAGAGGCAACCGCCGACGAGGAGGCCGGGAAACACACTTAGTGAGGATAAAGTCTGTACTGGTTGTACAACCTTTCACTATATAAAGTACATGAGGTACTTGATAAAACTCGAACAAGTGAAACATTGTACTAATAAAGACTTTGTCCTCACATGGTACTTTTCCCAACACTGGATGACCTTTTTTTTTTTTTTTCAACAAAGTAATCTCTTTCCTGAGTGCACTCATCTCTTTGAGCGATGGCTTACTCAGAGAGGGAACGGGGTGGGTTAATTAAAAGAAGCCAGGCTCTTCCCACTGCAGCTAAGGAAGCGAGGGAGGTGTGGTGTGTGTGTGGGTAAGAGGGTGGGTGTAGTCAGGTCCAAGGAAGGCTCTTTTGACCATGAAAGGAATCCAACAGA
>NC_134799.1:50507630-50515130 GCF_046742065.1 Oratosquilla oratoria
TAGCTAACGTTACTCCCATATTCAAAAAAGGTGACAAAAAGAAACCAAATAACTATAGGCCTATAAGTTTGACTTCAATCGTAGGAAAAATAATGGAAACTATCATCAGAGATGCTATCGAACATCATTTAGAAAGTAACCGTTTTATAAATGATAGCCAGCATGGTTTCAGACGGAAACGTTCTTGCGTGACTAACTTACTCGAATTCTACAACACAGTTATCTCGAATTATGACAAAAGAAACAATATAGATTTAATATATCTAGACTTTGCAAAAGCTTTTGATACCGTCCCTCACGAAAGACTACTTACTAAATTAGCTTTGCATGGAATAAGTGGTAGCCTATTAGGTTGGACTAGTAATTGGTTGAATGGTCGAAAACAGAGAGTTGTTTTAAATGGAAAAACTTCTGGATGGAAAAGTGTTGCATGTGGAGTTCCTCAGGGTTCCGTTCTTGGGCCACTTCTATTCATAGTATATATAAATGATATAGACCATGGACTAAAATCTACTGTTTCCAAATTTGCTGATGATACAAAACTGTGCGGAGTGGCAAATAATCACTCAAACCAATTAGATATTCAAGAAGATTTAGATAGATTACAGCAATGGTCTGAAAAGTGGCTAATGAAATTTAACACAAGTAAATGCAAGGTAATACACATAGGTAAAAATAACAGTAAGTACGATTACAAGTTATTTGGAAATTCGTTAACAAAACTGGATAGTGAAAAAGATCTCGGCGTAATTATCAGTAACGACCTCAAATCATCCAAGCAGTGTATTTCAGCCTCTGAGAAAGCAAATAAGATTCTAGGACTGATTGCGCGATCTTTTGATTTCAAAAGTCCATCACTCATTAACAAGCTATATAAATCGTTAGTTCGTCCACATGTGGAATATGCTGTTTCCGTATGGTCACCGAATCTCATTAAAGACATAGACAGATTGGAAAGAGTACAACGGTGAGCCACAAAACTGATTCCAAATATCAAAAATAAATCATACGAAAATCGACTAAAACACATGAATCTGTTTTCCCTAAAAAAGCGTAGACTCAGAGGTGACTTGATACAGGTCTTTAAAATTCTAAAGGGAATTGACAACATCAAAAGTGACCAAATTTTCACATTGAATGAGAATCAGACAAGAAACAATGGGCTTAAACTCTCCGGAAATAGATTCAATTTGGAAGTAGGTAGAAACAACTTTGCCAGCCGTGTAGTTAATGAATGGAATAAACTTCCTGCACAGGTAGTGCAATGTAGTTCAGTTCAAAGCTTTAAGAATCATTTAGATAAATATCTAAGTAAGATGCTGTAATGATTATAATTTATATTATATTATTTGTTTTTGTTTTGTTATCATTTGTCTGTCTGATTTTCATTTATTATTAGTTATATGTCAATTAATTATTATTTACTATTTACCTGCTTGTTTATTATTTAACTATACCTATGCATTTATTTATGTATTTTATTTGTTATTTACATTATCATAGTTTTTATTTATTATTTTATTATTAATATGATTTTTTTTTCGCATCCGACCTAGATATGGATCAAAAGGTCTCCTGTCGGCATGCTCCGCCTTTGTAATCCTTTGTAATCCTTTGTGTGTGTGTGTGTGTGTGTGTGTGCGTGTGTGTGTGAGTGTGCGTGTGTGTGTATACATGTATATATATATATATATGTATATAATATATATATATACATACATGTATATATATATATATATATATATATATATATATATATATATATATATATGATGTAAGCGGAATAGGAAACACAGGAGTCTTAGTCTTGAGTTTATTCCTGACTAGTTTGACAGGTATGCATACCTGGGGAACTAGTCAGGAATAAACTCAAGACTAAGACTCCTGTGTTTCCTATTCCGCTTACATCAACCTGTCAGAATGTCTCAACATCAATATATATATGTATATATACTGTGTATATATATACATATATATATATATATATATATATATGGATGTATATATATACATATATATATATATATATATATATATATATATATATATATATATATATATATATTAATCACGAAGAACCCACAGTCGGAATAAAAGAAAGCCCTCTTCAGGAAAGTACAGATTACAAGAATTTGCAGAGACATAAGTACAATTGAGATGTGAGTAGAAGGGGAACACGCAGAGCTAGAACAGGAAATTCCGTCACGCAGGGCAGAGTCAGAGGTGAGGGGATGTGTGGGTGGAGGTGTGAGGTCAGGAGGGAAGCGGGCTGGAAGCGGGGTCAGGAGGGTGATAATTCTTAACTAAGTGGCTCACAGCTAGCCGTGAGATTATGTCCTGGGAGCATTAACCTTTGGAGATGTTGAAGTTCGGACATTCTTCGATTAAGATTGATTCAACAATTTTTCTTCTAAAACTAAAGTTGGACTTAAATTATGACCTTGTCCCAGAAAAGACTGTGATTTTTGGTACTGACGTGTTGGAACACAGCGGAATTTTCCGGGGCATACCTAATGGATGTCCACTCCCCTCCACCCTCCTCCCTCCCTTTCATCTTGGCACCTCCTGGATGACGGGTCATTCATGCATCTTGTTCACTGCCCTGAGTCAGAAGCAGTGTCGCAAGACACAGCACATCCACAGCAAGGCCGCTTCATTAAATCAGTGACCCTCCTCTCCGTCCCCTCATGCAGAAAAGGAGAAGACGGGGAGAAATCCCTTCGGGCTGCGTCAATTTATTTCTAATACATACTCCCTCACCCCCCACCCCCACCTCCTCTCACTTATGCATCACGGCATCATCCATACACAACCCTTCTCCATTAATCCCTATCATCTCTCCTCTCCCGTCCTTCCTCAACAGACTTTCCCCTCTTTCCCAGTGCCCCTTTTACTCAATCCATCCATTTCATCCTAGGTCGCTCCTTCATGTTCACTCCCTTCACTCCTGCCTTCCACATCTCTTTTACTAATCTTTCTTCACTCATTCTTTCCATGTGTCCAAACCATCCCAATACCCCTTTACCAACCCTATCTCCCAACTCCCTTTCCACTACTGTTCTCCTCACCTCCTCATTTCTCATTCTATCTAGCCTAGTAACCCTTATCACACTTCTCAGTCATATCATCTCAAACACATTCAAACTCCATCTCTCTTCCTCTGTTATGTTCTATGTTTCTGCTCCGTACAGTGTTGTCGGCACAATCACTCCTTCATACAATCTCCTCCTAGCATCCATACCCAAATGTATATTTCTCATTACACTTTTTAATACCCCAAGGCATTTACTCGAATCTCTCAATCAATCAATCAATCAATCAATCAATCAATCAATCAATCAATCAATCAATATATATATATATATATATGTATATATATATATATATATATATATATATATATACACACATATGTATGTACGTATGTATGTATATATATGTGTATATATATATATATACATATATATATATGTATATATATATATATATATATATATATATATATATATATATATATATATAAAACTCAGGATCCTCATTTCTGCTCCGCTCATTAAATAGTTCCATTACCACCGCTATGACTCCACCTTATTAGCACGGTATTGGCTCCAAGGATAGAAGCACTGGTGAATTATCGACGTCGAAATACAAATGAGGATGTTAGTTCACCCTTTGCAGGATGATTATGAAACAAGTTTTGAACATAGTGTTTATCTTTGGGTTAAGCCTTCCTTAGACAGTAAGGATGTCTACGTATGAAGAACTATGCCTTCAGCAGCAGAACTATCTGCTGATCAGCACATCTTCTCGTGCTGAGCGGAGAGAGAGAAAGATAGAGAGAGGAAAAAAGTTTTGACTGATCCGCCTTAAGGTTCCCTTCGAAGTGATCCCACCTAAGCGGCTTACTGCCTCCTCCGACTTCGCCCCATCCATCCGGTACCCTTGCATTCTCCTGCCGTAGGAATCCAGCACATTTGGCTGCCGAGCAAGCTGCGAAGCACTTCCTCTAAACCTTCTTAACCTCATTACTCTATGGTTCCACACTTATGGAATGCTGTTTCTGACTAGTCTGAATAAAATTGTTTGGCATCTACATTCTGCTCTTGGTTCTTTGTCTGGAACTCTCTTAGGAGCTGGTATAGACTCCCATGAACTCCGGGACACAGAGCACAGGATCCAGAATCTACAGGAAACATCCTGTGAGTTCTGGTGGAATCGTCTTTACGTCGTGTAGTGTTTCAGTGCTGTCGTAGGGTCTTGACACATTGTAAATTAAGCTGTTGAGAGTACGTGGACCACGAGGTCTCTATTTATGAAAGCCTGTTCAAGTCGGTGTACCACTCACACTTGTATGATAAGTCTTGGGTGTGCCACACCAGAATGTAAACATTATGTTTCATCATTCCTTTCCACACGACAATGTGCTTAAAAATACTTTGTTCAGGCTATGATCATAATATATCTTGGGTCTGAGGAAGGGAGCTTTGTCCTGAAAGGTGTCGGGATCGATTGAGTTAGAGGTTTCCCCATCAGCTCGGGAGTTCCGTCTGTGTTTAGCGGAAACCAACAGCATAAAGTAAGTCACCATGTTTAAGTGCGTAACAGGGGAATGTGTGACTACAAATAATTTTTCCATGAATACATTGTGTGTAGCACAAATCTTCGTGATGATTTCTAACCATCCTGTACCCATAGATCATTCTACTAAATATTCTCTCAGCTTAATGTTTTGACTTGATCTATGTGCTAGCTAGTTTGAAACTATTATATGTGATTAAGTAGCCTAAACTTGGCATTGGAATAGTATTTCCTAATCCGCATTCTTGTGAACCGGAGTTCTACTTTTGTAAACTGTGTTCCTTGTTCATGTACGGGGATTGCGTAGACATTATATGATAGCCAACGCAAATTATATTTCCATTCTTTCACCTTATGGTATTTATTCCTTCATGCTGGAACCATCATGGGCATTTGGATATTTTATACCAAAAGTTGCACCCCACATAACTAATTTGATTCCATTCCAGGCTGTGTTACAACACTTTTAACACGATAGTATCTTACATAGATTGTCGTATATTTCCTTTATGCTAGAATGTTCCTGGAAACCTGAACATTTTACACTAACAGTGGCACGAAGACAGATAATAAAATTCCATTTCAGGCTGTGTTGTAGCGTCTCTAATAGGATACTACCTCATACCAAATATCACCTTCAAACAACTCGATAGTATCTCACACAGAGTATCGCACATTTTCTTTATGTAGGAAGCTTCCTGGAAACCTGGACATTACACCAACAGCTGCAACCCACATAAATCATTAGATTCCATTCCAGCCTGTGTAGTATCGTATTAAATGCGATACTATCCCTCACGTAGTATTATACCTTGGCACAAGCTGTCCTAAACCAGTCTAACAATTGCTGATAAACAAAGTTTGTGTGCTAACATCAACTCTCATGATCCCGGGATTGTTGCGGCCACTGGTCTGTTCACTACAACTCCATTAGTTTCCTGAAGTATTTCTAATACATGTATCGGAACTATCCAGTCCATTATGTATTTTGCATGATATTTGGTCCTCTAAGTGTGGGCTTCACGTGTTGGTTAATCCCATTAAGCGTCTTTCCTAGCAAGATCGTCAACTTAATTTCCTTTAAAGAGAAAATGGTTAAGAGAACGTGTATGTGGAAGCAGAGGAGAGAGAGAGAGAGAGAGAGAGAGAGAGAGAGAGAGAGAGAGAGAGAGAGAGAGAGAGAGAGAGAGAGAGAGAGAGAGATTAAGAAGGGAAGAGGGGATGTAAAAAATGGGAGGAAGGGGAAGAGGGAAAATATAATTTTTTGTGTATATACTTTCGTGTGTGTGCGTGTGTGTGCGTGTGTGTGCGTGTGCGTGCGTGTGTGTGCGTGTGCGTGCGTGTGTGTGCGTGCGTGTGCGTGCATGCGTGCGTGCGTGCGCGCGCGCGCGTGTGTGTGTGTGTGTGTGTGTGTGTGTGTGTGTGTGTGTGTGTGTGTGTGTTTTGTGTGTGTATATTTGCGTGTGTGTACGTGCGTAATTGTATGTGGATTTGTGTTCCTCTTTGTGTGTGTGTTCATGTTTGTATATGTGTGTGTGTTGGTGTTTGTGTGTATGTGTGTGTGTGTGTGTTCGTGTTTGTGTTTGTGTTCGTGTTATGTGTATGCGCGCGCGCGCGTGTGTGTGTGTGTGTGTGTGTGTGTGTGTGTGTGTGTGTGTGTGTGTGTGTGTGTGTGTGTGTGTGTGTGTGTGTTCGTGTTTGTGTGTGTGTGTGATTCACCATGGTCTTGGATCACGTGTTGGATTCGTGATCAACAGTTGTTTTCCTCCCGGAAGAGAGCTCAGAGCTCATATATCACCGATCTATGGGCAATACTGTGTGTGTGTGTGTGTGTGTGTGTGTGTGTGTGTGTGTGTGTGTGTGTGTGTGTGTGTGTGTGTGTGTGTGTGTGTGTGTGTGTGTGTGTGTGTGTGTGTGTGTGTGTGTGTGTGTGTGTGTGTGTGTGTGTTCGTGTTATATATGTGTATGTTCGTATTATTTTGCGTGTGTTCTTGTTAATTCGTGTGTATGTGTGTGTCTTCGTGTTCGAGTATGTATGCTCGTATGTGTGTTAGTTTGTGTGTATGTTTGTATGTGTTTGTTTCAATGTGTGTGTGCGCGTGTGTATATGAACGTGTATGCGCGTGTATGTGTTTGTGTGTGTATGTGTGCACAAGAGCGAGTGTGAGAGAGCATAGCAGTTAATGAAGGATTATATGAAAAAAATAATATGATTATGTGAAAGACAATGATCTTGCATATGGGTTAAACCTGTTAGTAACTTAACTTCATATCAAGATAAATACATTATATTCCCAAAATTAATATATACAGAGAGATACTTTTCACACGACGACAGTTCTCGTCACTACGTTCATATAAATTCAGTATATACAGAAGATATGGATTAATAAAAGTTCCACGAAAAAAATACGTATATGATGAAGATGACAAATATTCTTTTAAAAAGGCGCCGAAATGATTCGCCTTTATCTATATAAAATTTAATCAACTTTTATTCTACTTGTTATTTATGATTTGTTTATTTATTAATTTGTTTATTCATTTAAGTATTTATTTATCTATTTGTTTCATTATTTACTATATCTTGCTGCATTGCTTCTGACTCAGGGCGGTGAGCTAGATGCAGGGATGACCTATCATCCAAGAGGAGCCAAGATAGAAGAGGGGGGGGGGTTAGTGGAAGTGGAGTATGTGGGGGATGGAATGGGTGGGAGTGGGGTTTATGCCTTTGTTTCTGGCTACCCCTCTTGTAAGAGGGAAAAAGCCGTGTTGTTATCTTTTGTCAGGTTATTCTTCATGAACAGGCTAGAGACGGTTGTGTTATTGTAGTATAAAATTATGGCTAATTTTCCTTGTGGGTTGATACATGTGACATTCCTTATAATGATTTCTTTTAAGACCCTTTCGTCAGTTTTATAT
>NC_134799.1:50530130-50545130 GCF_046742065.1 Oratosquilla oratoria
CCTCACCCTTATTCTCGTCTTCGTCTTCTCTTCCTCCTTCTCCTCTTCATCACTTTCACCCTCTTCATTCTCATTTTTTCAACCTAGTTCTCATTCTCAGCATCGTTCTTGTTGCAAGCTATGTTGCAAGGGCGCAACAGTGAAACGTAAGTGCGACGATTTATGCATTTATTAATCGGTGGGTTATGTGTACAGGAGGGCGCGTGGTACACGCATGAAGGCTAACAGTTATCTATATCCGGGTTTTGCGTAATTCTAGGAGACTTAAGTCGAGCTCCGCGCAGTCGATGTTACCGGTGGGCGCTGTCTTGCGGATGAGGTGCTTAGCTCCCTTGACCGCGGTTTTGGCATGCCAATTGGACTGAGGATAGTTCGGTGAGGTGGCCATATGGTGGACGCCCCAGCGTTTCGTGAAACGGTTGTATTCGGCGCTGATAAAAGGGGGGCAACCGTCAGTGCGAAAGCGGAGGGGGATGCCTACTTCCTAGAGGTAACAGCAGAACTTCCGCATGATTCTGATAGACGTCGTGTCCTGGAAGCAGGGTACGATGACGGGGCCAGCCTTAGATCCTGTCCGCTATAACCAGAAATGATTTTTCTGCGACGTGAAAGAAGTCACCAGACACGGACTCGAAGGGCCGGGTGGGGCGGTTGTCGCACAGCAGGGGCTCCTGCTGCTGGCTAGGGCGCAGCACTTGGCAAGGCTAACAGGCCTCCACCGTGATCTTGATGTCAGAGTCGATGCCGGGCCAGAAGACGGTTTCCCAGCCCGAGGTGGCTGTCGTGGAGGCGAGCCAGTGTGCGCTTCAGTAGGGCGGCAGGGACGACGATGCGCTGAACAGTTCCCCGTCAGCGGAGAGGGCTGGGTAGGGAGAAGCGCTTAAACGGGAACCCGTAGGACACGCAGTAAGCAGGTGGCCGTAGGCGGGGTCCATCCGTGCAGCGGCCCGGAGTTCCTGGAGTGTCCTGTCAACGTCGGCGGAGGGTGACGGGTTATCGGTGACGACGCTCCTGACGTGCGAGGTGTCCTTGTTACAGTCGGTCTCGTCCTCCGGCGTGAGGCGGGAGACCGGTCTTGGAGTTGGACGTACCCGACACCGTAGAGGCGCGACGCATCCGTCTGCAGTGACACTGACAGGGTGGGGTCGAAGAGCGTCAGTACGGAGGACGGTAACGACAGAGTTCTCTTGACATCGGCGAGAGCCTTTTCGGGATCGGGGGTTCTGGTAAATGAGCGCTTAGGACTCAATAGAGGCCGTAAAGGTTGAGCTGTCGCCGCCATGTCCGGGGTGAAGTACGCCAGTTTGTTCATCAAGCCCTTGAAGGAGCGTAGGTCAGTCTAGTTAGCAGGCGTGGGGAAGTCCCGTATGGCCCTGACCTTGTCCTCGTCGACGGAGATGCAGTTGGTTTAAAGACGGTAGCCACAGAAGCTGACGCTGAGGGCGGCGACCGTGAATGTCCCCTTGTTAAGCGTAATGCCATGGTGGGTGCACCTAGTGAGCATTTGGTGGATCCTCCGGAAGTAGAAGGGGAGGTCCTTGTCAAACAGGAGGATGTCATCCACCACTTCAACGCAGTTGGCAACGCCTTGTATTTTACCGTTACAAGAATATCCTACTACTGTGCCATGTTGCAAGCTATATTGCAAGGGTGCGGTGAAACACAGGTGGGACGATTTACGCGTTTATTAATCGGTGGGTTATGTGTACAGGAGGGCGCATGGTGCACGCAGGAAAGCTAGGGTATCTGTCGGTGTGAGATCCGAAGGGGCGCGTCCTTCTCTCCACAGAGCGATGACCCTGCCACGTTTAATATATGTATGTTCGCAATTCTTCCTAGCAGCTCCGCGCTTTGGGCGCGGTTACGTGCGTGTGACATCGGCACGCTTCCGAATGTCTACACCCCTACCTACGTTCCTAATAGGTGCCTGTTTCAGTTGTCATTCGTGTCTGTGGCACCGTGGTCACGCTTGGTATGCGTGGTCCTGTTTGACCCTCTCATGTAGTTGGCCGTATGAAAAGGTGGCCTTGTTGGCCGTATGAAAGGGCCCTTGTACGAGAAGCGTCACTGATGGTTAGGGCATCACCGTGTTGCACCACAACACTACTGTACAGCACACCATGCTACAGTACACTATGCCACAATTCTCATTGTCGTTCTCTTTTTCTTCACTCTCAAGCTCATTTTCATTCTCATTCTCATTCTTTTCATTTTTACTCTCATTCTTCCCACTCTCATTCCCATTCCCTTCACTTGCCGCTGTTTCCTCATTTTCCTAACCACCCTCCTCTCCCCTTCCTTCTCTTCTCTTCCCCCTCTTATCCTCCTCCCCTCCTCTCCTCTTTCCCCTCCTCGCCTCTTCTCGCCTTCCCCCTCCCTTCCTCCCCTTCTTCTCTTGTATTGCTTCATTTCTCCTTTCCCCCTCCTCTCCTCATCTCGTCTTCCCCCTCCTCTCCTATCCCCACCTCTCCTCTTCTCCCTCCTCTCCTCTCCTCCTCTTCTTTATTTCCTCCTCTCATCTTCCAGTCCTCTCCCCTTGTCCCACCACTTCCACTTCCTCCCACCCCTCCTCTCCTCCTCCTCCCATTCCCTCTTTTTCTCCCTTCCTCTCGTCTTTCTCCTTCTCTCCACTTCCCCTTTTCTCTTGACACCCTACTCTCTTCTTCCTCCACCTCTCCTCTTCCCCTCATGTCCCCCCTCACTACCTTTTCTCCCTCCACTTCCTTTACTTCCTCACCCCCCCTCGTCCATCGAATTTAGGATACATTTGCACATCTAGGATGGGAATGTCCTGAATATCAAGTAGTCATAAATTAGAATGACTCGATGTGTAACGATTCTTGGAATTGGCAATGATGGCTGGACGGCAATGATACGCGGAGGATAGATGTAATTGGACGAAATTTCCAGGACTACGTGTGTGTGTGTGTGTGTGTGTGTGTGTGTGTGTGTGTGTGTGTGTGTGTGTGTGTGTGTGTGTGTGTGTGTGTGTGTGTGTGTGTGTGTGTGTGTGTGTGTGTGTGTTTGTATGTGTGTGTGTGTATGTTTGTGTGTGTGTGTGTGTGTGTGTGTGTGTGTGTGTGTGTGTGTGTGTGTGTGTGTGTGTGTGTGTGTGTGTGTGTGTGTGTGTGTGTGTGTTTATGTGTGTGTGTGTGTGTGTGTGTGTGTGTGTGTGTGTGTGTGTGTGTGTGTGAGTGTGTGTGTGTGTGTGTTTGTGTGTGTGTGTGTGTGTGTGTGTGTGTGTGTGTGTTTGTGTGTGTTTGTGTGTGTGTATGTGTGTGTGTGTGTGTGTGTGTGTGTGTGTGTGTGTGTGTGTGTGTGTGTGTGTGTGTGTGTGTGTGTGTGTGTGTGTGTGTGTGTGTGTGTGTGTGTGTGTGTGTGTGTGTGTGTGTGTGTGTGTGTGTGCGTGTGTGTGCGTGCGTTTACAGCCCTGATGGTCCATTGCAGTGTTGTTGTTCTATCCTGTTTGAGGACAGTAGGCTACAATATACAGTAGGTTCTGTATCCCACCAAGACGGCTCAGTCTGGCTTGGTAAGGTGGTTTGTAGGGTGTAAATATATGGGAAGTGATGAGTGTGATGGAATGTATCCCATCCTGTGCCTCATCAACTCGATCATACTGATGAGGTGTCAGCATCAAAATGCAACACTGGTATACCGCGCCTAAAGTCCGACTTTGCAGAGAACCCATAAAAAGTAGGATTTAGAAAAATGCCTTAGAGCACCCTCCGGGGATCGAACCGGATTTTCCCGTGTTTAAGGCAAGAACCATAGCCACTACTCTACCTGAAGAATATAGGTATTCTTATCTAATGGGATGAATCCGTTACCCGAATTTCTTTTGCAAGAGAGATCTGCGACCTCAGGATACTGCCCACGACCACCAGTTCACTCTACAAGACAATCGGTGATGAGATGTTGTTGTTGGGGGTGAACGAAAGGTAGTGGAGTATTAGTTGCTCTGAGTCTTCCTTGGGAGGTTTACATCTTGTTGTCTGTAGCCAAGGCGATTATGTGTCGGTATTATAGAAGTGCTGGGTGGTGATCTGACCGAAGGAGCGCCAGTGCAGCTCTGGTTTGTCTTAGGAGGTATTTCTATATTTCTATCTGTATCTATATCTATATCTATATATACACCAAAGGCTCCTTCCCTCATATAAGGAAGCTGAAAATTAGTGAGTATTGTCCCATCCGTGGTGAAAACAGATTGAGTATATTTCCCAGCATCACTTTCTCCTCTCTCTACCTTTCCTTCACTCACCATACCTCATCATTATTTTATACCCAAGCACTGTACTGTGCTTCCAGTCTAATGATAATATATGACAATAATATGTCCACTAAAAATGTTGAAAGTACATGCCCACCAAATATTCCAGAATTGCTATACTAGACTCGGTATACGCTCGTCGTCTCCTTCCAACCGCCACAGACCTATCATAAATATCAGGCTCAACTCTGCACATAAAACACAGATACAATGAAAATGGGTTATGTTTATGAAGAATAACGATGTATAACACGCCACATGAACATAGGTAATGGTCAACAAAGGTTCTATTAAACATATTTATGGCCGTGGCATTTGTTGCCTTTCTCTTTCTTGTCACAGCGTAATAAACGCCGACTTTTCCCAAATGGAAATCCTAACACATTTTGAACTGTGTTTTTGCATGTTGGGATCTGATTAGATTATGTATCGACCAAACTATATTTTAGTGCCTCGGATTCTACTCGAATCTGCAGTACTATCACAATATTGGTTTTGTATTTTGGTTCATTTATAAAACTTTTAATGAAGTCATTTGCATATCTGCTGTGTACTGCAGTTGAACAAACCATGTCGTGACAGATTGATGCCTTTCACTACTGTACTGTTGCTGTCGTTCATCAGCGCTTCAGTCTTTGTGGGTAATATTGTTCTATTGGATAATATTACCGCTGCCGTGCCTATCACTGTTGTAAGCAACTGAAAGGCTTACAGTGATCGGACGGCTGCCCCAGACTTCAGTTTCAACATCAGAGTCGTCCTCATGGTCCTAAGGCAAAAAGCGGTGAACGTTTGAAAGCTGTTGCTAGCAAAAAATTTCACGTATATTCCTATAAATAAGCAATACAATAAATACTTGTATATGCATTTATTTTTTCGTTTTATTAATTTATATATTTGTTTATCTATTTATCTATCTATCTTTTAATCTATTTATTTAAATGTGGCAGACTTCATGATTGTTAATTTAGGACAAAATACGTAAAAGTATCAAATGTTATTCACGAAATCTCGTCTTTATGATTCGCATGGGGACACCTAAAATCAAACACAAAATCGCAAATGTTTGACCACGCCCGGCACCGAGATGTTTCATTCATCTGTTTTCATACATACATATACCAAGGCTTTTTCCCCCTTCCAAGGGAGGTAGCCAAAAAGGGAAAGGCATAAAAACACTCCCACCCATTTCATCCCTAAATACACTCCACACCCCTCCCACCCTTCCTCTCATCTGAGCACCTCCTGGATGACGGGTCATCGCTGCACCCTGCCCACCGCCCTGGGTCCGAAGCAGTGCCACCTATCAATTATCCTCATATTTGTAATCTATCACCTGTTCTTGCATTTCTAACCTTTCACCTATCACCACAATGCAAACCTATCAACTATCATCAAATTTAAAATATTTTAACCATCGTCTCATTTCTATCCTATTAACTCTCCTCACATTTCAGACTTAACAACTATCATCACATTTAAAACCTTTTAACTACTATTAAAATTCTAACCTATTAATTCCCCACACATTTCTAACCTATTAACGATCATCACATTTCCAACCTACCATCTATCCTCGTGTTTGTAATCAATAAACTGTTCGATCAAATTGCTCTGTCTAAGGTTATCTCATAGGTGTGCTATAAAAACATAACAGGGCGTAGCTAATAAAATGAAATGGAGCTGTGGTTTACCATTTCACCACATCCAAAGCACAGGTAGTGATATTTGAATTAGAATTTGCATACGTGCCTATTTCACTACCTAACAGTACACTGGGCCTGTGAAATTTGCAAGTGGAACGTGCCCTGCACGAGGTCATGGAATGCAACTGAGGTTTAACATTTCACAAAAAAGAAAAAGAAAAAACAAATAATAACAATTAACTTTGGTCTACATCCAATGCATGGATAGTGGGAATTTACCAGCGGTCAGCATGGTTGCATACTACAGGATCAGCCTAACTGTTCCACTATTGGATAAAAGGTTACTATTGATAATATTCTTTTGTTTAAATCTATTAATTTATCTATTCATTTATTTATTTATTTATCATTTATGGATTTATTTCTTCATTTGTTTATTTATCTATTTATTAATTTGTTAATTTATTCATTTATCTGTTTATTTTATTTTCTATTTATATATTGATTGTTTTTCTAGCTCCGTTGAGGGGGCGGAAGGACCCCCGGTTGAAGAAGCCCTTAGGCAACTAAGACCTCATTTAGACTAACTTGTTAGCCCTGTGGCTGCTGAAATGGTTAGTGTCTTGGCCTCTCACTCTGGAGGTCCAAGATCACACCCCACTCACGGCTTGGAAACTTCACAGCATTGCACTGCATTACCTATACGTCTGACCGTACGAGTTCAGCTCTCATCCGGGAGAGTAGTTGCTGTTTATTACGAGTTGGGCACATCATCCGAGAGCATGGTGTCGTAGATTTAAGAAATTGTATTAATTAAGTTCAGTTCCAAAATGAATATAGGGTATGCTTTGGCAGCAGCGAGAGTTGGAATTAAACTCAACAGAAAAAGGTGCTGCAGGAGAGAGACCGTGAGAAAGACTTTGAAAAACAGAGGAGCAGCCGTTGGAGAGAAAAAAAAGTAATAAAACGAAAAGAAAAAGGAGGAATTGGCAGGGGTATTGATTTAGGAGAGGGGGGCGGAAGTTGGCTGGTCACAGGTGATGAACTGTGGAAAATGCTGGAAAGGGGTCGTGGGTGGATGGGGTGAAAGGGACCAGTCGTCCGCTATATATGCTGCGATAGCAAGACAAGGATTTGGACAATAGGAAAAGAATCAAGCAGAGATGAGCAAGGTCCGGTGGTCATAATTGGAAGGAAGAAAATGAAAAAAAAAAAGGAGGGCAAGGAGGGTGAGGAAGGGGAGAGGGAGAAGGGATAAGTAAAAGTGAGAAAGAAAAGAACGTGATGGGGGTTGTAGATGGTCTAAGAAGCGGAAATAGTCTAGTAGCACAGGGTCTGAAGATGAAAAAGGGGAGAGAAGGAAGGGGCTAGGGGGATTATGTGATCAGGGGGATTAGAGGTGAGAGAAGAAAAAGTTGCAAGAAGAATTGGGGAGAAGAGATGAGGCACAGGGGGGACATATGATATGAAAGGGTGGAAGTCATCAGTAGTTAATTAGAGAGAGAGAGCGAGGGAAGTAGAGAGAGAGAGAGAGAGAGAGAGAGAGAGAGAGAGAGAGAGAGAGAGAGAGAGAGACAGAGAGAGAGAGAGACAGAGAGAGACAGAGAGAGAGAGTGGGGCCCAAGGTAGGTAGTAGGTAAAGGACAACAATAAGGACATATTTTTATATTTTATCGATTATATCAAGCCCAACATCTTGATGGAATCTTGTGAAGACTGTGTTTTTGGTAGTGCAAGACAAATTTGTTAAAGTGAGGAGAGGCCACGGTGAACTCATTCCCTTTGCTACATAGAGATGACCAGGCGGCTGCTGCAGTAAAGTATATAGTGCCACCTGGCACGGAAGGAATTAATCTGATCCTAATGAAATGAATTAAATAGCCCAGAGGCAGCCAGAATAAAGTATTTGGGATGTGAATTTCGGAAGATACCTTGAATAGATTGATTGCAGCGCTCGATCCGCGCAATCTAGCACCTTCTAAATCACCTACTCAATCAAGAAAAGCTCCTCATGAATTAATAGGTTCGTCGTACTTCAATTCATCTTCTGCACATTAACATTTTCCCTATATGGTCAGTCTGCATATTACAACTGATTTTACCCAGTTAAAGGAAATCCCTCACACTAAGGATTACCTTGGTAATACGAAAAGTCCTTGAAGAGTTTGCTGAAGCGAATGTCAGACTTTCTCCTATAGTTAGCGTATGTGTCTTGTTGCATTGACTTTGACCCGAAAAGTATTTACCTTTGATTGATATACTACATTTTATTTTAAATGCTTCTTTCATGAAAACTTCTGCAAATAGGAAAGTTTATAGTGGTGGAACAATATGGCGTTCGGACTGCCCTGCTTGCCGGTATGGTGTCCAGTCAATAAACCTTCCTTCTGAGTTCACAATACTATTTCCAATGCTAACAAACATTGCTCCAGATTGAATATCATAACATCTAACGAAAATCGTTGGATCTTTACTTTTTGAAAAAAATGTAAGTCTAATAATAACTGAGTAACGTTCAGTTCTTGGTGACAAATTCTGTCTTTTGTATATCGAGATTGAGCGCCTTTCAGACCTCCAGTGGGACTCTGCCAATCACTGCTGTTGCAGATGCCAGGTGCAAATACGCAAGGGAAATATTTGTTCATTCATAGTTTAAATAAACCTTACTTAGATATTTACCATTTTTTTTTATTTCTTTGTGTTATAGATAGGCATAAAATACTTAGGAGTGAATATGAATATAAAATTTATAATGTAATAAATGTGATTATAGTAGACTGGGGAGTCACATCTTGTAACTTTCGAATGATTACATCATACCTGAACCTTCACTCTGGTTGTATAGAGTATAGAATAACATCTCAGTACTCTTGTTGCATGTGCAGGACAATCGGCAATTTTGTTGGTCACAGCCCTCGTAGATGTTATGTGTACTAATCGCAACTTTCCCTGTGTCTGTACACTGGGTTTCTATTAAAAAATAAACCGGATTGAACAAACCTGTCGCTAAAAGGAAATACTCAAAGTTAGAATAAGGTTAGCGGGTATTGTAAGGTGGTGTGTCTTAAGATGATATTGTTCACTCAGAAGATTTAGTTGCTGAGAACCTCTAGCAAATTAGCATATATACAGAGTAAATTTAGAAACGTCTTGTAGTTATTTTTTAACCGATGTTTCCTTCAGCCAGTAATCTAAACCTAAACTGCATAGCCGTCAACTAGGATAAAATTATAAAGTTTGCTACCGCTACGAGAAATGATAGTAAGCACGTTTGAGATGTAACAAGTAAAACACAAAATCAGGTATGTAGTAGAAAACTATGGCTCGAGGCATCAGAAGGGGAAGTGGATCCAGGTAGGCTACGAAATGAAACCATTATTCTGAATAGTGGTAATGCCTGAGGTCAGGCTACAAAAAGAAAATGCTGGATGCCTGGAAAAGGCATTCAAGATACCAACAGGGCCGTTAGGGAAAAAGCTTTAGGAAAAAAGTAAGAGAAACTGAATACAATCTCAAAATGCCTCCAGTGTTAGGTTCTCGGTGTTATGCTGTCAGTGTTATGTTGTTAGTGTTCTTCTCTTTAAATTGAAGGTTTACTACAGAAGAGAAGTTCTGTGAGATCAATGAAAAATAATGTGGTAATATACATGAACATAAAAAGAAAAAATTATGAATGATGATAAAAAGATGTCGATGAGAACTCCAAAAGTAGTAATAGTGGTGGCCATGGGGTTGATGATCGTTATAGTGGTAGGGGTGATTTAGGTTGTGAACTTGGTGGTGAACTTGGTGGTAATTGTAGCGGTAGTGATGATGGTGGTAGAGTGCAAGTGGTGATGGTGGTAATAGAGCTATTGCTATTGTTGGTGCTGTTGCTGTTTTTGTTGCTTTTGTTGTTTTTGTTATTATTGTTGTAGCTGATGTTGGTTTTATAAGGGAGTGAAGGGAATGTATATATTTGGTTTTGTCAAAATCTTAAATGTATTTGGTTCTCAGCTGATGGTAGATTTTCTACCGATTAGCGGCCTCGTTGATGAAGTTCATCTCAGGCCTTAACTCCAGGAAAAAAAAAAAAAAAAAAAAGCCTCTGGGAGAATGCCAGAGGACAAGTGTACTACTAGGAGAATACATTTTTCCTGTGTGTGGTTTAGGATTTTTTGTGATTTTTTTTTCTCGATGAAGATATATATTTGTAGTGATGGAGGATGATTTCGTACACTCACAACTATCATAAGCTGATTGTAACATTTTCTGTTTTTGTACTTCCATCACACTTTCATATTAGTTATCCGACTTTGACCTTCAGTATGATTATTTGTATGATGGAAATATTCACACAAGTACAGGGAATTTTACGCAGCTGGGCTACTACATATATTTGGCAGTAGTTATTTTAGGTACTTTAGTTACACCACTACAAACCAGTCAATCTACTTTTTTTTTGTGGGTTGGGACCAATCTCCATAAAAAAAAGGGTCTTATCACATTGAACACCGACTATCCATTTGTTCTGCTACTCTCCTTAAATCTTCTGCACCACTTTTCTTACTCCACCTCTTCGGTGTGATATTTGCCCCAAGGATAGAACCGCTGGTTATTGCTAAGTACTGAGGGGGCAGACTCGCCTGATGTGGATCTTAACGGGTGAAGTCTTCTAGGCTGAAATATATGAAATTCGTCAGAGGTTATAGGAGACTTATTATTATTAACACTATGAATACACACACACACACACACACACACACACACACACACACACACACACACACACACACACACACACACACACACACACACACACACACACACACACACACACACAAGCACAAACATACAAGCACAAACATACACACTTACACACACTCAAACACATCCGGTGACGCGGTTGGTAAAGTCTCTGACTGTCACTACGGCCGTCCGGGTTTGAATCCTGCCCAGGGCTGAAATAATTTCAGTATCGCTGCGCTTCGAGTCGTTACTTCAACTCTCGTGGGCGGGGAGTTGGGTGTGTGTGTGCGTGTAAGGTCACAGCATTACCCGTAGATCGGTTATACGAGCTCTGAGCTCTCTTCTAGGAAGGAAATAGCTGTTGATCACGAGTCCAACACGTGATTCAAAGACCATGGTGAATATCATGGTGAATACACACACACACACACACACACACACACACACACACACACACACACACACACACACACACACACACACACACACACACACACACACACACACACACGCACGCACGCAAACACACTGACTCACTAACTCACTGACTCACCTACCTGCATGGTAGTGCCAAAAATTGTAACCATTCTTCTCCCTTCCCTACATTCTCCTCCCGGCCATCAATTTTTCTTTTCCTCATCCCGTCATTCTTTTCCTTCTTCGATTTATTGCTTCCAGTCTCTGTTTTTCTATGTTGGGTCTTCCCCGCCGACTCTCCAAACATTCCTCCTCCCATCCTTTTCCATCCCTCCATACTTTCTTCTATTTTTGCGTTCCTACGGGTTCGTCCTCACATAGCTTGGTGGATGTAGGGCATCTGTGGCGGTGTTTCTCTCTGTTTTCTTCAAAATGTAACTTCTTCAGTTATCATGAAATTTCGTGGCATGTTTTATTTTCTTACCCTAAGGACCGTCTATTCTATACAGCTGAGAGGGTGAGTTCCCATGCAGACACCCTTAGGTCATCAGTTTTTAGGTAGAATAAAACTCGGGAGGTGATGTCATGTATTCCTCTCCTTCAATGTGCTCTTATCTAAATTACTTTTCTAACTTATCCAGTGGCCTCCCACTCTCTCGTATGGCTTTGCTTCCTTTACCGACTTCCCCCTTTACCTTCATTTACTGTTCCATCTCGTCTTCTGCTCCCTTCTTGTCTCCTTTTATAGTTCCCATCCTCTGTCCTTGACATCTTACACTCTCCCTCCCTCCTTTTCTACCTTAATCCCTCCCTCACTCCCTCTCCCCCTCTTTTTCTACCTTAATCACTCTCTCCTTTCATTTCGCCTCACCCTCCCCACTTCCTTTACCCTCCTCTCTACCCTCGCCATTCCCTTTCCCCTTCCTCACCACCCTAGCCACTCCCTTTCCGTTTCCTCCCTACTCTCTCTCTCTCTCTCTCCCTTCCCCCCTTTCCTCTCCTTCCCTCACTTCCTCCACCTTTCCTCACTTTTCCTCCCCTTCCCGTTCTCCTTCACTCCTTCCCTTCCACCCACCTTCCACAGCCCGTGTTCGAAGTCTTGTCTCGGTGTTGACAGGTTGTAGAGTGGGGGCGATGTGTTGATTCTCGCGGCGCAAGACATCTATGGCTCCTTCAACCCCGCCACTTCGGGAAAGAAGAGCAGTGAAGATTCCCTGCTTGGGGATGACTGTATTCGTTTTTAGTGTCTGGATGTTGGATTATAAATCTCGAAGTCGGTGTCTGTCATCGTAGGAAGTAAGGATCGGGTTTGACTATGCGTCTCTGAGCGAGGCGTTTGTACGAGGCGGTTGATGGTGCTCTTTTTCGTAAGAGGGATTTTGTCGTCTTTGTCTCATCTCTCCCCCGGAAAAGATGGGAAGACAACGTAAAGAGCAATCTGGAGAAGATGAGGATAATGGATTGGCAAGACTGGAGGAACACAGCACCAGACAAGGAAATATGGAGAGAGCTTATGTCAATGGTTATGGTTCTGTGAGAGGACTGAAGACCACCAAAGTGAGTGAATGAGTCTCATTGCTCCTACCGTTACCCAGAATGCATTTCTCTTACAATCATCCTTGAATGGAAATTAACTGACGTCTATTAAAACCAAATATATGAAGTATACTAGTGTGTTGAAGAGGTTCAAATGCTTTCCCGCGTAAATCTCCTTGTCAGATGAAAGACGGGGTCTTATGCAAGGCAGAAAAGAACCATGGAAATATTACTTGTCTCTTTTCCTTCTTCACTGTCTCACTTCCATTCATTCTCTATCTGATGTATAAATTGTGATCCTTGGGCTAATCAACATGCTTATGTTTTAATTCTTTTGTGTACCACTAAAATATAACCAACGTACGATACACAGCCATAATATTAACTGAAAAAATAATTATATAGATGGAGAGTACGTAAACATGTTCATTAAAGAACAATGAACAAATAAGAATAATATTTTATATAAAAAGGATTTTTTTGTAGATACCTCAATTTGTTAATTAGAATTATCTGATAGATTACTCCTATTATCATATTAATTTGAATAAATGGGGACACATATAAACAAAACTGAAGACAGTATTTATAGTTCACTAACTCATTTAGCTCAGGTCACAACTAACTTGTGCCGCGTCGAAAAATGAATTCGGATTTCATAACAATTGATCCGAAATGAAAATAAAAATAAACGAATAAACACCTGTTCTACAGAAAAGAGTGTGTGTAAGAGGATACCAAGTAAAATCTTAAAATCATTTTACAGTTAGCGGTAGGCCCACGAAATACTCACCATTCATTTATCTAAATTGTGTAGCGTATCACAAAACGTGTTATCCTTTACGTTTAGGATAACATTTGCCTTTTTAGTGGTCGCTAATTAGGGCTTGAAAATTGGGGACCCATTCGACGCTCATTACATTCCGGTTCTCTTAATTACGAATTGCTACTGAAGCTTGAAACGAATAGATGGACATATATTAAGAATTCTAACAACATTTGCATAATACCATAGCTAGCTGTAACCTTGGGAAGCTTTTTGTTCAACAGTGACATCATAGCAAACCAATAAAAATACCATATGAAGACGATGCCTTCATTGGTACAACGTTTTGTTTATTTAAGCTTGAAAAAGACTATGTTCTCAGAGTGTTTTCAATGACAAACTTGACAGCAGTTGCCGTTCTCTTTCACATCATAGCAAAGTGGACCCCGAGTCTGATCCCCAAAAGCAACAGGTGACGAAATTTTGCCCTGGCTGTCCGAATTCCAGGGGCAAAGGTGTTCACTTTAGGCAGAAGCTTACCACGGTGTAGGTCCGTGAAGTAAAAAAATATAAAAATGAATGGATGAATAATTACACAAAATAGAATAAGATAGAAGTAGAAATTAATGAATAGAATAATATAAGAAAACGATTAAACAAGTAAATCAATAGACTAAGATTAAACATCATCTAGATAGATAAATTAATGAAACAATCTACATCGCCATCCTCGAAGGAGAATGCAGAGAAAATAACTGATCATTCACCAGTTCTATCCTTTTTGATAGTCTCACGAGTGAAAAAATAAAAAAAAGATATTAAAGTCAATATGATAAATGATGACCAGAAACTGTTTGTACATTATCAAAAGACCGTGTATTTCGTCGTATCTATTTTCGATGTTGGGAGAGGATATTTTCAACCTCCTCTATGTCATCTTCGCTGATACGCTGACTATTTGAGTAGTTTGAAATTGTCAACGCAGAAATGTAGTTGAAATACAGAATGCCCTGAAAACAATATTCAAAAGAGTACTCGCCCACGAATAACTCCTTTTTGGAGCATTCTGCAAAGGTGAGATTCGGTGTATAAATGTGCTAGTATACAGATATAAAGTCCTAGCAGTTATTACCCTCAGTTATACACTCAAACACTTTAAATTCGTGAAGACTGGCAGTAGTGGTTGACTCGACAAAGTGGTTGACTCGACAAAGCCATTGCAAGATAGTCAATAAAAAGGCAGAATAGCCCGCACCTACATTTCTTTTCTCGAATAGTCTTGGTGTTATCTACATCTCTCGTGTCTCCGGAGATATTGTTTCCCATTACAACCCATAACAGGTCACAACACCAAGATCATTACGCGGAACGCAGCGCCTTTTGGACTACACGCCAGTTCGCCCCCCTCGCATCTCCCTCCTCAATTGTCTCAGTGTGATGGACTAAAAACGCAAAGATGATGCATTATGAAAGGCACGCAATCTGCAAGCACAGGACCACCCACCAGATGCTCTTACTGCTATCAGAAAATATGAGTCCTGTTAAATTTTACTTTCAGATAGGTTCTATTGGTCTTTCTTTACGCCTATCTGATTCTGTTATGGTAACACTGGTCAACAAAGAATTTGTCCTAAGGA
>NC_134799.1:50562630-50565130 GCF_046742065.1 Oratosquilla oratoria
AATTTGTTGAATTGAAAATATACCTATATGATTATATAAAATGAATGAACACTATCGCCGTGTTAAGGGGTTACCATAGTCCTGACCTGGTACTTGGCGGTCACGAGTCTGTGAGGGAGTACTTTACGTGTTGGCTACAGAACACTACAATATACTCATGGTCTTTGTTTACTTGCAATGATTTTAAAATATCATTGGTCTTAACTACCGGAGTGGAGATAAATAAGATGTTATATCAAAGCTAGCCATCATGAAGGAATCAGAATTCTTTAGAGATGTAATTTCTGTGGCAAATTGAAATGTGTCCTTCAGTGTAAAAGCATTATAGGTTAAAGAACCCAAGGATAGCACCAAAAACTTAGCCAGCTTATATTTTTGCGTTCCAATGGCAGACAAAATAGGTCTCAAAGAACATTTGTTTTTGTGAACCTTAGGTAAGCCATACAAGAAGCTAGGTTAGGACCCATTAGTAATCAAATCGTGTCACTAATAATATTCTGGTCCTTTATATCTTAAAAAATATATATTTAACATATCTTCTAATTTGAATACTGTTTTTGGATAATCTTTATACCGACAGCTCTTTCAACCATTAAATATGGTCATCTTCAGGGTAATGTAATATACAGTGAAAATTTGCAAGGGTTTATAAGGCGAGATAGATATGGCAGGGAGAGGTAACTCGGACGGTGGGTTTTTGTCCCTTCTAGTCAAGTACCATATCCCATGATGAACTTTTTTCCGTCCAAGTAAGACAATATTCCCATTGGATTTATGTCCCGTGGTGACGGTCTACCATTCCTACTAGACTGGAGGACTTAATCCCAAGATAACTGGACGTTTAACTTTAACTGCCTCAGAAATTATCAAACGTCTGTAGTTGTTGTCAAATTGAATTATTTCTGTGCCCCCAATGAGGTCTTGTAAGAGCGTCTTGTTGCGCCCATCGTTACAGTTGATGGATGGTTTCGTTGTTTCCATGGGATTGCAGTCGCCACCTTAAGCAATGGCGGTCCAGGATAAAAAAAAAATGGGGGGGGGGGGGCTAACCTGAATTTTGTAAATATAGATGATGGTTTAGGAGGTCTAGCCTGAATTGTGTAAATATAGATGATACATACTCTGTATCACGAATACGAAAATTTTGAATGTGAGTTGAAGTATATATTATCATTTGATTTAGTTTCTTTCAAAATATTGGACAAAAGTGTTACTTAATCTTACATTACTAAAAATTTGCCCTTAATGTGTGGAATATCCTTCCAATTATCCTCATTGAAAATTCTACCACCGTATATTACTGCTTTCTGCCACATACCTATGTGCATGAGGCAGGTTTCTTGACCTCTACAATGAAGTAATGAAAGAGCAAATGGGGGGGGACTTCAACTTTCTCGGCATACCCCCCTGGATCTACCACTGTCCTCGAGGTCGTCGTCGTGTGGCCGACGTAGCTTACATCAAAAGGCTTGTATACCTCTTCTGAGCATGTAAATCTATAAACTACTCCGGTTTTTTATTCTTTTGGACTCCTAGAGGTGTGCTGTTCCACATAATGAGGGAAGCCACCAGGTTGGGGCGGCTAAAGACTCTCAGTGAGACCCTTTCGTCGGGCTCCTTTGGTGTTATCCCATTAGGGATGATCCTAAGAAAGGTGTCAGTTTCCTGTCTACAGTATAAGCCGTATCGTAATCAATCTTATAGCATACGGTTAGGTTTCTCTCCTTATTAACTACATTGGTCTAGGCTCGGATGAGGAATTCTTCCATATTCCTCCTTATTGCGTCCTCTGTGATATTACCAGAAACCCATTGTTCGTTAAAACTTGCCTTACACATTCTAGTTCTGCATGGACGGCTTTCCACGCGCTACCGTGGAAGAAGGCCCTCCTGATGCACGTACCAACAACAAACCTCTTGCAAGAGTTTGGGCAGTCTCTCCGGGCATTTAGGCAGCACCCTATATTGGTAGCTTTCGTAAAGAAAGGTGTAACGTAATGGTTCTGCTTTTACTCAACAAAGACATCAAGGAAGTAAAGACTCTTGTCCTTACTGTCTTTGATTGTAAAATTGAGGATTGAATAGGTTTTGAGGGCGTCTGCTAGTTTCCTATTATCGTCGTTTTCTTTGACGGTAGCGAAGATATCGTTAACATATCTAGGGTAGATCCTAGGTCTCTGATGAACATTGTAGCCCTAGTCTATATTTCGGCTACCAGCTGTAGCCCTCTTCAGGAAAGTACAAGATAGTAGAAGTGGTAGGATATATGTACTCCTTTGACATAAGGAGGGGAACGAAATAGAAACATGGAGATCTTACATGTCGGGCCAGATGACCTCACTCAAGGAAGGGTTGCGGGGTCAAGCGTGGGGTTGGGTGGGGGTCAGGGGGTGATAGATACTGACCAAGTGACTCACTGACAACAGTGAAATAACGTCCGGGAACCATTGTTCTTTAGAGACGTTAAAAATGTGATATTCTTCAATTAAGGCAAATTCAAA
>NC_134799.1:50567630-50572630 GCF_046742065.1 Oratosquilla oratoria
ACATAATTAATTTTACTTTTTTGTTATTTTAATTTACTTAATCTTATTTTATCTTATTGTATTTCAATTTATATGATAAGATTTAGTTTAATTAGAATAAAATTGTTCTGTTTTACTTTATTCAGTTATCAGTTATCAGTTATCTGAGCTCGTTATGTATCGAGGATCTTGTGTGAAGCTCTTGCCTTCTCGTTGTAACTTTTGTAATTTCTAGTCTATCCTCAAAAAAAAAAAAAAAAAAAAGGAACACCTGTGAAACCGCATCTGCAAAAAAGACATGGGAAGTGTTTTCCGTCTGGAAAGGGATTTTCTAATGATTCTGACAGACGGGATAGAATCCTCCAAGTCTGAATTAATCTTGTACGAAAGAGTGTTCTTCTCGAAAAGGGAGATAAAAGTGTGGGGAGTTGGTGGAGGATGAAGAAAAACCGATGGCAGAGATGAGGACTTTTTCTCCTACGAAGTTCTGTGATTTAGTAGGGCATGGTTCTTCTCAAGTGCTAGGTCAGGAGCCTCCTGCTACCCCTTTAAGAAAGAAGTCTTGATCCTCTCCCTCGCTACCCCCACCATCCCCAACCTCCAGCCACTGCCCGGATCAGAAGCAATGAACGAAGTTAAATATATGAAATAGGAATCAAGGATAGAAAACCGAGGACAGAGGCACTTCAGTCGAGAATTGGAAGAGCGAGGGTGCGAGAATTGAATTGCAGTAAAACAAATTGACAAAGTGGGTGGTGAAGTCGTTCGAAAGAAGGGAAAGTTATCATTCTTTAAAGCTCTCAGCCAAGTTGGAGGAGGTAACTCAGAAAGGAATGAAAAGAAAACTGGAAATCATGATTTCTTAAAAGACCGAAGCAACCATTAATCCTTTCAGCAAAACACGAGCGTTATATTCTAGGGTCTTTGGTGTCACCCCTATGGACCAAAATCAAGCAGCATAATTTTATGAATTGAGGTTAGTGTCCAATCAGAAAACAAATGCTGATCAGTTTTAACTTACACTATCTCTAGTTTTTAATGTCCTTGAATTTCTCCTTTCTCACCTCAACGACTTCGTAAAACTTATCAATCAGTAGCCCATAGGTATTAAAGGAAGCTGAGCCTTTTATTATGATGTCTCTTTAAATATAATTTCTTCTAGTTAATGCCAATAAAAAATTATTCAGTTGAAGGTAGGGAGAGAGTCATGAGTCTCATGACTCGAATAAAATGCAATATACAAGGCTACACCCACTTGGTAGGTAAGGGGTGACAGAGGCAGAAATAAGTGGAAATAGGTTACAAAAGAAGGTAATATAGGTGTAAATGTATTGCAGAAGGAAAGGGTATGGGTGAAAATGTGTAGATCAGCTGACATGAAAGAAAATAAGTGATAGAAACAATGATAATGCGAGTGGAAATGGGGAACTCGTGTTTACAAATGAAGCCAGTTGGAAGCCAAGTCAGGAGTGGGTGGGGATGGAGCCACCCAAACGTCGGACGAAACCCAGAGCAAGAACAAAAGACACAAGAGAAGTAAAGAGAAGAAAAATAGACTTTTTTTTCTTACGATGAGATGTTTGTGTGGGTTAATTAATAGTACACCTTTCTTGTATTTCGTATTCATCTGCACTTGTAATCTCTGTCCACACACGGACATTACGCATGCACAAATAAGAAGTCAACAAGTCAGGTGCTGTCCCGAGTTACTCTGACCGAAGTCTCTAGCCCCACAGTATACGGCAATGTTCCTCCAACCTATCCACAGAAGAGTGTATTCGGTAATTTTTAGTCACAGCTTAAGCACCAGGAAGGGACTTATTATCATTGTTGATTGACTGATAGATTCATAGTCTGATTGGTTGAATGACTGACTGATTGATTGAATGAATTATTGGTTTATCTGCTCATTAATTTATTATTCATTTATTTAATTATTTTTATTTGTTTGTTTCTTAAACTGTCTAATGCCTACAACATGTAAAGATACCGGTCCATTCTAAGACTGGACTATTCCTTTGGACCTTTCATTTCCTTCAGATCAACGAAAAAATATTGCCATTTGCTTTTCACCTTCCTCATTGCAGTTACGTGGTTTAGATATTTTCTTCTGGCAGACATCAAGTGATTTGATTCCGCAGGGGGTTAACTTTGGAAGAGAAAGGTACCATCCATTGGTCAAGATCACTCAGTACAAAGAGTTGTAAATTCATTCGAGTCCAGTCGTCTAGCGACTGTTGGAAGAAAAATCGAGGAGTTCTGTCACCGTAGTAGAGGGTTTGATCCAGGTATTCCAGCCACACATGAGTCAAGTTCCAGATCCCATAGTATAAACTCCCGTGTCACCACGCATACTTCTGAGTTTTTTTTCTCCTGTAGAAAAAAAAAAATCTCCAGAACTTGTGTTTTGGTGCCTCCTTCTTCAGCCTATCTCCTTCCTGTCTTCTATTTCTTTTAATGCAGCTTCCATCCAGTCACCAAATCCAATCTTCTGATTAAAAAAAAAAAAAGAAAAAAAAAGAGAGAGAGAGAGAGAGAGAGAGAGAGAGAGAGAGAGAGAGAGAGAGAGAGAGAGAGAGAGAGAGACATAATCACGGCTTGCAGATGGTTTTGGTTTCGTGGGTCTCTCGGTCTTTTCACATTTATAAGTCACCCTGCAGCTGCAACAGAAGTAGCAGGGAGCAGAAGCCGAAGGAGCAGCAACAGCAGTTGAAGCAGAAGACAAAGCAACAAGTACAAAAACAGAAACAGCTGCAGGGAAGGGAACAATAATAGTAGTAGAGACAGGAGTAGATTTGGAAATAGATGCGGTAATAAGAACATAAGCACAAATGGGAACAAAAACAGAAATAGGAACAGAAAGAGGAGTAGAAACAGAAGTACGAGCAGCAACAGACTCAGCAGTAGTAGAATCGGCATCAACAACTGCAGCGCCTACAGCAGTATTAGGAGAAGCAAAGCAGTGAGTGGGCACAAATTACAAAGAAAGTAGAATAGAAAAATAATGAGCAAAAACAGCTTAAATGCAAAAAGAACTGAAATGTTTTGCCAAAACTGGAGAATGATTATAAATGCTGGAACATGACTGGAAGACAAGAATTGGGTCTAAAATCAACGGCTAGGGAAATCTTACACATTAATCAGAAAATGCGTGGGCGTAAATTAATAACTAGAGTATGAGAAAATAAAAAAACGAAGGTTTAAAGAGTTAAAGCTTGTACTTTCTTTTTTATAGAAACAAGGGTAATGCTAGGATGACTCAGTAGAAAATTAATTAGGTATAAAAATCAGCAAGTATTCTTTTATGAGAAATCAAAGATAACATGGGAGACATATATAATCCTAAAACAAACAATAGATAAGACTTATATATCATAACAAGCAGCGGCTTCGCCGCACCTGCCTTTGGCAGGTTGCTTGGCCTGCGGCGCTTCTCATTTCGCTCGCGGGCCATAGAATCCACAGATACGTTTTGTTTCTACCTCAGAGTATTTTTCTGCGTGGAACCTACGTTTGGGCGACATATGTTCTTCGTCGCTGTTTTTATCGCTCATCCTCTTGATCATGGTGAAGATCTCATCCAACTTCTCGTTGCTCTTTTCCAACTTCTCGTGTAGTTCCTTATTTTCCTCTCTTAGTTTGTCCAAAATCTCATCCTTAATGTCCTCCTTTATATCCTTCAATGAATCTCCAGTGGTTGACACGTAGTCGGTGTCGTAGTCTGGCATAATCATCTTGATATCCTCTTCTTCTATTAGTTTGAATACGTCTTAAGGAATATTGATTACTCTGTGCTCAATTAAAAAATTATTCCTGAACAACTTATATATTACATTGCGTGGTCGTTTCGTTACTATTTCTTCGTTTTCTTTAGGGATTCTGGTATAGATAATAAGCGAATCCCTTACAGAAGTGTCCCCCAAACACCGCCACCGCTGAGATCATTTCAGAAGCATTTTGAAAGAGTTATGTTCCTGGTTTGAGATAGATGGAGCGTCGTGTACAACTTTCTTTTTCGTTTCATTTCTATGCTTTTACCTTTCTTATAGCGTATTTGTTGCGAACAACAGTACTTTTTGACGTTTTGAAAGGTCTAAGAAATGCACCTGAAATTTCCTGAGACCAGACTTTGCACCGTGTTTAACGAAGTTCTTATATCCTGAGAAGTAATGCCGCATGAACGCCTCTGAATCCTCATCTATTATATCGGCTAAGCACTCCAATCCGTCATACATATCGTCATTGCATTCGAATTGTTTATCGTTCTCTAGAGTTGATTTGAAGGCGATCACCTTCCTTTGGAATTCGTGTATAGACGCTTTCACGTTAAGGGTCTTGATGTCAGGGTATAACCCAGGGAATGTTTTACTGTGTGTTCGTCCCTTAGTCTAGCTGCCAAGACCTTATCTTCTTAGAACGTCCTCTTCGTTATACCCTTGGTAGCCGTTAGCCACTTCCATAAGTACCTCTGTCTACGCCTCTGTCTAAGCTTCTTCGCCGTTTCGTCTCCTGGCATCGTATCAGTAGTCGGTATTGTACAGCCAATCACTCTTACGGAAGCGTCCCCCAAACACCGTCACCGCTGAGGTCATTTCAGAATAATTTTAAAAGAGTTATATTTTTATTTATATATTGATGAGAAGGAAAAGTAAAGCTGTTATGAGACCAAATTAAAACAGGACAGTAACTGTATGTTTATATTTCTACTGATTTAAGTGGTTAACCGATTCATTTCCTATATTCCTTGCACTGTAATTGAACGAACAATTTCGTAACTAAATAGGAGTTAAAACTAAGAAAAGGAATTATATCCCGTGAATAGCTGAATGACGATTTGTACCGTTTTGACAATTGTCTTCGTCTCTGGCTTCGTCGATATGCCGAGTGAATAAAATGACAAATGCCTAAACATGTCTATTGCTAACATACTGCAAACAGTTTGCTTTTTGCCTAATGCTATCACCACGTTATTACAGACATGGCTAAAGTAATTCATTATATATGTTTTTCTTGTATGATTG
>NC_134799.1:50611868-50619368 GCF_046742065.1 Oratosquilla oratoria
TTCTGCAGCTAGTTTGTAACGCCTAGGTAATCCACAATCTTCTTTGAAGCAATCCAAAATACCATGCATGAGAAAACCTTTTAAGCAAAGTTCACCTCACTACTTTTGTATATATATATATATATATATATATATATATATATATATATATATATATATATATATATATATATACATGCTTCTCTCCCCTCTGTAACACATCTGCTGAAGAGGATCACAGATAATGATCGAAATATACGGATCTCTTTACTTTCGCATATTCTTCTTCGAAAGTGGGTAATATATATATATATATATATATATATATATATATATATATATATATACATGAATAGAATCACCAGTGACAGTGATGTTGATCAAATAATTCCAACTGTCGTCCCCGGATTCGAACCGAGCACATGATTTCTCATTGCCGACGCCCTACCAACTGAGCTATTGACTCTATAAAATCGTACAACCTGGAAGTTAATCTACTTTCCGAGGAACTAAGTCGACGGCTAACTTCTCTCCATACTTAATTTTACGTAGGACCAGGGCACTTAGCTAGTAGTTAGACCAGTTCGTTTTCCTTGATGGACTTATCGTCGTACTCATGCCTGAATAGAATCACCAGTGACGGTGATGTCGATCAAATAATTCCGACTGTCGTCCCCGGATTTTATAGGGTCAATAGCTCAGTTGGTAGGGCGTTGGCAATGAGAAATCATGTGCTCGGTTCGAATCCGGGGACGCCAGTATGTCTTGAGAAGTCTCCCGTGATAAAGATCCTTTGGCGAAGTGAACTTATCATCCAGAATAGAATATAAAAAGAGTGAACCCTACTGCAAAAAGAGGAGTTTATATTGCTAGCGGAGGGGGTATTTGGTATTTGAAAGTTGTCCTGTCTACTGTACCCTATACATATTTTTTATTAATGAATATATTTATCGAAAGAAAGAATTCCACTAATGCATTTTTCATGATGGTCTCCTTCGGAAAGGTGTTCGAATGTGCATACATTGTACATACATTGACAATTATTGTATATTCATTGTACTGTACAAACGGATAAATACATTCGCGCACACACACGTTTACACACACACACACACACACACACACACACACACACACACACACACACACACACACACACACACACACACACACACACACACACACACACACACACACACACACACACACACATTTACACACACACGCACGCGCGCACATACACGCACGCACACACACACACACACACACACACACACACACACACACACACACACACACACACACACACACACACACACACACACACACACACACACACACACACACACACACACACACACACACACACACACACACACACGCACACGCGCACACTCACACACACACACACACACACACACACACACACACACACACACACACACACACACACACACACACACACACACACACACACACACACACACACACACACACACACACACACACACACACACACACACACACACACACACACACACACACACACACACACACACACACACACACACACACACACACACACACACACACACACACACACACACACACACACACACACACACACGCACACGCGCACACTCACACACACACACACACACACACACACACACACACACACACACACACACACACACACACACACACACACACACACACACACACACACACACACACACACACACACACACACACACACACACACACACACACACACACAGTCTCCTCAGAGACACTCCGCATAGACACACAAAAGACACATCCAAGCACAAACGCATACCCACGTGGAAACAACGCAGCAACATGTAAAATGGGATGTGTCGACAAAGACACATGTCGACAAAGCGTGACACATCAAGTTCATGCAAAACCCGTTAATTTTGGCAAGCGCTCCTAATTGCTTTGAGCTGGAGGCCAATAACGTGTTTGGCCCTCCGATGGACCCTTCTTCTGAGTGGGACAACAGGGTATGGGTGGTCGTGCACCTGCACCTGTTTCGTTACTACCAATGATTACCGTCCGTACCTTGACCTGGTGGTGTTGATTACGAAACAGTTTTCGTATCTATCAGGTATCTAAATTCTAGTAACTTTTAGTTGTCATATAGCAAAATAGCACCGTTCAAATAACTCTAGTATGGTGATACAAAACTAAACCTACAATGACTGAGCACTTCATTGCTATAATGATGTAATGTCAAGTGGGGTGAAAACATGTGTTTTAGAATTATGCATCTTTTTGTTCATTTTTTTGTCAACCGCTTGTTATTGTTTCCCAAAGCTCCAGGCAAAAAGGACATTGTTCTACTGTATTTAGATATTTTTTCTTGTCTACTTATTGTACCTGTAGCCCATGTGTTCTCATTCATTTTACTTTTAGTCTTCTTTTCTTTTCGAAGCAAGAAAAAGGGAAGAAACATTAGAAAGAATTTTTTTTTTTTGTCGTAAGGTTTGTTGATTTTGTTGTTGTATCACAAAGGCTTGTCTCGTATGTTATATTTTATGCCAGATTCCATATATTACAAACCTTAATATATTACTTATTTTTCGTAAATAAATTTTATATTTTTATATACATTATGACAGAATGCTTTAGGGAGCTGCTAAACGTGGAGGAAAATAAGTAGGGAGTGGTGGTAGAAGAGGGAGGTCCTAAGGAAATGAGAGTGATAGGTGAGGGAAATGGAGGAGAAATAAGAAAAGATGAGGTGCAAGTAGCTATTAAAATGATGAGAGCAGGTAAATCACCTGGATTAAATAGATGTTATGAAGGATGTCTGAAGGAGAGAGGTACACTAATAGTGGACTGGCTGGTGAGGTCATTACAAAGGATTACAAAAGCGGAGCATGCCGACAGGAGACCTTTTGGTCCATAACTAGGTCGGATGCGATAAAAAAATGTAATAATGATGAATAAATTAAAGAAAAAATATAATAATATAAATGATAATAAATAAAATAAATAAATACACAGATAAATAGTAAATAATAGTAAATTGACAGATAACTAATGATAGATAAAAATGAAGCAAATGATAATAAACAAACAAGCAATAACAAACAAATAAACAAATAGTATAAAATAAATGGCAGTCATTACAACATCATGCTTAGGTGTTTATCTAAAGGAATAGCTTCGAGCTAAACTACATTGTACTGCTTCAGCAGGAAATTTATTCCTTTCATTAACTACACGGTTGGCGAAGTTGTTTCTACCCGCTTCCAAATTAAATCTATTTCCTGACAATTTGAGACCATTAGTTCTTGTCGGATTCTCATTCAGTGTGAACATTTCGTCAATTTTGATATTGTCAATTCCCTTTAAAATCTTAAAGACCTGTATCAAGTCACCTCTGAGTCTATTTTTTTTTTTTTTTTTTTTTTTTTTTTTAGGGAAAACAGATTCATTTGTTTTAGTCGAGTTTCGTATGATTTATTTTTGATGTTTGGAATCAGTTTTGTGGCTCGCCGTTGTACTTTTTCCAATTTGTTAATGTCTTCAATGAGATTTGTTGACCATGTGGAAACAGAATATTCCAAATGTGAACGAACAAACTATTTATATAGCTTGTTAATGAGGGATGAACTTTTGAAGTCAAAAGATCGCGCAATCGGTCCTAGAATCTTGTTTGTTTTTTCAGAGGCTGTCTAAAGGAGGGTAGAGTTACGGAAGACTAAAGGAGTACCTATATGGTTTCGCTTTACATGGGAAAAGGGGAAAAATGTAAGTCTAGTAGTTTCATAGGGATCAGTTTGTTAAGTGTAGTTGGAAAGACTTATGGGGAGTTTTAATTGAGAAGATTAGGAAAGGAACAGAGGGAGTAATTGGTGAGGAGCAGTGTGGGTTTGTTAAAGGTAGGGGTAGCGTGGCTCAGATTTTCATGGTAAGACGTATACGAGAGAAAGCTTTAGCAAAAGGTAAAGACATTTTTTGAGTCTTTGGGGATTTGCAAAAGGGTTATGACAGGATAAACTGGAAGGCACTGTGGGAGGTATCCTAGATATATGAGTGAGGAGGAAAGTTGTTATGTCAAGAAATTTTACAAGACTAATAGAACTTGTATTAGAATTAGAGTGGTCTGAGGCAAAGGTGGGACTGCGTCAGGGATATGTCATGTCTGGCTGTTCAATGTGTACATGAATGGGGTGGTACGGGAGGTAAATGCAGGGGATTGAAGATGGTTAATGAAAATAGAGAAAAGTGGGAGGTGAGCCAGTTGTTTGCTTATGACACTGCCCTTGTGGCAGGGTCAGAGAGGGGATTAAGGAAGTTAGTGACAGTGTTTGGGAAGGTATACGATAGGAGAAAGTTGAAGGTAAATGTGGGTAAATGTAGGATGATAAGATGTATAAGTGAAGAGGATAGCAGTGAGTTAGAAGTAATTCTTAAAGGTGAGAGGCTGGAGGAAGTGGATAGCTTTAGGTACTTGAGGTCGCATGTGGCAGAAAATGGAGGAGTGGAGGTGGAGGTAAATTGTAGTTTGTGAGAAGCAAGTAAATGCCTTGGGGGATTAAAATATGTTTTGAGAAATAGACAAATGGGAGTAGATGCAAAGAAGGGATTATATGAAACGGTGATTGTACCGACAGAATCATATGGTGCAGAGTCATGGAATTTAAGAGAGGCAAAAAGGAAAAGTTTTAATGTGTTTGAGATGAAATGTCTGAGAGGTATGGTAGGTATTACAAGGTTGGATAAAGTGAGAAGCGAGGAAGTGAGGACGAGAGTGGGGCTGGAAAAGGAGATGGCAGATAGGGTTGATGAAAGAGTATTGCAATGGTTTAGACAAATGGAAAGAATGGGTGAAGAGAGATTAGTAAAAAATGTATGGAAGGCAGAGGTTGGGGTAGTGAACATGAGGGGGCGACCGAGTATGAGATGGACTTCCTCTGGATGTGCTGTGTCTTGCTGCATTGCTTCTGACCTTGAACAGTGGTAGGATACTTGGATGAGCCGTCATCAATAAAGAGCTAAGATGAGAGAGAGGAAAGGGTGGTGGATGGGAGTGAAGTGGGTGGGGATGAAATGGGTAGGAGTGGGTATATGCCTTTGACTTTAGCTACCTTCCTTGCAAGGGAAAAAAAAGCCCTTGCCATATGGAGGGAGGGATCACAGAAAGTAATGAAATTAATAGGTAAGGTCTTCAAGAAGAGGGATCAGTTGAAAGTCCTTGTAAATCACAATAACCTTCAGCTGAGTTAGAAAATGTAACCGCGAAGAAAAAATGCTAATGTATATATATATATATATATATATATATATATACATATATATATATATATACATATATATACATATATATACATATATATATATATGTATATACATATATATATATATATATATATATATATATATATATATATATATATATTGTAATTTATTATAATTATTTTATGGGAGGGGAAAACGAGAGATTGCTGTCCCAAGCTAAGCTTTTTATGAGGACAATGATCTTCTTTCAGATATTCTTTTGTTTTCATGACGAACAATAAATAAACAAATAAATAGATACATACATACATATACTAAAGACTTTTTCCCCCTTACTAGGGAGATAGCCAAAAAGAAAAAGGCATAAATGCCATTCCCACCCATTCCATCCCTAAATACACTCCACTCCCCTCCACCCTCTACCCTCCCTCCTATCTTGGCACCTCCTGGATGACGGGTCATCCCTGCATCTTGTCCACTGCCCTGGGTCAGAGGCAGTGTCGCAAGACACAACACAGCCACAGCAAGGCCGCTTCATTAAATCGGCGATCCCCCCTCTCCGTCCCCTCATGCAGAAAAGGAAAAGACGGGGAGAAATCCCTTCGGGTTGCGTCAAATTTTTTCTCACACATACTACCTCACTCCCCATCCCCTCACCCATTCCACCTCATGCATCACAACATCATCCATATACAACCAATCTCCATTTACCCCTGTCTTCTGTCCTCTCCCGTCCTTCCTCAACATATATTCCCCTCTTCCCCAAAGCCCCTTTCACCCCATATATCCATCTCATCCTAGGTCGCCCCCTCATGTTCACTCCCCCCACATGTGCCTTCCATACCTCTTTTACTAGTCTTTCATCTTCACTCATTCTTTCCATGTGTCCAAACCATCTCAATACTCTTTCATCCACCTTATCTCCCAACTCCCTTACCCCTCCTGGTCTCCTCCTCACCTCCTCACCTCCTCACCTCCTCATAAATAAATAAATGAATGAATAAATAAATGAATAAATAAAATGAAAAAATAAAGAAATCCACACATCTTTGCGCGAGAGAATGTTACTGTTTTTGGGACTCCGTGCAGTAGTAACTCCGCGTGGCCTTTGAGATATTTTTTTTTTTTTTTTTGGGTCTGTGCCAGGTCGAATAAACCGATTTTCGGATGTAGGTCAGGTCAGATCTGAGATTGTGTCTCTCTTGGCTCCGTCATCACACCAAAGTCCCCTTCATCACCCCCCCCCCCCAAACACACACACACCTCACGAAGAACCTTGGGTTCCTAAAGTCATAAATCTTTAATTTTGGGTTCAGACACAGATAATGTGACGTTATATTGACCTTTTCACCACCGAAGCGTATTTTGGATATTTGTGCATGTGAGTGACGATTAATTTTATTCAAGAGAAGGGTAGACTCGCTACAAAATGGAGGGTGAGATTAAGACCCTGTTCTCCCTCTTCGCCCACCTCCTTCCCCAAACTGCCTCCCCTTTCCCTTTCCCGTCCTTCCACCTTCTCTCTCCTCCCTCCTCTCTCCCCATCCCCTCTCCTTCCCCTCTCTTTCTCCTCTCCTCCTCCTCCCTTCTCCTTTATCCTCTCTCCTTTCCCCCTTCAGCCCCCTCCTCCCCTACCCACCTCCCCTACCCAGAAATTTGTAAAATGAATCGCAGATGATTATCTTTTTTATCTCACTTCATACCTGCTGATCCATAAGTTTGATTAACAGCAGACGCTAGTGATAGTCCTGGCTTTCTGATCATAGAAGAAGCTGATGGTTTTGACCTTGCCCATAAATCTCTTGACGATTATTTTATTTTAATTTTACGTTTTGCTGCACAGTGGGGTGAGGGAGCGATTCCCTTTAGTTGAATCAAATCGCCTGCTAGCAGTTAGAACAAATGCAAAAGTCATGACTAGCCGTGAAGAGGTGAAGGAGTTAAGTAACTCCATATAGATAAACGATCATTAATTTCCTTTTCTCCCCTTCTGAAACTCAAGTGAATAAAGCTGTTTCGGTTAAAAGAGGAGGAATGTGTGTGTGTGTGTGTGTGTGTGTGTGTGTGTGTGTGTGTGTGTGTGTGTGTGTGTGTGTGTGTGTGTGTGTATGCGTGTGTGTATGCGTGTGTGTGTGTGTTTATGTGTGTGTGTTTATGTGTGTGTGTGTTTGTGTGTCTGTGTGTGTGTGTGTGTGTGTGTGTGTGTGTGTGTGTGTGTGTGTGTGTGTGTGTGTGTGTGTGTGTGTG
>NC_134799.1:50626868-50629368 GCF_046742065.1 Oratosquilla oratoria
TAGCTTTCTCACATATCTGTCTTACCACAAAAATCTGATCTACACAACCTCTACCTATCCTAAACCCACACTGTTCCTCACCAATTACTCCCTCTGTTCCTCTCCTAATCCTCTCAATCAAGATCCTCCCATAAGCCTTCCCAACTACACTTAACAAGCTAATCCCTCTGAAACTACTACATTCACACTTGTCCCCCTTTCCCTTGTAAAGTGGAACTATACAAGCACTCCTCCAGTCCTCTGGCACTCTACCCTCTCTCCAGCAAACATTAAATAACCTCACCAGCCAGTCCACCATCACTATACCTCTTTTTTTTTAAGACATTCTGCATGGCATCCATCCATACCAGGTGCCTTACCTGCTTTCATCATCTTAACTGCTGCCTTCACTTCATCCTTCCTTATTTCTCCTCCATTCTCCTCACTCATCACTCTCATTTTCTTAGCATTTCCCACTGCAGCTATCTTTCCCTCCCTATCCTCCTTCACATTAAGCAACTCCCTAAAATATTCTGCCCATCTTCCCCTTACTGCCTTCTCCTCCATTATCATCTCTCCATCTGCACCTTTTACCTTTTCTTCTCTACTTGATTCGCCTCCTCTTCCTCTCTTAATTTCTTTCCAAAACATCTTTTTATTACTTTCAAAATTTTCTGTCATACTCTTACCCCATTTTACATCTGCTTTCCTCTTTGCCTCCTTTGCCTTTTTCTTTACTTCTCTTTTCTTTTCCCTGTACGTCTCATATGACTCCCTCGTCCTATTTTGTAACCAATCTGTGTAAGCTCGCTTCTTCTCTTCTACAACCTTCTTTGTTTCCTCATCCCACCATTCACTACCCTTCCTTCTATTTTCTCCTGACCTTCTTGTTCCACACACCATCTTTGCACACTTTGTGACTCCCTCCTTGAACCATCCCCATTTCTCCTCCACACCTACCTCTACTCTATCCTTCACTCCCTCCCACTCCTCCTTCAGCTTCCTCTTGTACTCCTTCTCCTTTTCCTCTTCGTTTAAAGAGTTCACTCTAAGCACCTCCCTACCTTTTGTCCCTTTCCTCTTTCTCCATCTGTCCTCCACTCTCAACTTACCTTCCACCAGAAAATGATCTGATATTCCCCCACCCTCTCCCCTTAGCACATGTACAACTCTTCCTATCATAATCCTATTTACCACTACATAGTCCATTAAAGCTCTATCTACCATCTTTCCCTCCACCACCCTCTCCCATGTGTACTTATGCTTGACTTTCTTCCGAAACACTGTATTTACTATCATCAACTCTCTTTCTAGACACATTTCCATCATCAACTCTCCACTACGATTTTTTCCTGGAACTCCACATTTCCCAACCACTCCATCAATTGGCTCCTTTCCTACCCTAGCATTAAGGTCTCCCAGTATTATTACATTTACACTTCTCCCTAAACCCTCTATGCACTCATTTAAATCTATCCAAAAGGCCTCCTTTTCTTCTACATTCTTCTCACTGCCAGGCCCATATGCACTTACAAAAACCCACATCTCCTTTCCCAGTTTCACCTTCATCCACATTATCCTTGAGGATACCTCCTTCCACTCCACTACACGTTTACCTATCTCTTCACTTACTAGAATAGCCACCCCTTCCCTCCCTCGCCCTCTCTTCACTTCTGATAACCTCCCACTTACACTCCCAAAATTACAATCGCCCTTCCCTTTCAGCTTAGTTTCACTCAAAGCCAACACATCCATCTTTCTTCTCACAAACATACTACCTATCTCTTCCCTTTTACTCTCATCTGTACCACATCCACGCACATTAAAAGACCCAAACTTATAGGTGCTGGTCCGAGGCCTTCCAGCCCCTCTTATGCCTCTGCCTTTGCTTTTAGGAATTTACCCTGTGGGGCTACAAGGAGAAGGATGCCTAGTCCCAATCCCCGTCCCTTTATTCTCACCTCTTACGATCCAAGTGGGAAAACTTGGTGGCAGTATTCTTTTCCCCCACCACAGAAAAAGAAAATACTCAGAGAAATGGTACAGTATAGCAACAAGGGTTGGGGGACAGCATAACGGAGGGACAGTCGTAGTATAAAAGTGTCATCATTTCTCTATGAACAGAGTTTTCCTCTATCATAGAGAAAATGATGTGTGGCTCTGGTCCGTAGGGGCGCCCCATATAGACCCTAATGTATCGACTGCATGCTACTTTGCCACAGTAACAAGCAGCCAATACCCAGGACGGGGTATATATATATATGTATGTATATATAATATATATATATATATATATATATATATATATATTATATATATATATATATATATATTATATATGTGTGTGTGTGTGTGTTTGTGTGTGTGTGTTTGTGTGTGTGTGTGTGTGTGTGTGTGTGTGTGTGTGTGTGTGTGTGTGTGTGTGTGTGTGTGTGTATATGCTGGTACATTGTAGCAAGTTGATGAAAGTGAAAAAAGAACCAGACCCGTGACTTCTTTTTCCACCTTCATATATATGTAT
>NC_134799.1:50649368-50661868 GCF_046742065.1 Oratosquilla oratoria
CCAGAATAGTTTTTTTGTAAGTTCTCATAGCCTACCAAAACATCATCAATGAAATGATAGTTGATACTGGGTGACCGTGATTTTGTTGAGATAAACGAATCCATCACGTGCCGTAGAACCAAGTCGAGAATATGATGTTGGCATCCAATAAACTGAGGCTCTTCTAGTCCCTTTTGTCCGAACTGTCTCCAAAGTCTAACAACAACGTCATTTTGGTGTCCTGTATTGACTGTTTTGGTGTCGGAAATAATCATTTTGACACTCCTCCATGCATTGTATTCATCTGGCAGGGCTTGCAGTGGGATAAAGATGTCTTCAGCTAATCCGCTTTCATAAGACAAAATGTCGAGGTGAAGAGTTTTTGCAGAATTCTTTACACAAACCACTTAATATTCTTTATTGTCAATTCTCTTCCTATCAAAATGCAAGCAAAATTCTTCTTCACCAATAATTTTTTTCATCTGGTTCTTGACTCTTTCTGCATCCTTGATCACTCGATGCCTAATTCTCGTTTGTGATGGTGTGGGGACATCTATTCCTTCTTCAGCCAAGTTTTGAAGAACATCTGATGTTTTTCTTGTTCACAAAAACACTTTTGATACCAGCTTGACAGCAGATTTTGTTGCGTGATACTTTCGTTTCACGAGAGGAAACTCTTCTGCAACATCCGAGCCAGTGCTGTTATTTTCTTCTTCACTACTACTACTCAATTTTTGCACTTTGAGTTGTTGACGGTTTTGATGAATTTCTTGGCCGTTTCGAAGAGTGAATCGTTGACACAGGGGCCTTTTTCTCAGTCGTGTATCCCACTTGGCCTCCTGATTCTGTTTGGTTTCTGTAAAGTTCTTTGTCTTCAATGCAAAGCCAGTTTCCACTCGGTTTTGTAATATCGAAAAGATGAATGAGATTTCTTTAAAATTCTTCATTTTGCCGCTTCCTATATTTTACAAACACTTTTACTATCTTATCAACCTTTGCTGAAACTTGCTGCTTAGAAAGAAAAGGGAAGCTAAGTTTCTCCCAAAGCTTCAGCAATTCTTGAGATATCTTCCTTATTCGTTCTATTCACCCTTTGAGTTTATCGTACAACACCAAAAATCTACCAACAATGTCCCTGTTCAAAGGCATTTTGCATATAATCTCGTTTATGTCCTTTTTCATTTCTGGTATGCTTGGACGGCGTTTTGTAGTTGTTATCAAATTCCGTGTCCATTTCTTTACAGTTGATTCCACTGCTGATTTGGATGGTTTACTTTTATAAGACATGTTCGAATGTGAAAACAGAATACATGCAATGAAAAATGAAAATGGAGAATGCACTAACTGCTGCAAAGAGTATCTAATCCAATTTTTATTTTTCATTATAATGCACGTAGGGTGTCTACTATCCAGTAATATGTAAGTATTCATTATTCATCTGTTTTACACATGCATTTGAAAATGCTACATGATAAGAACACTTATTCCATAATACTTGCAGAACTATAAAGTTGTAAAGTCACTGTTCGTCTACACAGCTCACATTCAAAACTACAGCTAACAAAATTGACTTCAGACAGCTGCTACCGATACTGCTGCTGCACCCCCTCAGCCCCTCACTTCCAGTGTACAGCATAAATTAAAGTATGTTGGGTGCGGGAGGCTTTTACGTAATCAAAAATAAAATAACATAAAAACTAATATGGTGAGAAAGATTCGTCAAATACAGCAGCGTCACACTCACCCGCGCGCGGAGTCATATGCACACAAACAAGAAAACAAACTCGATTTCTGGGAAGTTATATGCATCCCACCCCGACCGAAAATAAATAAATAAATAAAAAAGTTAAAAAGTACTATAAGATATATTTCTAATTTTGTTAAGAAAATAAACAGAATAGATAAATAGAAAAGAAAAAGACAAAAGCGATCTCCCCTTCCACATCTCTAACACCCCTCTAGGCATCTCTTCCTCGCTTTCCTTTTCCTCCTGTCTCCTTTCTTCCCTTCCTCCTTTTTCTTTTCTTTCACCTTTAATTTCATCCTTCTGTCCCCCACTTTGTCCTCTCCCTAATAACCCTCGTCCTCCCCCTAGTCCTAGTCCCCTCTCTATCGCCCTTCTAACCCCCTTCTCTTTCTCGTTTTCTCATCTTCCTCTTCTTCCTTCTCTTCCTAGTCGCCCTCCTCCTTCTCCTCTTCGTCTTATTCTCCTCCCCTCCTCGTTCTCCCCTCCTCCCCCTTCTCGTTTTACCCTCATCCTTCTCCCCTCCACATTCTCCCGTACCCCTGTCCCCCTCTCCCTCCTCGTCCTCCCCTCCTCATCTTCCCCTTTTTCCCTTCTTGTCACCCATCCTCCCCCTCATCGTCCTCTTCTCCCTTCTCTTCCTCCTTGTCCCTTTCTTCTCCTCTTCATCTTCCTCTCCTCCCCTCCTCGTTCTCCCCTCTTCCCCCTTCTCATTCTCCCCTCCTACCCCTCCCATCCTCCTCCTCCCCTCCTCCCTCTCCGCTACTCCACCTTCTCCCCTCGTCCCCCTCTCCCTGCTCTTCCTCTCCTCCTCGTCTTCCGCTTTTCCCCTCTTCGTCCTCCCCTCATTTTCCCCTCATCGTCCTCCCCTCCTCCCCTTCTTTGTCTTCGACTCCTCTACCTCCTTCCCTCCTCCTAGTCCGCCCTCCTCCTCCTCATCGTATTTCTGCCAGTCCCCTCTCCTCGGCCTCCTAATCCCTCTTCCTCCGTTTCACTTTCTCCTACTTTCCCTACTTCTAGTCCCACTATTTCTAATTTCTCTCCGACTCTTCATTCTTTTTCTTCTTTTCCTCTTCCTCCTTGACGTTTCGGTTTCAACCTAGACATTGTCTTTCCCTTCCTCCACCTCCTCCGTCTCTCTCTCCTCCTCCTTCTCCTCTTCCTCCTCTTCCTCCTCCTCCTTCTCCTCCTCCTCCTACTCCTTCTTCTCGTTTCCTCCTTTCTTCCTCTTCCTCCTTCTCCTCCTTCTCCTCCCCCTTCTCTTCTTCTTACTCCTCCTCCTCTCCTCCTCCTCCTCCTCCTCCTCCTCCTCCTCCTCCTCCTACTCCTCCTCCTCCTACTCCTCCTCCTCCTACTCCTCCTCCTCCTTTTCTTTCTCCTTCTTCTCCTGCTCTTCCACGTTATCATCAACCAGTTATAGCCTCCGAATCTCATTAAAATCTTTGTCAGATTCGAAAGAGCGAGCCACAAAACTGATAACAAATATCGGAAACAACTCATACGAAAACCACACAAAACATTTGAAACTATTTCGCATTGAAAAAACCAATGTGCAATTATAAAGAAAATTGATAACTCCGAAATTGAAAATATTTTACATTGTATACTAACCACGCAAGACATTAAAACGAAGATTCAACAATGACATAGATACAAACACCTTCAACCACGTAGCTAGTGAACGGATTCAATTTCCCACGGAGGTTGGAGAATGCTAATTAGATCAAAGGTTTAACATTCAGCTAGATAAACGATTACACAATGAGTTTTAATGTATATCATTCATTTGCTTGTTATGTCTGTTTGCCTGTTTGGTTATTTATTAATTTTGTTACGTTTTATTTTATTTTCTCTATATTAAATCTCTTTTGGGGAAGGAAAGGTCTCGTCGTAAACCGTTATATATATATATATATATATTTATATATACATATATATATATATATATATATATATATATATATATATATATATATATATATGTGTGTGTGTGTGTGTGTGTGTGTGTGTGTGTGTGTGTGTGTGTGTGTGTGTGTGTGTGTATGTATATATATATATATATATATATATGTATATATATATATATATATATATATATATATACGGTACAAATATGTAAATATTCAAGTAATTACAAAGAAAATGAGAACTTGGTAACCGAACGTTTTCGTCTATCTAAGACATTTTCAAAGGTACAATATAAACAAGAGAAATAAGGACATTATATACAGTACATGCGGAATGGCAAATGATCACTCAAACCAATTAGATATTCAAGAAGATTTAGATAAATTACAACAATGGTCTGAAAAGTGGCTAATAAAATTTAACACAAGTAAATGCAAGGTAATGCACATAGGTAAAAATAACAGTAGGTACGGTTACAAGTTATTAGGAAATTCGTTAACAAAACTTGATAGTGAAAAAGATCTCGGCGTATTTATCAGTAATGGCCTCAAATCATACAAGCAGTGTATTTCAGCCTCTAAGAAAGCAAATAAGATTCTAGGACTGATTGCGCAATCTTTTGATTTCAAAAGTCCATCACTCATTAACAAGCTATATAAATCGTTAGTTCGTCCACATTTGGAATATGCTGTTTCCGTATGGTCACCGAATCTCATTAAAGACATTGACAGACTGAAAAAATTACAACGGCGAGCCATAAAACTGATTCCAAATATCAAAAATAAATCATACGAAAATCGACTAAAACATATGAATCGGTTTTCCCTAAAAGAGCGTAGACTCAGAGATGACTTGATACAGGTCTTTAAAATTCTAAAGGGAATTGACAGCATCAAAAGTGACAAAATTTTCACATTGAATGAGAATCAGACAAGAAACAATGGTCTCAAACTGTCCTTAAATAGATTCAATTTGGAAGTAGGTAGAAACAACTTTGCCAACCGTGTAGTTAATGAGTGGAATAAACTTCCTGCACAGGTAGTGCAATGTAGTTTAGTTCGAAGCTTTAAGAATCATTTAGATAAACACCTAAGCAAGATGCTGTAATGATTATAATTTTTTTTTATTATTTGTTTTTGTTTTGTTATCATTTGTCTGTTTGATTTTAATTTATTATTAATTATATGTCAACTTATTATTATTTACTATTCACCTGTTTGTTTATTATTTAACTATACCTATGCATTTATTTATGTATTTTATTTGTTATTTACATGATTATAGTTTTTATTTATTATTTTATTATTATTATTATGTTTTTTTTTTTTGCATCCGACCTAGATATAGACCAAAAGGTCTCCTGTCGGCATTCTCCGCCTTTGTAATCCTTTGTAATACTTTGTAACTAGGGAAGGTCCACTGTGACTAGCTCAACGCCGGTTGTCAGGTTACATGTCTACCATCTACAACTTTTTTTATAATGAAATTATCCAATTTGTACAATCCTAAACTCATAATCATGTTGTTCTCAAATGTATTTCTAATATAGCATAATTCAATAATATTCCTCTCCATAATGTTTTTATTGAAGACAATTTTTTCAGCTTTATTCCATTCGGGCTGCTTCAAAATATCATTCATACACACTCTCTCACCCCCAACTCCCGCCCACTCCCTTCCATGTATCACAGCATCATCCATACACAACCTTTGTTCACTCACCTCTATCTTCTATCTTCTCCCTTTCTTCCTCAACAGACATTCCGCTCTTTCCCAATACCCCTTTTACCCCATCCATTCATATCATCCTTGGTCGCCCCCCTCCACATATTCACTCCCTCCACCTTTGTTTTGTACACCTCTCCCTCTAATCTTTCTTCACTCATTACTTCTAAGTGTCCAAACCTTCCCAATACTCTTTCATCAACCCTATCTCCCAACTCCCTATCCACCCCAGCTCTCCTCCTCACCTTCTTGTTTCTCACATTATCAAATCTAGTAACCCCGACTATACTTCTCAAGCATTTTATCACGGACACATTTAGTTCTTCCTCTCTTCCTCTCTTAAGTACCATGTTTCTGTCCCATACAGTCCTGTTAGCACAATCACTCCTTCATATAATCTTCTCTTACCATCAATTCCCAAATATCTGTTTCTCATTACACTTTTTAATGGCCCGAAACATTTACTTGCTTCTCTTAATCTACATTCTACCTCCACATCCACTCCTCCCTTTCCCACCACATTCATACCCAAATATATAAAACTGTCCAATTCCTCCAGTCTCTCTCCCTTATACTCATTTCTAAATTCATGTCATCCTCTCCCCATGTACATCTTATCATCCTACATTTACCCACATCTATCTTCAACTTCCCTCTTTCGCACACCTTACCAAACTCCGTCACTAGCTTCCTTAATCCCTCCTCTGATCCTGCTATAAATGCAGTGTCGTCAGCAAACAAAAACTAACTTATCTCCCACTTTACTACATTGTCTTTATCCATCTTCAGTTCACGGCCCATTACCATTGCGTTTATCTCTCGCACCACCCCATCCATGTATAAATTAAACAGCCAGGGTGACATAACACATACCTGGGGAAGTCCCACCTTTACTCCAAACCACTTAGTGTCTCCATTTCTAATTCAAACACAAGCTCTACTACTCTCGTAAAAACTCTTGACTGCTCATAACAGCTTTCCTCATATCCCATATATCTGCAATACCTCCTACAGTGCCTTCCTGTCTACCCTGTCATAAACCTTTTTTAAATTCATAAAGGTCTAAAAATATCCTTACTTTTTCCTAAAGCTTTCTCACATATCTGCCTCACCATAAATATCTTATCAGCGCAACCCCTATCTGTCATAAACCCACACTGTTCATCACCAATTACTCCATCTGTTCTTCTCTTAATCCTTTCAGTCAAAACCCTCCCATAAGCCTTCGCAACTTCACTCAACACACTTGTCCCCTTTTCCCTTGTAAAGCAGAACTATACAGGCACTCTTCCCTCCAGCACTCTACCCTCTTTTAGACAAGCTTTAAACAACCTCACCAGTCAGTCTGCCATCAATGTACTTCCCATTTTTAGGCACTCCGCATGATACCTGTCTAACCTAGGCAGGATGGAGATAGAGCTTAGAAATAAAGAGTATGATACAAAAAATTCTAAAAGGGCAAAATTAGGGTGGTTTCAAAGGGAAATTTTTTCGAGTTATTGAACTCAAAAGACATACAATACGTGAAACAAGAATGGAAAAGGGTCAAGGAGAGCAAAAACTCGGAAAAGAGGCAAACAGAGATGAAGGAAAGAAAGTAAAAGGGCAGTAAAAAGGTTGCAATCGGCGGGTGAAATAACGGGCGAGATACAGCACAGATGAGTGAAATGTATTATAGGTTAGTTTCATAGGATACCTGATACATCAAGGAGAGATGGAAAAGTGTCAGTAGGCTGGAAGAAAGCCAGCATGGTGCCAATTTATAAAAAGGAAACGAAACAATGTGCAGAAATTACACAATGGTGTAATTATACTCACCATCTCCACGGAATTGTATGCTACAATGTAAAAGAAAGGACAATAAGAGAGGTGGGTTGTAAATGAGGATCCAGAGAAAGGAAAGGAATCGTTGACAAAGTATTTACTAGTATTTTGTGTGGAAGGAATGCTAGTTAGATATACGTGTTGTCTTTATCTTTCAAAACAACATGCATTTTTCCCAATACTGACTTTGTCTTGCTATTACATAACCTTTACAACACTTTTACTCTACATAATCTAAGACGAAATGTAAAAAGTGTTACATATTTCTTTAATGCTTTGCTATAAATTAACGATAAGGATGTTGTATCAAGCTTCAGCTTTGTGTGGAATTAAGGTTAACCTACCCAGGCCTCAACTTGTTATTCGTCGGGATTGGTAAATTTTTCGTCCTTTCATTCTTGGGTACAGGGAATATCCTTCTGTTGATCGAAATCATCTGTGTTAGAATAAATGTTGTGAATCATGCGGAGGAGGTCGAAAGCTTCGCGTCTAAGGCTTGCTCTCATAGACTGAAAGAAATAGTCACAGAAGATAGCCCGATAAGATCTAGGCTTATAGCTAGGGTGAGTGGTGGTTCAGATAAAATAGTCAATGTAAACACCACGAAATATCTTTTCATTTACTGTGCCAAACTGGGCTTTTATGTGTTCCTCCTTTAAAAAGGGAATATATTTCAAATCATGGATTTACAACCTTCAAATGGGATGAAAGATGGAAGATGTTGTTGCTCAGGCGCGTCAGACAAGATATATGTTAGCAGCTTAAACCCAGTGAAGTTTCATTTGTACTTGTTCTTTCTTGAAAGATGAATGTTGAATAGCTCTTCAGTACGCACCTGTCTACGTACGTGCGCTCGTTTCCATACAGGAGTGGGTTGTGTCGTTGGGCCGATCTTGGGAACCGTCTCCACCCACGTTGTGTTTTTCCTCCTCCTCTACTTCTTTTTCGAAAATCTTATTTAGTGTTGGCACTCATTATATCAACCTCGCGAACAAAAGGCGCCTGCACGAGCTGTCGCTCTTCGGAAAGATATGTGAATGGAAGTCTTCGTGGACCCGCGAAGGTCCTCGTGCCAAGTTTTTCGAGAACAGATGTTGTAACTGCGGTTGGTTGGTGAGCTGGCTTGGTTGGCTGGTTGGTCAGTTGACTGAGAGGGGGAAGGGATGGATGGAGGGAGGTTGGGTTTGCTGTAACCTCTGGCATCAGGTCTTCTTGACTGCAACGTATCGACCAAACACTTGGTTTGTTTTGATTCCCCAGTAACCACACGAAAAGCCGTTTTAGGTAGACGTGTGTGTTTTTTTCGGTTAGCAAATTTATTAGGATGTGATTGGGTGTGCAAGCTCTTGTGTGTGTGTGTGTGTGTGTGTGTGTGTGTGTGTGTGTGTGTGTGTGTGTGTGTGTGTGTGTGTGTGTGTATTGTGTGTTTGTGCGTGTTCACATATTCACCATGGTCTCAGATCACGCGCTGGACTCACGATTGACAGCCATTAACCTCCCGGACGAGAGCTCAGAGCTCGTATGACCTATCTATAGTTTATACTGTGACCTTACACGCACACACACACATAAATTCTCACACACGAGAGTTGGAGTAACGACTCGCAGCGCAGTGATACTGAACACATTTCAGCCCTGGGGGGGGTACGAACCTGGACCGCTGTGACAGCAGTTGCGATCGCTACCACTACGCCATGTCTGTCTGTATATGTTTGGGCTGTGATCATACTTCCGTGAGTCCATCAGCATATGGACACGTTTTAAATGAATACTTTAGTTCGGCTTTAGTTGTGACGTGGTTAGGGTGGATGCGTTGTGGGGAGGGATCGGAGAGGGGGATTCGGGGTGAGAGGGATGAAGGGGAAGCAGGGCGTCAATAGACGCGAATGATTGTGTGGTAATGTTTATAAAGATTTCCTCATTTCATATCGTTTATTAATTTCATTTTATTTCATATATATGCCCCCATCCCCAATATTTCTCCATTCCCCCATAGATTTTTTATTCATAAAACCTACTTTATTTCAAGTACTTTCGAATCTAATTGATATTACTGATTTATTATCATCATGCTTCTCTGTATTATACTTTATGCGTTTTTTCCTTCCTCATATAGCTTTGAATATTTCCTAAATGTTTGTTCTCCTTATTGCTAGAATACTGTAGGAAGGGGCAAGAGTAGCCACATGTAGTAAAACTGGACATTGTCTTTGTTACATACCTAATCCTGTTTGTCAACAAAATAAACGGAGGAATTATACAAAACACATAGTAGTTAGTGGTTTTATTTCCCTGTCTATCTATCATAATTAGTTATGTAACAACGACAATGGCCAGTTTTACCCCCATGTTGCTACTTTTGCCCCTTCCGACGGTACTTTCTTTGTTGTGAATTTAATTGATATTAATATTTTTCGTTTTAGGTATCTTTCCAATGGATGACTATTTCCATTAATCTTAGAGGGACTCATTATATTGTTGGTTAGATTGCATGTTACTGACATTTCTTTTACATCATTACCCACGAAAATCTTTTTAAAATGTGCACTTGATTGAATAAAGCATTCGTCATCATTCGTTTTACATCTCTCTCCCTCTCTGCTCCACGTCACTCTTCCATCTCTTGTTTTCCAAGAAGTTGAACTGCAGTGTTAAGCTCATGATTATTTTTCCCACGTTTTCTATGGGATATTCTCGTGTTTTTTTTTTTCAATCCTTCTTCTTTCTATTTTTGCGCAGTTTACAGATCATTCTCGTCATTCAAGCAATACCTAACTTTGGTGAATGCTTGATATTCCATTTTTATTGTTCACAATTTCAAAAACTTTCAATTTCTTTGCTCTGAGAAATATTCATATATATATAAATATATATATATATATATATATATATATATATATACATACATATAAAGTACATATACACACACACACACATATATATATATATATATACATATACACACACATGTATATATATATATATATATATATATGCAAAATAATCACAGGAGAAGGGAAACTTGTAGACAGTAAGTACTTTCGTATATTTACATCTTCGGACTATACATACATGCATATATATATATATATATATATATATATATATATATATATATATATGTGTGTGTGTGTGTGTGTGTGTGTGTATATATATATATATATATACATATAATATATATACATATATACATATATATATACATATAATATATATACATATATATATATATATATATATATATATATATATATATATATATATATATATATATATATGTATTAGTGAACAGAGTAATGCACCAGACTCAGTTTGAAGGGTTTATGAAGCCCGACGTTTTGTTTTCCGTCCAGGAATCGTCTTCAGAGGATATAATAGGTTACGTACAGTGAACTCGTTTTTATGTGGTCCGAGTTTAAGACGAGCAATGACGACTTCCTCCATTACTTTAGTGCACATGACGAAAATATTAAATTAGGAGTCATTATCTTATGGCTCTTAGAATATGCAGTGAGGAGTATTTACAGGAGGAAATTAAATACATACCCACTACATTCAGGAACCTAAGATACACAGAAGGCATGCCAGGGACATCATTACGAAGAGCTGTTAAAATCAGATAGAAAAGAAAGGGAAGAGGGCGGAGGTACGATAACTTGTGGTTCCTAACTGACAACTCCCACATGCTTTTTAAGACACTGAGACAAACATGACTCATTACAGTAAATATTACCGGAAAAAAGATAGGACCCCTAATCACAAAGAACAAAACCAAGGCGAACTGTGACAGCAGCATCGTCTACAAAATTCCTTGTAATGAATGCGATAGTGCATACTACGGTGAAACATACAGAGGACTTAGCAACAGACTTAAGGAAAACAAAACGGACATTAGACACCACCGAAAAACAAACGCTCTAGTTAACCTCATAGACACAGAGCGATACCTACCAAATTGAGAGGAAACACTGTTCTAGCCAAAGGTCTACATAAGTAACAACGGAAAATAATTGAATCTTATCAACTATTTTCTCTAGAGCCGGTATTCCCCCGGAAATACTTTCGGACCAGGGTACCCAATATACATCAAATTTGATGAAAGAACTCCACCAAATGTTGGGCGTGAAACCTATCTTCACCACTCCCTTCCATCCTAGTGGAAATGGTAGGATCAAGAGACTACATGGGCCCTTGAAGGCCCTCCTTAAGTTGTGTGCTGAGAAGCCCCGTGAATGGCATAGGTATCTAATCCCGACATTGTTTGCCCTCAGAACTCCCGAGCGACCGGACTGGATTTTCAGCCTTTGAATTGTTGCATGGTCGTTCAGTTAGAGGTCCACTCTCAGTTTTAAGAGATCTCTGGGAAGATCGCACCCTCCATGAGGAAAGGTCCAGCTTCCAGTACGTCATCGAGCTGCAGGAGAAGCTGGCAGAATGTTCTCAAATTGCTGCACGATAAGCTGATATCAGTAGTTCACGGTACAAGGCTTACTTCGAACTGAAGTCGCAAAACCGTCAATTTAAACCGGGTGATGAAGTTCAGTTTGCTCCTGCCTAGTGATACCAGTAAACTCCTTGTCACTTGGACTGGACCCTATAAAGTATAGTAAAGCCGTGGTGAAGCAAATTACGTTATCGAGACTCCTTGCAAATATTTAAAAAGATATCACCGCAGGGTCCAGATACAGCATTTGGAACTGATGGATGAGATTTCCGCCACAGAACTTTCCACCCCGGGGAACGAGAAGATATCAGTCATCGATAAGGAATCCTAGTACATGAGGAAGAAATACCTTACTAAAATTGAGTTTGCTCTATTAAGTATATATATCCTTTTCTAATAACACTTCTGGATTGGGTCTATACATAATAATAGATGAATTTTTTTTATTTACATTTTAGGTAGCAATTATTGGCGATGATACATTTTTGAAAGAAATAATCAAATCTTGAATAATTGAAAAGTATCATGAGAAATAGGCATCTGGGAAAGGATGTAAAGGGACGATTATATGAAAGGGTAATTGTACCTACGACATTGTTTAAGAAAAGCAGAAATAAGAAGTTTAAGTGTGTTTGAGATTAAGTATCTTAGAAGTATGGTGGGAGTCAAATGGTTGGATAAAGTGAGAAATGAGGAGGTGTGGAGGAGAGCGGGAGTAGAAAGGGAGTTAGTAGATAGAGCTGAAGAAGTTTTTTGGGGATGGTTTGGACACATGGAAAGAATGAGTGAAGAAAGATTAGCAAATAGAATGTGGAAAGCAGAAGAGGATGAAGTGAATTTGAGAGGACAACAAATATTATGATGTGTAGCTTATAC
>NC_134799.1:50669368-50671868 GCF_046742065.1 Oratosquilla oratoria
AATGGGCAGTAGGGATGCTCTTTGGCGTTCATAATATGTGACTACCACTAACAGATACCCGTCTTTGGGTCTTCTTGTGTATATGAAAGTGGGAACTGGAAATCAGTTTGTGATACTTCTACACATATTCTACCTAAAACGACCATGCAGACAAATTGTCCAAAAAAAGGCACTCAGATTCATGACGAAAGATCATCACCAAGACACGAAAAAACAACAACACAAGGACTAAGTAAGTAGACATCCCAACAATAAATACGTTTCTACGTCAAAGACCCACCTATGTATGACTCGGGATATTATAGATCAACAATACAATAATAATATCACTAACAGATAACTTGACCTTATTACATGGAGATTATCTTGAACAGAGAAAACACCGTTTGAGAATGAAGTCTTGGTTGATTACGTTTCGCTCGTTGGTTGAAGTACTTGAAGAAGCCCCAACGAGCGAAACGTTGTCCAATTAGAAAAGGCCTTGTCCTCAGATGGTACTTACTCTGCCAAAACTGTCGGTAGTTGCCATCTTTTAACATGAACTTATACCATTGGCGTGGCCTTCTATGCATTATATATAACAAAGAATTAATATTTTCTTATGTTGAAATTAGAATTGATAGAATTGTTTTGGTATGTAATATCAAACGCAATATGTTTAAAACTACTCTGAGATTTTGCTTCCACCGACAACTTCACCAGAGGTCTCGTATTGCACAGGACGGAATCCCGGCAAACTTTTAGTTCTTCCCTTCCGTCTTTATGCCTAATTTTGATCCTCCATAAACCCTCCTCTCTTCCAACGTGAAGCATAGGACTTTGTACAAATGTACGGGGGAATTCCTTCTCCCTTTCTTTTGGAGGTTTATCTCTGCATGTCGTCAGAAGGCAGTGATCACTCAACCTTAGCGAAGCTAACTATCATGCGGACAAGCGGTAGTTTTAGCCCTCCTCGGCTCCAACTTTCAGTTGCCTTACATTTGACTTGGAGTCACCTTCCAACCCATGGTTTATATCCTGCAGCAACCCTCGCCCCGGCCTGGCAGTGGATACCCCCCCAATCATCATCATCATCATCATCATCATCATCATCATCATCATCATCATCATCATCATCATCATCATCATCATCATCATCATCATCATCATCATCATCATCATCATCATCATCATCATCATCATCATCATCATCATCATCATCATCATCATCATCATCATCATCATCATCATCATCATCATCATCATCATCATCATCATCATCATCATCATCATCATCATCATCATCATCATCATCATCATCATCATTTTCATAAACCTTCGATGTATAATCACAACTCCCACAGCCCCATCCCAACCACCTGGCTTCTGGCACTCCTCCAAAGAATATAACTACCTCTCATCCTTTCTCTCAGTAAAAGTTGTAGCCTTGTTCCTCTTTCTCTTGTAGAACAACCCGCTACAATATCGCCGCCTTTTAGCCTTTACGAGCATTTCAAACAAGGACCACATATCTTTGACTCCCTGTTACTTTGCCTTGCGACCTTGTTATCTACTTTTTTTTTTTTTTTTTGTCAATTCGTTTCCCTTCACTTTCCTTTTCTTTTGTTTCCCTTTCGTGTTTATTTTTTTTTCTTCTTTGCTCTCACTCTTGGTCCATATGATTTGATTTTGATGTTCTTTCTTTCCAAACCAAACCAGTTTCGTTCCTTTACTTTGATAAGTTTATCTCGTATCTCCTCCTCCCCTTCCTCCTCCCTCCTCCCTCTTCCTTTTTCTCCCTCTTTGTTGATAACTTAATAAGCTTTGTTTATCTAAACACCGTAACACCCTTTCTAGATTTTAGTTGAGGTTTTAGATCCATAGAATATTATTTAGTTGTGGAGAACGAGGAAGAGCTCTGATGGGAACCGTCTCCAACGATCGAGGCTCGTTTAGACCCTCGTCGGTTCATGGTTGTCTAGTGTCTGTCATCATCAAAATAGGATAGGCCTGGCCACAGAATCAAACTGCTCAACCTTCAATCACAACACAGAAGACACTGAACACTTCATCCTACGTTAACATCCTAACAATTGTTAGACAATAGAACACAATTCTCATCCTTAAGATACCTATAGGCCCACCCGCTGGCCGTTGCTAGTTGTCCAATGGCTTTGGGTTTCTTCTACGAGAGCCCTGGGGCAAGTGATTGGTTGTTAATGAATTTCATACATGTAGTATGAAGTTGATTTCTCCGTACTTATGTTTTTATTCTATTTATTTATTCACTTATCTATTCATTTATGTTTCATTTACTATTTCTTTATTTATTCATTTAGATATCTGTTTGTATGTATATCTATTAATTGTTTGTACTAATAATTAGTCACCTATAATTGAATTATGAAAAGAAACACTATGTGAAGACGGGGTCAATATTGTCTCGACTGATCACTTGTTAGAGTTCTATCAAGTATATAGTCGTGAAACACAAAAATCTGAGAATATAAAAAGAATGTGA
>NC_134799.1:50674368-50686868 GCF_046742065.1 Oratosquilla oratoria
TGAATTAATGCAGCGGTGCTTCGTAGTAGGGTGCTGGACGATGCAGCTAAGAGGGGTGTCCTCATATTGATAATTGGCGATATAGGGGAGAGGGTTTGTGCCTCGTGTGTGATGCTGGGTTCCAGCGAAGATCGTAGCATTGTGAACTGGCCTGTTCAAACGGAACCGCTGTCGTAGAATTGTTGCTATAGATTCCACTTCTGACACCAGAATGTAGATTCTTATTTTTTATCCACATTATTAAGGTACAGGTGTTGGAGAAGCAAAGTCAGAGCGGTGTCTTTTCGTTACTGTTTAAGTGTTCCTTCTGATTTATACATACAATGCAACCTCCGAAGTAACCTCGGGGGATTGCCAGATTTTACATACATATATACAAATTTACAGTGGTGCTATATAGTGATCTGGTATATAAAAAACTTCAACATTCTCAGACAGTTAGTCAAAAAATAAAACATTCTACATTCTTTTCCTCCACCCCTCCCCCCTCTCAGTGGGGGGATCTAAGTACAGCCCCAGAGCCATTTCGTGCATTTTTTGGGTTAAAAGCATGAAACTTGGTACACTTGTAGAGTAACCCTAAGTGAACATTTTGGGATATGAAGGCAAGCTGTCAGAGTCCCCTGGTGATCACAGCAGGAACTAACATCTTGCAATATGGTGGACGTCACAGAAATTGCAGCAGAACCAAAGTGGAGCTCAACTCTCTCAACCACTGATCAATGAGCTGGGTTGCATAACCAACAAGTGCAAATCCATTTAAAGTCGTACAATTTATGTTGATACTATTGTGCATTGAGTTACTCGAGTGCAAGTCCATCAAAAGTTGCACACCTTATGTCGATGCTATTGTACATTGAATTACTCTAACGATGAAACAGTCCCCAGCACTTCTGGTCAGACAAAACCAGTTATTGTGGACTGGAAGAAGTGTTTTCTATGTCAAGCAGTGACAAAAGAGCCTGTACAATGTCCTGCTTTTTCAAATGGAAAGATAAAGGTGCTGGGTAGAAATACATGGCTAAAAATATAAAAAAGTTCCATGAAATGAACCAGCTCAGTGAATGTTGAGCAGATAGATAAAGGTCATGGCATGTTACATAACGCTGTAGTGCATAATACTTATCGAGCTAAGATTAACACCAGGATGCTTGAAAGAGCAGTCAAGCGCTAGCGTGAAACAGAAGATACACCAAGTCCAGTCAAAACTAGGCGACAGTTTGTGTCAACTAATGACTCTGAGCCAGTATGCTTCTTCTATGATGAGAAGGGTGGGTCATCTGACCTGCACAGGGCTTCAACCTTTCAGCTAGATTACAAGGTCCCCTGAATTGCCACTGACCTCCGCGACACAAAGGTGTTGTCAAAACTAGCTGCAGAATATATGGTGGCAATAGAGGCACATTATTACACTCTGTACTAGTCAAAATTCTACAAACGTGCTAAACAGTATAAGAGGAATCAAGACAACGATTTAAATGAGTCAAGTGCTCTGCATGGCATGACATTTGCTGAACTAATATCATACACTGAGTCATATTGAGAGCCTCCTGAAACATGGCCTGTGTTCAAACTGCAAGCTCTTAAAAATCTCTACTCGGATGAAATTGAAGAGCTAGGTGCTGAGAATGGATAGTTGCACACAACACGGTTTAAAGAACGCATTCTTGCTGCAGTACCTGATTTGCAAGCGCAAAATAAAGGCAAAGAAGTGCTTCTGGCATTCACGAAGGATAATGGTCCTCTTTTAAAACATGCATGTGATGCTGATTACAATACAGAGGGCATATTGTCAACAAAGGCTGCGAATATTATACGCAGAGATATTTTGAAGACCAAGCAAACATTCAATGGTAAGTTTATAGAGAACTGTCAACAGAAATATATTCCAACGACACTGACTTCACTGATAAGCATAATATTGAATGTTTCGAGTATCAAAGATCAGTTAGCCTTGGAAGGCATCGATCCACAGGGATCTCTAACAATCTCTCAGTTGCTTGCTTTCAACACAGTGACATCTAGGTCTCTATATGCTCTCGTTACGGAGTATGTCCGCCACAACAAATATTGTAAAACCCCAGCTTCAATCTATCTTGCATTAGAAGTGTATGGTGAAACCAGAAAGCGTGAGCTGGTGGATACAATTCATTGTATGGGTGTTTGTATTTCATACCCAAGATCGCTCTCTGTGTCTGTTGGTGTGGCAAACAGTGTTTGCCATGTGTACAAAGCACAAGAGGTTGTGGCATCTACTCAGACTGTGAATCCTGGTGAAATTTCTATGTTGACGATGGATAAGCCTCTTTTTGCCCTTGTCAAAATTATCCAGTGTGCATTTCCAGTCAAGGTGAAGGCAAGATTGGGCTGATACTGGGTGCGATGAACACGTAGATGGCCTTATTCAAGGTCCTAGGAGACCTTCTGGTAGACAGTGGATGGAACATAGTCATATCAACTGTTAGTCTTGCAACTGGTTGTGTTGCTGACTCACATCTCAAAACAGCACACGTCATGCCCACACTATCAATGCAGCTGCTCTCTACCTCCTACAGTGCAAGGTCTATGAAAGTTACAACCAAAGCATTTCTTCTAACGAAGACATTTTTGATTTTCATGAGTGAGTCAAGAAGATGTGTGCAGAGCGTCCACAGTTCCAGATTTGGAACTTAGTGCTGGAGTTGAAGATGGATATTCTTCAGTATGTACAACCACTTTCGGAAGGTGACTTCAAACAGTATACTGAGTCACTAGTTAGACAGACACCGTGGGCATTTTCCACAGATCACACCAACTAAGCCAGGTGGTTTCCAGTTCATATCCTTGACATGTCAGGTCTGGAGCAGTCTCATCCTGCTGTGTTTCTGGAGTACTCTCAAGGTGCGCTTGTAGTCCAGAAAACAGGTCACAGATTCTCTGCAATGGCACTAGATCAGGCACATGAACAAGAAATTGCTCTGGTCAAAGGAGTAGGTGGGGCTGTAGGCTTGACAAACAATCCTACAGCACTAAGACGTTGGATGGTTGGTGGTCCAGAGATCAGTGTCCTTGAGAATACTCCAGAGAAAGCAGCCAATGACAAACACCATGATCAGACATCAAATGTTCAGATTTACTTTGTGATGGAGGTAACTGCTCTCAAGAAGGTTATACAAGATCTTTGAAGTCCTTTCCTAGAGGACACTAACGGTATGTTAGCACTTGACAGCAAAGTTGTTATCAGCCAGTCAGCTGTAGAAAGTTTCAATGGTGTGTATGACTTGGGACAGCGTCAGTATGAGGTATTTGTAACTGAGCGCATCATAACTCAAAGTCAGTTACACAGTCTATCAAGAAGAACAAGCTGTCACTGTTCTTGAAGTCTCACAGGCTTTCAAAACAAAAAAGTCAGGTATCTGCATTGAAGAACGATTATGCATTGTTCTCCAGGCTGTACTTTGCTCGCCAATCTCGAGAGGGAAAGCTTGAGGAGTTCTTCCACTTTGAGAACCAGCCATGGCCACCTTCTCTGTCAAAGTCAGGGGAGATGAGTTCAGGTAAGAAGTTTGACTTCCTCTTTTCCCTAGTAGGCTTGTATAACTGACCACACAGTCCCTCAGGTTACTGCAGCTGTGCTGGATGGTGCTGTGATGGTGCACTCTTTAACTCCAGCTGTTTCAAACACCTTCTCTGACTATGTTACACAAGTCTTTGTGCCCCACATTCAAAACATCTTGAAGAACGTAGACAGAGTAGATATCGTTTTCGATGCCTACAATGGACAAAGCCTCAAGACATCAACTAGGGAGAAGAGAGGCAGTGGTGTTCGCAGAAAAGTAACTCTTACCACCCAGATCCCAGGAAATTGTAAGTTTTCTCCACAATAACGATAACAAAGCTGAGCTGTTTTTTCTTCTTGCTGAACAATAACAAGGCATTTTCTCGCAAACAAATTTTATGTACTCTGAACGAGTAATTCCACCAGCAGTGACAGGGAAGTCGCAGATCTGCACCAGGAGGAAGTAGACGTCATACTACCATGGATGCATGGGATGCCACCAACGCATCCTCATCAGAACAGCAGACACTGATGTTATTGTACTTGCAGTGCCATGTTTCCGCCAGTTTAAGACTTCTGAACTGTACATATCATTTGGGACTGGAAAGTCTGAAAGGTACATAGCTATTCATGAAATCTTTGATGCTCTGCCATCATCCAAGGCCCAGGCTCTGTCATTCTTCCATGCTTTCACAGGCTGTGATGTGACATCATTCTTTGCCGAAAGAGGCACAAAGAGTGCATGAGAGACATGGCATGCTTTCCCTGAGGTCACAGAAACTTTCTTGTCACTGTCAAATCCACAATGTCAAATGACGGAGAGCTCACTGGCTCTCACTGAGAGATTCGTGGTGCTGTGATTTGACTGCACCATTGAGCTCTCCAACATCAACGAAGCAAGGCAGCAGGTGTTATCCAGGAAATCAAAGTATTTGGAAAGCATTCCTCCCACAGTAGTTGCCTTAAAGCAACATACTCTAAGAGCAGCATTTCAAAGAGGATATGTGTGGGGTCAATCCATGGAGAAAGACTTAGCCTTGCCCAGCCCATCGCTCATTGGATAGGAAAGGGATGCAGGATGCTCCAGGTGGACACCAAAATGGACTAGCTTTCAACAAACACATGATATGTGCTGATATGCTGCAAATGCAAGAAATCTTGCAGAGGTTTGTGCAAATGCAGCAAAGAACAGCTCAAATGCACTGCGGTGTGTAACTGCGAAGGGGACTGTTTCCAAACTTAGGCACCTTAAAATGAAGCTTTTTGTGACTTAAATGTACCAATTGATAAATCAACAGTATTCATTCTGGTTTTGTGGTGAGTGATTATGAAATTCAAAGTTGTGTTACAAACGACCAATCAACTTGTTTTGTCGTTTGTAAAGATGATCGCTGTCATTCAGTCTGTTTACTTGTTAGAATGAATGTTCAATGTTAATTGCTGTGTTTATTGTGTATATTCAGATCAATACTTTTTCAAGAACACATGTATATCAAATTCCATTGTCGTGGAAAATTTCAGATTGTATATTGACAAAAGGCATAAAAAGGCTTAGGTCCTTTCAGAGGTTGCTATAAAAGAAAAAAATGCTGTTTTTGTCACTAGGGGGCTGATTTTTTTTGTTTTTTTTTGTTTTTATCAAGAAATATTTTTTATTTTTTATTTTTTTAGAAATTTACCTAGTTTCATATTCCTAACTTAAAAAAATTAGAATTTAAGACCATTTAATTAATTTCTATGACGTCCGCCAAATGGTTAGATGTTAGTTCCACCTGTGGCCAACAGGGAACTCTGACAGGTAGCCTCTGTATCAAATAATGTTCACCTTAGGTTAATCTATTAGTGTGCCAAGTTTCATGCTTTCATGCGCCCTCTCTCTCTCTCTCTCTCTCTCTCTCTCTCTCTCTCTCTCTCTCTCTCTCTCTCTCTCTCTCTCTCTCTCTCTCTCTCTCTCTCTCTCTCTCTCTCTCTCTCTCTCTCTCTCTCTCTCTCTCTCTCTCTCTCTCTCTCTCTCTCTCTCTCTCTCTCTCTCTCTCTCTCTCTCTCTCTCTCTCTCTCTCTCTCTCTCTCTCTCTCTCACCCCTACTCTCTATTCTCTGCTCTCTTTAACTAATGAACCTGTCTTTGCTTCTTTCAGGACCGTTACAAATTAAAATGCAGATGTAGTTATCAAACTCTATCTGATATTAGTTACACACATCCTTGACTATGCGGTACAATTTTGTTTTGGTCTTCGTCGTATAGAAAGAATATAAATTCACTAGAATCAGTACAGAGGAGAATGGTCAAGATGACACATGGGATCAGAAATTTGATTTACGAGGACATGCTTAGACAACTTAATTTACACTCTCTGGGAAGACGCAGAGTGCGGGGTGATCTAATAGAGGTGTTCAGGTGATCCAAGGGCTTTATCAAGGGAGATGCATACAAAGGCATCAAAGTAAGACAAAAGAGCAGGACTCGCAGCAATGCATATAGATTGGACATATTTAGATTTAAGAAGGAAATAGGTAAGAACTGTTTACCAATAGAGTGGTCAACGATGTAGTGAGCGCTGAAACTTTTTTTATTTTTATGAAAAGGTTAGACAACTTTATGGATCGGGATGGCAGGATGTAATGGACAAGGAACTGACTAGTGTAGGTGTTATGGTCTCTTACTGTCTCCTTAATTCTTATGTTCATATGCTCTTTGTCTCTGCCTTCATGCCTCCCTCATCCTCAATGGAATATCAATTAATCATGTAAAAAAATGAGAGTTGTAGAGGTTATGATCCGCAACGAAGTTGAATGAAAAAGAAGTTTAAATTGCATGTCGTTGAGGTGTTTACAAAACTTAATCACAAAGCTTGGAATAGTATTATACACGATCTACTCTCTGTTCTTGTCTTTCGGTTTTCCGTCTCTATTTTTCTGTCTATTAATGATTTATAACGCTATACATTAATGTAAATATGCATGTGCACGTACGCACGAGCGCACACACTCAGACACGGACATCCAATACGACATAACACTGCACAGCACAAAGCAACGCAACAAAACACAGCACAATACAGCACAACGCAACGCAACGCAATGGGACGTAACGCAATGGAACACGAAGACAACACAACACAACACAACACAACACAACACAACACAACACAACACAACACAACACAACACACCACAACACAACACAACACAACACAGCACAGCACAACACAACACAACACAACACAACACAACACAACACAACACAACACAACACAACACAACACAACACAACACAACACAACACAACACAACACAACACAACACAACACAACACAACACAACACAACACAACACAACACAACACAACACAACACAACACACGTACGTCTTATTGAATCACCTTCAGGATACTCAAACATGAGGTTTAAGACAACATCGACATGACGTGCTCCTTGGGTCCCAGGCCCCTGAGACTTTTCGAGCTGTCTTCTTCGGGAGAAAATCGCCTCTCGGCAGAAGCCAATCCGTGTGCAAAGAAGAACACAGCTGGCTTAGAATGGCATATCGAGATCGATTTCAGCTCTTAGCAGCCGGGTGGCACCAACTGCGGGGATCCATTAGCTGGATAACCTTGCCCTGCACCATCTGGAGACGTGTATAAAGTGGACAGCCATCTTAGACGGGTTCATTAACAGCTGGATGTGCGTGAGGTGCAGACGTTCAACTAGAGAACAGTGTTTGATCGTAGGATAAGAAAAATATTGTCTTGGTTCCTCACTTGCTTTCACGTATGTCTTTGATTTTTGATTTTTTTTTATATATATAATTGGGGCCAAGTTTGATATTGAAGTTTGAAAGATGAGCAGAGTTTCTTGTATAAATATATTTTACCTTTTATATTTTTTACTCTATTATGGTTTTCATTTTGATTGTAAGCACGCGAATAAGTCAGACACATGTATGACAATTGTTGCCTTCAGTTTCACAAACTCGAAACCCGCAGCCTCATTGTGGCTGGCAATGGTCCTTGAGCTTTCCCCTAGATCTCTCTCGGAGTAATTTTGGAGTGTTATCTACGTCGCATTTATGTGGGGCGATTTTATGTCACTAGATGAAAGCAATAGTTATAGTAGTAGTAGTAGTAATAGTAGTAGTAGTAGTAGTAGTAGTAGTAGTAGTAGTAGTAGTAGTAGTAGTAGTAGTAGTAGTAGTAGTAGTAGTAGTAGTAGTAGAGGTAGTAGTAGTAGTAGTAGTAAAAGTAGTTGTTGTTGTTGTAGTAGAAGTAGTAGTAGCAGTATTATTATTATTATTATTATTATTATTATTATTATTATTATTAGTAGTAGTAGTAGTAGTAGTAGTAGTAGTAGTAGTAGTAGTAGTAGTAGTAGTAGTAGTAGTAGTAGTAGTAGTAATAGTAACCAAAAAGCAGCATTGTTTCATGGATGAGATGTGGACTGTCATTCTCACTCCTAAGATCAGCCTTCCTATGCCTGAGAGGTACCAGGTCCCCACCGCCCAAATCAGCACATATACAAAACCTAGATTTTGAGCAGACGGTGGTTGACAGTAGGATAAATGAACATCTGTATTAGGTTATAGTAAAAATAAAAATAAAAGGGTCGTCGACCAGTCACTGGCGGGAGAGGGGCCAATGAACTGTGTCTGTGGGAGACAGATCCTGATTGCTTCCACCACACAGTTCCACGAGGATGGAGGTCGTGGTCATATTAAAAAGTAGTAGTAGTAGTAGTAGTAGTAGTAGTAGTAGTAGTAGTAGTAGTAGTAGTAGTAGTAGTAGTAGTAGTAGTAGTAGTAGTAGTAGTAGTAGTAGTAGTAGTAGTAGTAGTAGTAGTAGTAGTAGTAGTAGTAGTTGTAGTAGTAGTAGTAGTAGTAGTAGTAGTAGTAGTAGTAGTAGTATGAGGAGGAGGAGGAGGGTAGCTGTCGCCGTTTGTTAGTCCACTGTATGTGAAAGAAAAGATGGAAGAAATACAGTTTGATATCTTGGGCTCAGTCTGGAGAACGATTGCCATCCCCTCATGGCTGCACCTGCACATGGAGGTGGCGGCGTTGGCAAGTTTTGAAAATGATCATCAAGGAGATAATTTTCTCTACCTTTCATCTTGTAGGACCACGACAAGTAGTTACCTGTCATTGGTCCCTTTAAAACGTGTTTGTTAGAGTGTGTACATTAAAATTTAGTAGAGCTGGGCGCGTTACCGCCGGACAGGTAGTGCATTACCGCCAATGCATAACCGTCACTGAGTTACCAATTTTAATTTTCTTTAGAATGATTTTCATAAAAAAAAAATAATAATGAAGAATGATTTACTTCTTACGAATATTCTCAATAAAATAATACATAGACTACAAAATTAATATTCCCTATTCTAAAATATAAAATAACCAGAACTGGGCACTTGCGTTACTTCGTTAGTAACGCATTGCCTGTCCGGCGGTAACGCGCCCAGTTCTGTAATTTACATAGATCTTCTACTGAAAGCAGGAATTTCTGGAGTGTATTTTATGTAAAAAAAAGTTGCATGTACATTTATGTGGCATGAAAAAAAACTTGGTATGTAACACACTAATAAGCTTTTTTCCAAAGAATGTCACATGCTAGAAGTAAAAAAATTTCTATCATAGTTTTCAATTTAGGTAAGCGCCTTTCCTTTCCAACCACGACTGTGGCAGCGAAGTTGGAAATAATGAGGACGACGCCAAATCAGCAACCTCCAATTGATTACAGACTCCGTAAATCCTGGCGTCGTCAACTCGACCAAGTTCCCCCCTTCCACTTTGCCCAGCTCCACTTCCTTCTTCCCCAGCAGACAGGTAGACAAGCATGGATAGAGAGGGGGGGGGGGAGGAAACAGCTGATCATACTTGTGCATACAGATGCATGTCAATGCACACCGTTTTACATTAGCACTAAGCACGTGCACACTTACTGGTGCATCTGTGTTTGGGATTACACATCTGCATGTTGGCACACGTGCACACGCACTCACACACTCACATACATGCTCAAACACACACACACACACACACACACACACACACACACACACACACACACACACACACACACACACACACACACACACACACACACACACACACACACACACACACACACACACACACACACACACACACACACATATACACACACACACACATACACACGCACGCACGCACGCACGAACACACACACACATATACTTGCACCTACACAGCATTACCCATAGATTGGTCATACGAGCTCTGAGCTCTCTTCCAGGAGGAAAGTAGCTGTTAATCACGAGTCCAACCCCTGATCCAAAGACCAAGGTGAAAGATCTACTCACCTGCACACCTACATTCGTACCCACCTACTCACCCACTTAACTACCAACTTACCTACCTACCTAAACTTCTACGATCCTACCTACCTACCTACCTATCTACCTGCCTAGTATAATCCTACCTACCTACCTATCTGTCTACCTGCCTAATATAATCCTACCTACCTACCTACCTACCTGCCTATCTACTTTCCTACTCATCTAACTACGTAACTTAGATTAGAAATTATATCTTAGCTATATTGTCGAGCTAAAAGTAAGCCTGAATTACAATAGTTATTCACTTATGGTCACGTAATTTTACAAGGCGATAACATTTGTTTCTCCCTTTTTGTTTGTTTATTTCTACATATATATTTATTTCCGTGTTGTGCTCGTCAGCCTTTTCTCCACAGAATCTTCATTTCCAAATATAAATACTCCGACTTCTACAGAGCTTTCTCAGCCAACTAAAATCGTCTTCTGATGCAACGAATGGTATATATAATTCCCAAGTTGTGATTTATATGAAAATTAAAATAAATTTGGAAACTTGATTGAAGAAATAGTCAAAACTGGGTCTGCAAAATCTCCACATTACTTCGGTACTTCGGTAATAATATGTATTACAAGTAGCACCCGTTTCAGCCCGTGTTGAGTTTGATCATTATATATATGTATATGTATATATATATATATATATATATATATATATATATATATAGACACACACACACACGCATATACATATACATATATATATATATACGTATATATATATATATATATACATACATATGTATACACACACACACACACACACACACACACACACACACACACACACACACACACACACACACATATATATATATATATATATATATATATATAAATTATATATATATATATATATATATATATATATATATATATATATATATATATATATATATATTCTTCTTTGATCTTTGAATGGGAGAGTGTCCCTTTACTTAGAACAAACCCAGCAAAATAGTTTCTGAATATCTGTGATTTAACACCTGCATATAACTTCCATGTTGCTCGAGTATGTCCATCCTTGTTTCCACTTGGCAGAACTCTCTGGCAATAAGCCTGGCGCAAAGCTGCCCATCTGTCGTCTGGGGGTGGTCGTAGTTTGTGAATGTCTTGCATATCGATGTCCGCTATCACCCTCTGGTCTGAGTTCGATGATTACACGAAGAGGACCCGAGGCTCCACCATGGCCTTCGGGATCCTTCTTGACCTACACAGGTTCGGATCAGGTCCTGTGTCCAGTGACTGCCGCTTGACCAGAATTTTTGAAACCATAAGGCATAAATGACATGTTAGCTGCAATTCATTGTATACATACACACACACACACACACACACACACACACACACACACACACACACACACACACACATATATATATATATATATATATATATATATATATTTATCTATATATATACAGACATTGAATGGTTTCCAGTGCACAGATTAACATATTTTCAAATAATTTTTAATTCCGTGCCATCGCAGTCGAGACTGACGAGGAGCTCGATGGAAACATATATGCTGAAACTCATACTTGGTCAAACTAAGGACTCAAACTCAGCTCGAACGTAACAAAGTGTCAGTCAATTAACACACTGCGCATGGGGTTAAGTCACAGACACTTTGTTTCGTCAGAACAGAGTTCGAGTATATGTATATATATGTATATATATATATATATATATGTATGTATAAATATATATGTATATATGATATATATATACATACATATATATATATATATATATATATATGCCGTTCCTACCGATTGTTCATAGTTACCGACAGTAAGTTTGTAGTGGCTAATATTAACAAATGCATTACGAAAGAAAAACAAATATAATAGTATTGTGCTTGTAATTAAGCACACCATCCAATCTGACAATATAAAATACGTGTTCACTGTAAATATACATTAAAATACAGTAATATTTTTTAACCAGACTTACCATGGATGATGGAGAGATGTTACTAGTATGCCGTGTTTGTTAAGTGGGACTTACAGACTGAGTTGATTGGAACGGATTTTGTCCGTTGCTTTTGATCATCGTTAAATGGAGGTCCATTACAACGAATGATGTCCATATATATATGTATATATATATATATATATGTATACATATATATATATATGATATATATACATATATATATACAGTATATATGTATATATAAGTACATTACAAAGGATTACAAAGGCAAAGCATGCCGACAGGAGACCTTTTGATCCATATCTAGGTCGGATGCAAAAAAAAAAAAAAAAAAAAAAAAAAAAAAAAAAAAAAAAAAAAAAAAAAAAAAAAAAAAAAAAAAAAAAAAAAAAAAAAAAAATCATTAATAATAAATTAAAACTATAACAATGTAAATAACAATTAAAATACATAAATAAATGCATTGGTATAGTTGAATAACAAACAAACAGGTAAATAGTAAATGATAATAAATTGACATATAACTAATAATAAATGAAAATCAGACAGACAAATTATAACAAAACAAAAACAAATAATATAACATAAATTATAATCATTACAGCATCTTACTTAGGTATTTATCTAAATGATTCTTAAAGCTTCGAACTGAACTACAAT
>NC_134799.1:50694368-50696868 GCF_046742065.1 Oratosquilla oratoria
CACATCCACGCACATTAAAAGACCCAAACCTTAGGGTGCTGGTCGGAAAACTCCTAGACCCTCTAATGCCTTCACTTTTTTTTTTTAGGAATGTCCCCTGTGGGGCTACAAGGAGAAGGATGCCTAGTCCCAATCCCCGTCCCTTTCTTCTCGCCTCTTACGATCCAAGTGGAAATACTTGGTGGTAGTATTCTTTTCCCCCACCACAGGGAATTCCCCCACCACAGAAAATGAATACTAAGAGAAATGGTACAGGACAGTAACAAGGGGTTGGGGGACAGCATAACGGAGGGACAGTCGTAGTATAAAAGTGTCATCATTTCTCTATGAACAGAGTTTTCCTCTATCAAAGACAAAATGATATGTGGCTCTGGTCCGTAGGACCGCCCCATATAGACCCTAAAGTATCAACTACATGCTACTTTGCCACAGTAACAAGCAGCCAATACCCCAGACGGGGATATATATATATATATATATATATATATATATATATATATATATATATATATATATATATATATATATATATGTATATATATGCATATTTATATATATATGTATATATATATATTCATATATATGAGTATGTGTGGGTATGTATGTGTGTGTGTGTGTGTGTGTGTGTGTGTGTGTGTGTGTGTGTGTGTGTGTGTGTGTGTGTGTGTGTGTGTGTGTGTGTGTGTGTGTGTGTGCGTGCGTGCATGCGTGTGTGTGTGTGTGTGTGTGTGTGTGTGTGTGTGTGTGTGTGTGTGTGTGTGTGTGTGTGTGTGTGTGTGTGTGTGTGTGTGTGTGTGTGTGTGTGTGTGTGTGTGTGTGTGTGTGTGTGTGTGTGTGTGTGTGTGTGTGTGTGTGTGTGCGTGCGTGCGTGTGTGTGTGTGTGTGTGTATGTGTGTGCGTGTGTGTGTGTGCGTGTGCGTACGTGTGTGTGTTCATGTGTGTGTGGTGTGGGCGTTAGTGTGTTATATTTGTATATGCGCGTGCGCGTGCATGCAGTAATAATCAATCAGCTTGCGGTTTTGGCCTACACAAACAAAAGCTTCCAGTCGATGTTATTATTCATATTGATGAAGGGTAATGTTTTTTTCTCTCTCTTTTGCTCTTATTCATTATTATCACAGCATTATTTCGGTTTGGGTGGCGATTCGGCTTACCATAGAAATGAAGGCTTTTTAACCTTTTGAATAATTTTCGTGCTTGGTTAGGAGTTTCTTAAAGCTGTGCCCTAACTCTCCAAAGTAAAGAGTAAAACTTAAGAATATAATACCATAAGGATGAAAGGGATTGCAAGAGACCATAAAGCCTACACTAGTCAGTTCTTTGTCCATTACCACCTATCATCCCGTTCCATAAAGATGTTTTCTTAAAAAACAATGGTTTCAGAGGTCACTACATGGTTACTAAGTTTATTCTATTCGTTGACCACTCAATTGGTAAACCAATTCATACCTATTTCCTTCTTATATCTAAATTTGCCCAATATAAATGCATTGTTTACGTCACCCTTGTTAAAGCCTTTGATCCACTTCAACACCTCTGTTAGATCACCTCGCACTCTGAGTCTTTCCAGAGAGTGTAAGTTAAGGGTGCCTAAGCCAGTCTTCGTGTAAGATAAATTTCTGAGTCCATGTATCATTTTGATCATTCTTCTCTGTACTGATTCTAGTGCAATGATATTCATTCTATCGGATGGAGACCAAAATTGTTCCGCAAAGTCAAGCATGAGTCTAAATAGTACTATAGATGCAGCTTCCAGCATTATCAGTAGCATCAATACCATGAAATATCTTATTTGCTTAGCTGTTGTCAAAAGTTCATTGATTATATGAATTATATTAGTGGCAGAGGGAAGATATGACACGGAGAATTACAACCAGCTGGGGAGATATCATGGGTGTCATGAACATAACTCTTTTGTATATATATATATATATATATATATATATATATATATATATATATATATATATACATATATATATATATATATATATATATATATATATATATATATATATAAAGTCTCCGTGTTTCAACAGTTGTCAGATTTATGAACAACACCTGTAGGCCGAAATTTTACAATATATGGGTTCCCCCATCATTTCTTGTCTGAATGCGTGTGTGTGTGTTTGTGTGTGTGTGTGTGTGTGTGTGTGTGTGTGTGTGTGTGTGTGTGTGTGTGTGTGTGTGTGTGTGTGTGTGTGTGTGTGTGTGTGTGTGTGTGTGTGTGTGTGTGTGTGTGTGTGTGTGTGTGTGTGTGTTTGTGTGTATGGTTGATGTCAAGAGGAATTTGTCTCTCAGAGCGGGATAATAATGGATACTTAAAATTTATCCGCTTGTCGACTTTTCCATCAGCAATAATCCTCGTTAATTGGAAAAGAGGAAGGATGAATGAACCGCTTGGATGTAAACATTAAATTATTTCACTTTTTTCTAATAATTCTATTTTTACTTAAATTAGGTCAAATGATACCACAAAGCTATGGTCTGAATAAAGTTA
>NC_134799.1:50706868-50719368 GCF_046742065.1 Oratosquilla oratoria
CGATTTTCTCCCGAAGAAGACAGCTCGAGAAGTCTCAGGGTTAAGCCTGGGACCCAAGGAGCACGTCATGTCGATGTTGTCTTAAACCTCATATTTGAGTATCCTGAAGGTAATTCAGTAGGACGTATGTGTGTTGTGTTGTGTTGTGTTGTATGGTGTTGTGTTGTGTTGTGTTGTGCTGTGCTGTGTTGTGCTGTGTTGTGTTGTGTTGTGTTGTGTTGTGTTGTGTTGTGTTGTGTTGTGTTGTGTTGTGTTGTGTTGTGTTGGTTTGTGTTGTGTTGTGTTGTGTTGTGTTGTGTTGTGTTGTGTTGTGTTGTGTTGTGTTGTGTTGTGTTGTGTTGTGTTGTGTTGTGTTGTATTGTGTTGTGTTCAATTGCGTTACGTTGCGTTGCGTTGCGTTGCGTTGCGTTGCGTTGCGTCCCATTGCGATCCGTTGCGTTGTGCTGCATTGTGCTGTGTTTTGTTGCGTTGCTTTGTGCTGTTCAGTGTTATGTCGTATTGGGTGTCTATGCCTGAGTGTCTGCGCTCGTGCGTACGTGCACATGCATATTTACATTAATGTATAGCGTTATAAATCATTAATAGACAGAAAAGTAGAGACGGGAAACCGAAAGACAAGAACAGAGAGAGAGTAGATCATGTACAATACTATTCCAAGTTTTGTGATTTAGTTTTGCAAACACCTCAACGACATGCAATTTAAACTTCTTTTTCAGTCGACTTCGTTGCGGATCATAACCTCTACAACTCTCACCTTTTTACGTGATTAATTAATATTCCATTGAGGATGAGGGAGGCATACAGGCAAAAACATAAGAACATAAGAATGAAGGAGACTGTAAGATACCATAACACCTACACTAGTCAGTTCCTTACCCATTACCTTCTGCCATCCCGATCCATAAAGTTGTCTAACCGTTTCTTAAAAAAAAAAAAAAAAAAAAAAAAAAAAAAAATCAGCGCTCACTAGGCTACATGGTTACTAAGTCTGTTCCATTCGTTGACCACTCTATTGGTAAACCAGTTCTTACCTATTTCCTTCTTAAATCTATATATGTTCAATCTATATGCATTACTGCGAGTCCTGCTCTTTGTCTTAATATGATGCTTTTGTATGTATTTTCCTTGTTAAAGCCCTTGGACCACTTGAACACCTCTATTAGATCATCCCGTACTCAGCGTCTTTCAAGAGAGCATAAATTAAATTGCCTAAGCCTGTCCTCGTAAAGTAAATTTCTGGTCCCATGTATCTTTTTGACCATTCTCCTCTATACTGATTCTAGTGAATTTGTATTCTTTCTATAGGACAGGGAACAAAACTATACTGCATAGTCAAGGATGGATCCAACCAACGTCAGATAGAGTTTGATAATTATATCTGCATTTTAATTTGTAATGGTTCTGAAAGAAGCAAGGAGACATGTTAAGTAATTAGAAAGAGCAGAGATCAGAGAGAGAGAAAGAGAGAGAGAGAGAGAGAGAGAGAGAGAGAGAGAGAGAGAGAGAGAGAGAGAGAGAGAGAGAGAGAGAGAGAGAGAGAGAGAGAGAGAGAGGGGGGGGCATCTAAACCTAAAATCGTGCAATTTTTGGGTTAAAATCATGAAACTTGGCACACTTATAGAGTAACCCTACGTAAATATCTTTGGATATAGAGGCTACCTGTTAGTCCCATATTGACCACAGCAGGAACTAACATCTTACCATATGGCGTACATCACAGAAATTAATTAAATGGTCTTAAATATTTTATTTTTTAAGTTAAGAATACAAAACTTGGTAGGTTTCTCAAGTATCCAATAAGAATTATCTCTTGATAATAACAAATGGAATCAGCCCCCTAGTGATCAAAACTGCAAATAGATTTTTTGTTGCAACCTCTGAATACAATTGTGATAGGACCTCGGCCTTTTTGTGCATTTTGTTAATATAAAAGCCGAACATTTCCACCACAATGGAACAAATATTTGATATACAAGTGTTCTAGAAATAGTATTGATCTGAATATATATAATAAACAGCAGTTAACACTGAACATTCATTCCAACGAGTAAACAGACTGAATGACAGTGATCATCTTTACAAACGACAAAACAAGTTGTTTGGTCGTTTGTTACATAACTTGAATTTCATAACCACTCACCACAAAACCAGAATGAATACTGTTGATTTATCAAGTGGTACATTTGAGTCACAAAAAGCTTCAGTTTAAGGTGCTTAAGTTTAGAAACAGTCCCCTTCGCAGTTGCACACGGCAGTGCATTTGAGCTGTGCTTTGCTGCATTTACAGAGACCTCTGCAAGATTTCGTGCATATGCAGTATATCAGTTCATAGCACATATCATGTTCTTATTGAAGGGTAGTCCACTTTGGTGTCCATCTGGAACATTCTACACCCCTTTCCCATTCAAAGAGCGATGGGTTGGTCAAAGCTGGGTCTTTCTCCATTGATTGACCCAATACATGTCCTCTTTGGAATACTGCTCTCATAATATGTTGCTTTAAAGCAGCTTCTGTAGGAGGAATGCTTTCCTGAGACATTGATTTCCTGGAGAACATCTGCTGCCTTGCTTCGTTGATGTTGGAGAGCTCAATTGTGCGGCCATATTACAGCACAACTAATCTCTCAATGAGAACCAGTGAGCTCTCCGTCAATTGACATTGTGGATTTGACAGTGACAAGAAAGTTTCTGTAACATCAGGGAAAGTATTCCATGTCTCCCATGCATTCTTTTTGCCTCTTCCGGCAAAAGAAAAGAAAAAAAATTCACATCTCAGCCTGTGAAAGCATGGAAGAATGACAGAGCTTGGGCCTTGGATGATGGCCATGTACCTTTGAGACTTGCTTGTAACTTTCATAGGCCTGGCACTGTAGGAGGTAGAGAGTAGCTGCAGTGATAGTCATATGGCCATGTCAACTGGGATGCTGCTTCAAACAGTGATATGGCGATTTGTTGTGTTAGAGTGTTCAGCGCCGATGAGGTACAGTCTCTACTAAGTAGAATTGAAGCCTTGGAGGATGCTGTAAAGTGCCTTAAAGTGGAGAATCAAGTTCTCCGCTCGAAGGCCCAAAATATGGAAGACAAACTAAGTTTGGAGTCTGGATGGAAAATGGTAAAAAAGAAGACACGGAAAGATGGGAAAAAGTCTCCACCAGGCCTGCTCGATTGTAAGAACTCGTATCAAGCTCTCGCGGGTCTACAGGAAGAAGAAGCAAATGAAATTCAAGAGAAGAAAGGAAGGGCAGACGCTGGATCCCTGCCCACAGGTAAGATTTTGTGTGTAGGAGACAGTCAAGTGAGGTACATAGACAGGGCTTTCTGTGATAAAGATAGAAAACATAAAACACAGGTGTGTTTCCTCGGCGCAGGGATAGGATATGCTAGAGATAGGATTGAAGAGGGGAAGGTAGGGACCCCGTCGTTTGCTTGAGTACTGGGGGCAATGACATAGGTATGTTAGGGAGTGAGGAATTGTTTGCGCAGTTCCGGAATGCGCTAGAGAAGATTAGGAATAAGGGAGGTCTTCCTTTTGTATGTGGAATTCTTCCGAGGTGTAGAGTTGGAGGCATGTGGCATTCCAGGGCTATTGCAATGAATCGCAGGCTGGCAAAACATTGTAAAGCCAAAGGATGGGCATTTGTCGACAACTGGGATACCTTCTACGGTAAGAATCATCTTTGTACAAGGGACGGGGTGCACTTGTGATTTCGGCTTCTTGGTGAATCCCTGGAGCGAGTAGTAGGCATCCTACAGGGTTTTCTCGGGTGGATTACGTGGAAGTGGGGGGGAAGTATCGGAATATACTTTAGGCAATAGAAACAGCTCAGAGAAATTTGATATACAAATAGCAGAAGCGTAATAAGAAAAATTATTTGCTGCGAGGTAAAGCATGCGTAGATAATTTTAATATTATAGCTATTACTGAATCCTGGATCAACATGGCTGATAAACATTTCCTTTCGCAAATCGAAATAGAAGGATATAATTTTTTTTTTTTTCTCACAAGGACAGGGTTGGCAGGAGTGGAGGAGGAGTAGCACTTTTCGTTCAAGGAAGAGGACAGTACGGAATCTATTTGGATGGAGATTATAGGGAAGAATAAGAAAAATATCTTTGGCGTCCTTTACAGACCTCCTAACCTCAGCATTGAGCAGACTGATTCCCTGATTCCTGAAATTCGCAGAGCATCCCAGTACAAAAACGTTGTGATCATGAGAAATTTTAATTATAGAACCACTGACTGGAAATTTTTAGTTGGAGATCAGGAAATGAAAAAAGAAAGAAAAAAAATCTTAGATATGGTGCAGAATAATTTCCTAAAACAAATGATTACCAATCCTATGAGGGTAGAAAATAATCTGGACTTACTTTAAACTAATAATGAGCACCTTATGTGTAACGTAAAAGTGGGAGATAGTCTAGGCTCTAGCGATCATCAAGAAATAAGATTTAATATCATTTGGGAAGAATTAAAAAGTACGAATAACGTCTAAGTACCTGACTTCAGGAAAGCCAAATTTGACAATGTAAAAACCTATTTAAAATTGAATATGAAATGTCATACGGATAGTTCGGATATCATCGGCGCGGACAGGGGTCGGGACATGACCTGAGGTCAGGTCATGACCATGGGTTAGGTCATGACCAGGGGTCGGGTTCCGGAGGGTAATATGCATACCTTGGGTCAGGTCACTTGGGGGCTGGGGGTCAACAGCCAGGTCAGCGATTTGGGTGAAATGTATAGCAATCTGACTTAATTATTAATGCACAAAATACATTTACCTCCCTGAAGTCAATGGGGAAGAATAGTAATAATCCCAAATGGATGACGGAAAGACTGAAACATGAGGTCGGAATGAAAAGAGGACTTTACGTAAAAATAGAAAGAGGAAACACACCTTAGATCAAAATATAACGAAATGGCAAAGCTGGATATAAAGAATATACGTACAGCGAAACGTAACTATGAAATTAAGGTTGCCAGTCAAGCAAGATCCAACCCAAAGGGTTTCTTTCATCTCTACAGAACAAAAAAAAAAAAAAAAAAAAAAAAAAAAAGAACAGGACCAATTAAACGCGATGAAAATGTCATGATAGAATCGGAGGAATAAATGAGTGAGGAGTTAAGTAAATATTTTCTCTCGGTGATTACTAAGGAGAGGTTAGATAAGGTACTTGACTGCGATCCGATTTTCGGTGGGGATGAAGGAATTAGATTATCTAATATGAACATTAGTAAAGTAGAAGTAACCAAACAGATTGATAGACTTAAAGCTACTAAATCCCCCAGAGGAAAATTTTCTGAGAGTGCTTAAAGAGTGTAAATTTGAAATTTGCGACCAGTTAACTGAAATATTTAATAAATCTATAGATACTGGTTTTGTGCCTACTGCTTTGGGGCAGGCAAACGTTGTTCCCGTTTTTAAGAAGGGAGATAAATCGTCTATATGGAACTACAGGCCAATCAGTTTGACATCGGTTATAGGTAAAATGCTTGAATCAATAATAGTAAATAGACTAAGAGAGCACATCGAGAGATATAATTTAATTCGTACCACACACAGCATGGTTTCTCCAAGGGTAAGTAATATGTGACTAATCTTCTATCCTTTTACACTAAAGTATATAAGGCGTCAGATAACAATGATAATTACGATGTGATTTACCTTGACTTTAGCAAAGCGTTCGATAAGGTGCCACACCAAAGAATACTAAATAAAATCAAAGCCCATGGCATAGGAGGAAAAGTATTAAAATGGATTAGAGCTTGGATCAGTAACAGAAGACATCGAGTCACCATAAATTGAGTAAAATCCAGGTGGGGAAATATTAATAATGGGGTTCCCCCGGGCTCGGTTTTGGGTCCCTTGTTGTTCATTATGTACATAAAAAACTTGGACGATAGGATATATAGTGATATTAGAAAGTTTGCGGACGACACTAAAATAGGACGAGTTATTAGATCAAGAGACGATGCAGAGATTCTGCAGGAATATCTTAACATATTGTTCACATGGTCGGTGAAATGGCAAATGAACTTCAATACCTTTAAGTGTAGCGTGTTAAACGTAGGGCTACACAACCCCGAAATTAGATACAGCTTAGATAACACGCTTTTAGAGAAAACTGAGTGCGAGAGAGACTTGGGAGTTTTAGTGAGTCCGGAACTTAAAGCCAGGAAACAGTGCATTAGCACCAGGAACAAAACCAACAGAGCATTAGGTTTCATTGCTAGGACGGTAGCGAATAGAAGTGCAGAGGTAATTATCAAAGTCAAGCAATAGTTAGACCCATCCTTGATTATGCGGTACATTTTTAGTCTCCGTCCTATAGAATGGACATCAATTCACTAGAATCAATACAGAGAAGAATGACCAAAATGATACATGGACTCAGAAATTTGCCTTACGAAGAGAGGCTTAGGCACCTTAACTTACACTCGCTGGAAAGATGCAGAGTGAGGGGTGATCTAATAGAGGTGTTCAAGTGGATCAAAGACTTTAATAAGGGTGATGCAGGACTCGCAGTAATGAAGTTAAACTGGACAAATTTAGATTTAAGAAGGAAATAGGCAAAAATTGGTTTATTAATAGGGTGGTCAACGAATGGAATAGACTTAGTAACCATGTAGTGAGCGCTGAAACTATCAGTTGTTTTAAGAAACGGTTAGACAACTTCATGGATGGGGATGACAGGTGGCGATGGATATGGAGCTGCCTAGTGTAGGCCTTATGGTGTCTTGCAGTTTCCTTCATTCATATGTTATTGTGTTCTTATGTCCTAGTTAGGTATGCTGCTTTGAGATGTGAGTCAGCAACACAACTAGTTGCAACACCAGCAGCTGATATGACTGTAGTCCATCCACTGTCTGTCAGCAGGCCTCCTAGGACCTTGAAGAAGGCCATCTAAGTGTTCTTTGCACCCAATATCACCACAATCTTGCCTTCACCGTGACTATCTGGAAATGCCCATTGAATAATTTTTCCAAGGGCAAAGAGAGGTTGGTCCATCACCAACACAGAAACTTCACCAGGTTTCACAACCTGAGTAGGTGCCCTTACAACATCCTTGGCGTGCTTAATCATTGCAGGTGTGTGTGTCATCTCTGTAAAATGTGACATCAAGGCTACTGTGCCACTATACCAGACGTGACGTCTGCAGACTGGCATGAAAAGCTGCTCACGAGACGGCATCTGACTCACCTAGATCTGGTTTGTCCAGGACCTTTTTTACATTCTCCAACCAAGCACGTGGTTTCACATTACTACTAGTATTTGATGGTAGTATTGGGGGACATGGAAGTCCATGTACCATTGAGACTACAGGATCCTTCTTTGACAGAACAACTGGTTGAACATTTGTGAAACTTGTTGGAAGACTGGATATTTGTTTCTAATTGGTCATCAATCCTGTAATGATGGGACGATCTCTCTAAGTACCTAGTTTGCCTTCTCGTGGATGTTGTGCTAGGGAAATGGTGATACCATGGAAAGAATCCACTGAAGTGGTAGAGCTGGGGTTGTGGTCGATGTTGTCAACAGCAGATGTTGTAAACACGCCACTGGACACACAACCTCTTGTTCTTTGTATATGTGACAAACACTATTTGCCACATCTGTCGACACAGAGCAACCTTGGGTATGAAATACAAACACCCATACTATGAACTGTATCCACCAGCTCACGCTTTCTGGTTTCACCATGCACTTTTAATGCAAGATAGATTGAAGCTGAGGTTTTACGATCTCTGTTGTGGCGGACATACTCCGTAACGAGAGCATATAGAGACATACATGTCACTGTGTTGAAAGCAAGCAACTGAGAGATTGTTAGAGATGCCTGAGGATCGATGCCTTCCAAGGCTAACTGATCTTTGATATTTGGACCATTCAATATCATGCTTATGAAGTCAGTGTCGTTGGAACATATTTCTGTTGACAGCTCTCTATAAACTGACCATTAAATATTTGCTTGCTCTTAAAAATATCTTTGCGTATGATATTCGCAGCCTTTGCTAACAACATGCCCTCTGTATTGTAGTAAGCATCACATGCTTGTTTTAATGCAGAACCAATATCTTTTGTGAATGCCAGAAGCAATTCTTCGCCTTTATTTTGCGCCTCCAAATCAGGTACCGCAGCAAGAATGCGTTCTTTAAACCGTGTCGTGTGCAACTGTCTATTCTCAGCACCTAGCTCTTCAATTCTATCCGAGTACAGCTTTTTTTAAGAGCTTGCAGTTTGAACACAGGCCTTGTTTCAGGAGACTCTCGATATAACTCAGTGTATTATATCAGTTCAACAAATACAGTGCCATGCAGAGCACTTGACTCATTTAGATCATTGTCTTGATTTCTCTCATACTGTTTGGCACATTTGTAGAATTTTGCTAAGCACAGAGTGTAATACTGTGCCTCTATTGCCACCATATCTCTTGCAGCTACCTTTGACAACAAATTTGTGTCACGGAGGTCAGTGGCAATTCGGCGGACCTTGTAATCCATCTCAAAAGTTGAGGCCCTGTGCAGATGAGATGACCCATCCTTCTCATCACAGAAGAAGCATACTGACTCAGAGTCATCAGTTGACACAAATTGTCGCCTAGTTTTGACTGGAATTGCTGTATCTTCACACTTGCGCTTGACTGCTCTTTCAAGCATCCTGGTGTTGATCCTAGTTCGATAAGAATTATGCACTACAGCATTATGTAACAAGAGGGTTTCTTCCATGCCATGACCTCTATCTAACTGCTCAACATTCACTGAGAAAGGTAGCTGGTTCATTTCATGGAACTTCTTTGTGACTATAGAATACAAAGGCTCATTGCACACCAAGGACAGTTACTCCATACCCAGATATTCAATCATCAACTCTACCGGTACATACCCTGGATATCCCAGACGTATCTTCCCATTCTTTAGCTTTCAATACTACGTCTAGCAACACCAAAGTGACAATATTTCTCGAGACGGGCTCCTCAGTTAACATCATGTCAGTACTCAGTCTCCTCAAATTCTGTACTGAAACAAAACGTGTCACCATTTTGGAAACCCTCGACGTCAACCTTTGCAATGTAGATGGCGTAACATTTCTTATCATTAGTAAACTCTCCCTAGACATTAGCTTCAAAGATGAGTACCCAGCCATTCCAGTTACCACGTACGTAGCCGATGCTTACATAATTGCCAGATTTTCACGCATACGAGTATATTTCTTAATTCATAACTAATTGTCATAAACGAATGTTTCGTCTATTTTATCTAATTTATCAATTTTTTTGCACAGCCTGAGAATTAGAGACTGACTTAGTTTCGGTAATAATGTCCTTAATGGATGTGAATAGGTATCGAGTTCAAATCATGTTAATGATACATTATTTCAATCATTCAGAATATATATAAAATGTTCTCATGGTAGTATTATTTACTTGTGGTTTTTGGTCATTTTTATCTCATAAAATACATTCAATTCTATTAATTTAACTATTCATTTGTTCATTTATCATTTTTATTAACATATGAATTAATTCATTAATACAAATTGATAAGTATTTTAGACAAATTATTTGGATGATGGAGAACATAAACACAGGGGAAGGCTCGGAACCTTAAACACTCTAACGTTTCGTTCGCGTAGAACTTCTTCAGAGAGTGTATGTAGAACTGCAGTTGAAGTTTATGTACTAAATCTAATTATCTTTTCGGACACTTGGGAAAGGTCGTTTTTCTGGCGTGTTTTAGAATCAAAATACTAGTTTCTTTAGCTAAATTGATAAACCCTCCTCGATGATTCGATGAATTATTAGTTGAAATATATGCTGATTCAACAATTCTTCTAGTGAATTTATCAAAACCTTTATGTAGCACTTCAGCTTCTCTCCAGTTTGGTAAATGATCGAATTTTTCCGCATGAACTACTAAAGAATTAGATGTCCTATGTGCTTTTATGTCATTTTTATGTTCATAAATTCTTTTTTCTAATCCTCTTGACGATTCGCCAAAATAAGCCATTGAGCAACTATTGCACGGGATTTTGTATACGACGCTGTTTTCGGAATTGGTTCTCTTTTCAGAAGTCTTTATTAAATCACCTATCCTCTTGTTAGTTATTTTAGCTATGTTTATACCTGATTTTGTTAAATATTTGTCTATTATTGGTGACATTTCTGAGCCAGGTACTGATATAAAATTTGTATTATTTTTATCATTTCTCTCTTTCTTTCCGCGATTGTAAATATTTATTGCTTTTCTTTTTGTTCTTTTCAACATTCCCTCTGGATATCCAAGTTTGTCAAAGGTTTTCATAATGTAATCAAATTCGCCTTCTAGGTATTCATTACTACAGATTCGTAGTGCCCTGAGAAAAAATCCTATTACTATACCACTCTTTGTCCTATCATCATGTGCGGAGAAGTAATGTACTAAATCCTCTTTGTTTGTTTCCTTTCTGTATACTGAGAAAGTTACAGTTTTTCCCACTCGTCGTATTAACGTATCTAGGAAGGGCAATTGTCCGTTTTGTTCCTCTTCTACGGTGAACTGAATATCGCTGTTGACCGCGTTAAGCATTCTCACTTTATTATTTACATTGGTGTTTTCGGGGATGATTGCGAGGACATCGTCTACATATCTAAACCAGTATGATCCCCTACCATTGATTCTGATAAAGTTTTCTTTTTCTAATAACTCCATATATAGACAGGCCATCACTGCACTTAAAGGACTACCCATAGCGAGACCTCTATGTTGTTCATATTCGTCACCATTAAAAGTAAACGCACCGAAATTTACGCATAAATCTATCAATTCTATATAATCTTGTTTTCTTATGGGTAGGTCAGTATCGTTCATATCTTTTATTACTCTCTTTACTGAAAAAGGAAAGAAATTAATGGGACTTCTGGAGGAATACCCCAATCCTCCCAGAATGCGCGGTATTCCAAAAATTCACAAACCCAACGTTCCAATGCGACCCATAACTTCAGGGGTTGGCAGTGCACCCCACAGACTAGCGAAATGTCTAGCCAAACAGCTATCACAGGCAATGGGATCGATCAGCAATACACATTTGAAAAATTCTAACGATCTTTTGACTAGACTAAAAGATTTAGATTTCACGGGGGAAAAGTTAGTAAGCTATGATGTCAAGGCGTTATACACAAACATTTCCACTAACGGTGCGTTAGAAGCAGTAAAGAGAGTAATAAAAGATATGAACGATACTGACCTACCCATAAGAAAACAAGATTATATAGAATTGATAGATTTATGCGTAAATTTCGGTGCGTTTACTTTTAATGGTGACGAATATGAACAACATAGAGGTCTCGCTATGGGTAGTCCTTTAAGTGCAGTGATGGCCTGTCTATATATGGAGTTATTAGAAAAAGAAAACTTTATCAGAATCAATGGTAGGGGATCATACTGGTTTAGATATGTAGACGATGTCCTCGCAATCATCCCCGAAAACACCAATGTAAATAATAAAGTGAGAATGCTTAACGCGGTCAACAGCGATATTCAGTTCACCGTAGAAGAGGAACAAAACGGACAATTGCCCTTCCTAGATACGTTAATACGACGAATGGGAAAAACTGTAACTTTCTCAGTATACAGAAAGGAAACAAACAAAGAGGATTTAGTACATTACTTCTCCGCACATGATGATAGGACAAAGAGTGGTATAGTAATAGGATTTTTTCTCAGGGCACTACGAATCTGTAGTAATGAATACCTAGAAGGCGAATTTGATTACATTATGAAAACCTTTGACAAACTTGGATATCCAGAGGGAATGTTGAAAAGAACAAAAAGAAAAGCAATAAATATTTACAATCGCGGAAAGAAAGAGAGAAATGATAAAAATAATACAAATTTTATATCAGTACCTGGCTCAGAAATGTCACCAATAATAGACAAATATTTAACAAAATCAGGTATAAACATAGCTAAAATAACTAACAAGAGGATAGGTGATTTAATAAAGACTTCTGAAAAGAGAACCAATTCCGAAAACAGCGTCGTATACAAAATCCCGTGCAATAGTTGCTCAATGGCTTATTTTGGCGAATCGTCAAGAGGATTAGAAAAAAGAATTTATGAACATAAAAATGACATAAAAGCACATAGGACATCTAATTCTTTAGTAGTTCATGCGGAAAAATTCGATCATTTACCAAACTGGAGAGAAGCTGAAGTGCTACATAAAGGTTTTGATAAATTCACTAGAAGAATTGTTGAATCAGCATATATTTCAACTAATAATTCATCGAATCATCGAGGAGGGTTTATCAATTTAGCTAAAGAAACTAGTATTTTGATTCTAAAACACGCCAGAAAAACGACCTTTCCCAAGTGTCCGAAAAGATAATTAGATTTAGTACATAAACTTCAACTGCAGTTCTACATACACTCTCTGAAGAAGTTCTACGCGAATGAAACGTTAGAGTGTTTAAGGTTCCGAGCCTTCCCCTGTGTTTATGTTCTCCATCATCCAAATAATT
>NC_134799.1:50724368-50734368 GCF_046742065.1 Oratosquilla oratoria
AACCTATTAAGGTCAATGAAAGTGGTATTTGATTATTTGGATGAAGAAATTATTAGAAAAATATTAGTTACATTGATTACAATTGATTACAATTGATTACTCTTACATGGGGTAAGAGTATGACAGAAAATTTTGAAAGAAATAAAAAGATGTTTTGGAAAGAAATTAAGAGAAGAAGAGGAGGCGAATCAAGCAGAAAAGAAAAGGTAAAAGGTGCAGATGGAGAGATAATAATGGAAGAGAAGGCAGTAAGAGGAAGATGGGCAGAATATTTTAGAGAGTTGCTAAATGTGAAGGAGGATAGGGAGGGAAATATAGTTGCAGTGGGAAATGCTAAGAAAATGACCGTGATGAGTGAGGAAAATGGAGGAGAAATAGGGAAGGATGAAGTGAAAGTAGTTGTTAAGATGATGAAAGCAGGTAAGGCACCTGGTCTGGATGGATGCCATGCAGAATGTCTAAAAATAAAAAGGAGGTACAGTGATGGTGGACTGGCTGGTGAGGTTATTTAATGTTTGCTGGAGAGAGGGTAGAGTGCCGGAGGACTGGAGGAGGGCCTGTATAGTTCATCTTTACAAGGGAAAAGGGGACAAGTGTGAATGTAGTAGTTTCAGATGGATTAACTTGTTAAGTGTAGTTGGGAAGGCTTATGGGAGGATCTTGATTGAGAGGATTAGGAGAGGAACAAAGGGAGTAATTGGTGAGGAACATACATACATACATACATATACCAAGGCTTCTTCCCCCTTACAAGGTGGCTAGCCAAAAAGAAAAAGGCATAAAATCATTCCCACCAATTCCATCCCTGAATACACTCCACACCCCTCCACCCTCCCTCCCATCTTAGCACCTCCTGAATGACGGGTCATCCCTGCACCTTGTCCACTGCCCTGGTGAGGAACAGTGTGGATTTAGGACAGGTAGAGGTTGTGTAGATCAGATCTTTGTGGTAAGACAGATATTTGAGAAAGCTATAGGAAAGGGGAAGGATGTTTTTTGGGCTTTTATGGATCTGGAAAAGGCTTACGATAGGGTAGACAGAAAGGCACTGTGAGAGGTTATGCAGATATACGGGATAGGAGGAAAGCTTCTATTAGCTGTCAAGAGCATTTATGAGAGCAGAAGAGCTTGTGTCAGGATTAGAAATGGAGAGAATGAGTGGTTCGAGGTAAAGGTGGGACTTCGTCAAGGATGCGTTATGTCGCCCTGGCTGTTCAACTTATACATGGATGGGGTAGTGCGAGAGGTAAATGAAAGGGTAGTGGGTCAGGGATTGGAGATGGTTAAAGAAAATAGAGAAAAGTGGGAGGTGAGCCAGCTGTTGCTTGTGGACGACACTGCGCTTGTGGCAGGATCGCAGGAGTGATTGAGGGGTGGCAGAGTTTGGGAGAGTATGTGATAGAAGAAAGCTAAAGATAAATGTGGGTAAAAGTAAGGTGATGAGATGTACAAGTGGCAGTAGACTGGAAGTGAATATTAAGGGAGAGCGACTGGAGGATGTGGATAGTTTTAGATACTTGGATGCAAATGTGGCAGGAAATGGTGGATTGAGAGAAGCGAGTAAATGCCTTGGTGGATTAAAGAGTGTAATGAGGAATAGACATTTGGGAATGGATGCTAAGAGGAGACTGTATGAAGGAGTGATTGTACCAACAGCACTGTATGGGGCAGAAACATGGAACATGAGAGAGGGAGAGAGATTGAGTTTGAATGTGTTTGAGATGAGGTGTCTGAGAAGTATGATGGGGGTTACTAGGCTAGATAGAGTGAGAAATGAGGAAGTGAGGAGGAGAACAGGGGTGAAAAGGGAGTTGGGAGATATGGTTATGAAAGAGTATTAGGATGGTTTGGACACATGGAAAGAATGAGTGAAGAAAGACTAGTAAAAGAGGTATGGAAGGCAGATGTGGAGGGAGTGAACATGAGGGGACGTCCTAGGATGAGGTGGATGGATGGGGTGAGGGGGGCTTTGGGGAAGAGGGGAATGTCTGTTGAGGAAGGACGGGAGAGGACAGAAGACAGGGGTGAATGGAGAATGGTTGTATATGGATGATGTTGTGATGCATGAGATGGATCGGGGGGGGGATGGGGGATGAGGTAGTATGTGTGAGCAAAATTTGACGCAGCCTGAAGGGATTTCTCCCCGTCTTCTCCTTTTCTGCATGGGGGGACGGAGAGGGGGGGTCGCCGATTTAATGAAGCGACCTTGTTGTGGATGTGCTGTGTCTTGCGACACTGCTTCTGACCCAGGGCAGTGGACAAGGTGCAGGGATGACCCGTCATCCAGGAGGTGCTAAGATAAGAGGGAGGGTGGAGGGGTGTGGAGTGTATTCAGGGATGGAATGGGTGGGAATGATTTTATGCCTTTTCCTTTTTGGCTACCTCCCTTGTAAGGGGGAAAAAGCCTTGGTATATGTATGTACGTATGTACATTGATTAGGCCAAAACTGGAATACGCAGCGACTCTATGGTCACCTAGTACTAAAAAGAATATAAGGAAACTAGAAAGAATACAGAGAGCAACGAGAAAGTTGGCACCAGCTCTTTCCAAATTAACATACGAACGAAGATTATCGAAATTGGAATTACCAACACTGGAGCAGAGAAGAGAAAGAGGTGATCTACTGACTATATTTAGAATCATGAAAGGAATGGAAATCCTTGATAGGAATGACTTACTAAAAATGGACAATGGAAAAACAAGAGGTTCATGAAAAGAAACTCAAAAAGGATAACTATAGAAGAGATCGGAAAAAGAATATCTTCCCACACAGAATGCTGGATACCTGGAATAATTTAGATAAAGAAACAGTGTGTGCAAATACTATTCAAGATTTAAAAAAAAAAATTGATGCTGAAAGGTACAAAGACGGGTCACCACGAGCATAGCTCCCTTCCCGTATAATAAAACTAGGTAAATACAACTAGGTAAATACACACATATACTCTCTCTCTCTCTCTCTCTCTCTCTCTCTCTCTCTCTCTCTCTCTCTCTCTCTCTCTTTCTCTCTCTCTCTCTCTCTCTCTCTCTCTCTCTCTCTCTCTCTCTCTCTCTCTCTCTCTCTCTCTCTCTCTCTCTCTCTCTCTCTCTCTCTCTCTCTCTCTCTCTCTCTCTCTCTCTCTCTCTCTCTCTCTTCTTCTTCTTCTTCTTCTTCTTCTTCTTCTTAACTCTTCTTAATTCTCTTGTCATCCCTTCAGTTCAATGTTATTTCTCTTCGTTTCTATTCTGACTTTTTATTTCTTTTTAGCGATCAGATTCTTATGACTTCCAACTCGTTCTTTCAGCCAATATAATCTATTCGTGCTAGTTGGCCCTTTTTATTATAAAAGAAAATACGTAAACGGTTAATAGATGATAAAACCCATAAATGAGACAGAAGGTTATATAAGAAAAAATGTATCTGAATTTGAAAGTAGATCAGTGAACTTAAACACGTGAAATTGCATTATCAGAGTCTGGTTTCAGCATATGTCTGTATGCAACTATGATGTAGGCATTCTCTGCATGAATAAAGGTGAAACCTCGGTCAGTCTTTCCCTATAGCCGGGCTGTGTCTATCTGCATTGCCTTTGAGCCGAACGTTGGGGCGGGAGTCAAGGATATCCCTTTTTTGATGAGTGTGGGTGTTCTGATTCGGCACTTCCTTGTAGGCCTTTTGGTATATGTATGTACGAGTATAATATATGTTCTAATTTTTTTCTTTTCCTTGTTCTTGCCATACAATTTCATTCATATCTGATTACGCTACATAATCGAAAAGTAAAGGAAAGCTGACAACATATAGCATTTGTAATGCAATATGATAGAGAACGATAGTGTTAACAAAGTTTGCTGTTATAATACAATATGTGCAAGGCAAAAGTTTATTTGAAGTGTATAATACAATCATAGTAAAATATAGTAATAGGTGAAAAAACAAGAGGATGTCACCAACGCATAATGCTGTCATAGCATAATAAGAATAGGGAGCGACAAAGGAGTTTTAGTAAGGTATAATAATATCATAGTACAATATTGTGAAATATTGTGAATAAGGTCGGACTGCAAAATGGGAGAGAGAAACTAAAATCTAGAGAGTGGAAGTGACAGGTTGACAAGGTTAGGGAGAGAAATTCATAAACCTCGAAATAAAAGAAAGGGAAAGTGTGAAGGAGGAGGAGAAGGAGGAGGAGGAGGTGAGGAGGAGGAGGAGGAGGAGGAGGAGGAATGAGAGAGGAATGAAAGAGGAATGAGAGAGGAATAAGAGAGGAGGAGGAGGAATAAGAGAGGAATGAAAGAGGAATGAGAGAGGAATAAGAGAGGTGAAGGAGTAATGAGAGAGGAGGAGGAGGAATGAGAGAGGAGGAGGAGGAGGAATGAGAGAGGAGTATGAGGGTAAGAGAGGGGAGAAGAGGAAGGGAACACTAAGAAGGAGAACGCGAAGGAAAGGTTCAGGAAGAGGGGAAGAATATATATGAGAACGTTTAGCAGGAGGGAGAAGCTTGGGAGAAAGAGGAGAAGGGAAGAGACCAGAAGGGGATGGAAGTGAAAGAAGGAGAGAAAGAGGTAGATGAGGAGTTGAAAGAGGAAACGGGGGAGGAGAAAGAGGGATGGACTGTTGAGGAATAAGCAGGTCATGAGGGGAAAGCATGAGATTGGGCACGGAATGGCTTCGTCGTCTTGTAACTGACAATTAACAGAAAGAAGCATGCAAACAATGTAGATGAAGATAGGGGGGTATATATAGGGCAAGGTCCCCTATCGCCTCTCTCTCTCTCAAAAAAAATGAAAAATTATATCATCCTTAGAAGTGCGCGAAACATTGGATTTTTTCTTAATGTGACTCTTGTATAATTTAATCTCGATTAACCATTTTATGCCAGAAATTTTAGCCAATTTATGATCAGACTTTTTTAGCTGCTTCTTATATGAATATATATATATATATACAAATGCATGAGGGGACGGGGAGAGGGTCGCCGATTGAATGAAGCGGCCTTGCTGTGGATATGCTGTGTCTTGCAACACTTCTTCTGACCCAGGGCAGTGGACAAGATGCAGGGATGACCCGCCATTCAGGAAGTGCCAAGATAAGAGGGAGGCAAGAGGGTGGAGGGGGGTGGAGTGTGATAGGGATGGAATGGGTGGGAGTGGTTTCTATGCCTTTGTTTTTTGGTTACCTCCTTGAAAGGGGGAAAAAGCCTTCGGTATATGCATGTATATATATACAGTATATATATATATATATATATATATATATACATATATATATATATATATATATATATATAGTGAAAGGAAAGAACTCGAGTTGTCGAGGTGTGTGAGTGTAGAGGAAGGGAAAGGAAAATGGGGAAGGGGAATAAAATCACGGGTGATCGTGAAGCTTTATGCCAAACGGTGGCACTCACGAGGTGCCTCTCCGTCTGCTTGTTTCCCCGAAAAGCTGAAATTGCCTCTGCTTCGAGCGATATTGCCCCCGTCGCTCCTACAGTAATGTCATTCGCCGCGTGTTTGGCCGCGGGAACGATGGAACCCTTTGGGCGGCGACGGCTTCCTGCCCTTTCTGTTCTATAGTGGGTGTGAGGGTCGGCGGGCGTGGGCCGGCAGGTATGGGCTGACGGGCGTGGGGATGGGTGGCGTCATTCCTGAATCATGACATTGCCTTTATTCCTAGAATCGCGTCCAGGCGTCATCCCACACCCATCGTCCATATTTTCTTTTTCTTTTCAAAAATATTTGTTTTTCTTTCCTAAAGACTCTTTTTATATTATTCGAAATTGTATGGTCTCTTACCTACATATTTTTTTTTTTTTTTTTTTTTTTTACTCTTTCCTACACATCTTTTTTTCTTTCTTTTTTCAAGTCTGGGATGGTTTATTCGTAAACTGAAATATTTAACTTTTTGGGGAAGGCAACACTAGCATGAGGTCCTTCCTCTTGTGATTTTTTTTATTTACAATTAGTTTTATTCATTTACCAATTTTATAAGAATCTCAGCATCTACTCTTTCTGTTTCAGTGATGCATGATCTCTGTAAAGATCTTGCTTATTGTACATTTTTTTTACCATAGACTAGGTGATTTTATTCATTCCTGATCGTTTGGCCTCATATGGACTGCTTGCTTTATGCAAACGATATTTCAGAGTCACGTTCACTTCTTTTATGGCTGGAAACAGATCTCCGCTAAAAATATGAAGAATGCACGACTTCTATCATTCCTCCCCTCAGCTGCCCTCCTTAAATCTCTCCCATCTGACTCCCACCTCTCCGGTGCGACATTTTCCTCAAGGATAGAAGCGCTGGTTATTGTTAACAAAATACCCCATGTGTAACTGATCATTATTAGTTGTCTGAGAAAACGCTCTTATGTACCACAGTGATCTAAAGGTGAATATTAGTAAGGAGCATTGTCCCTTTTAGGTAATTTCACCTTGTATAGCATAAGTGATGTTTCTGGTAACAGGATGTTTATATCCTTTATCGAACTATTCAACAAAGAAACGCTACTCTTCGTTCTGTACCGAACCGTCTCTTGTGCTCATATATTGTTCCAGACTCTCGTGGTTCTCTTCCAGTCTTAGATCCTTCACGACAACTTCCAAAGTCATTCCCAAATAGTTCCAGAGACACAGTATTTATCCTGTAAGTTATGCTTTGTTTTCTTACCAAAAAGATTGCTTCCTTCTTTCTGTTCGTTTAGTGTCGAAGGCTCCTGTAACTGCTCCAGGATACCTACTGTCAAGTGTGCTCTGGATTCTTACTACCAAAGCTTTTACCTTCTGTCTTCTCTTTAAATGTTGAAGGCTTCCCCAGCTGCTTCGGAGTACAAAACCGCCTCCTGCAGCATTCAATAGTTACGCCAAATGTCTATTCTCTGCAGCTTCACGACGACCTCCTCCTCCTCCTTCTCCTCCTCCTCTTCCTCCTCCTCTCCTCCTCCTTCTCCTCCTCCTCCGCCTCCTCCTCCTCCTCCTCCTCTTCCTCCTCCTCCGCCTCCGTCTCTTTTTCCCGAAGTATGCACCTGTTCTTGTTCTGCAGCAGCCCCAATTTCTTTCTAAACTATATGTTTCTCGCCGCCTTTCTCGAAGTTGTGTGCAGACTAGGTGGTTGCCTGTCTACTTATTTCGATAAACTGTCTGATCTTAGCCAGAGAAAGGACTTAACAGTGAAATGATGAAGCATTTTGGTATCAATTACAGGAAGATTCCTATCGTGCTTTTGTCGGTTGCTTAGAATGAATGAATAGATAAATGAATAAGTAAATAAATAAATATATAAGTAAATAAATAAATAAATAAATATATATATAGACTAATGAACAGATGAAATTATTGAATAAAATTCTATAAAATCCAGATAAGTAATGTGAAAACCACGTAACCATTTATACCCATGATATTTGTAGACCCCGTTTTCCGATTGATGGCATCTACCCTTTCTTACAACGTGTACCACCTGCCCTTCCCCCTCAACAGCTCCAACTGCATCTTCTTACAGGAGATACGACCACCAAACCCTTAATGGAAAAAAGACTTGGCCAGATTTTTTCCAGCCTAGTGTTTTGCTTCCCCTTTTGTACCAGGAAGTACCACGTTTTCATCAGCGCAAGCAAAAGATTGGGAGACCTGGTTGAGGGAGAGGGGAAGGAGGAGGGGGAGGAGGAGGGGGAGGGTAAAGGAAGGGGAAAGGGTGGTGTGAGAGGTAGGAAGGAAAGGGGAAGGGGTGGAGGAAAGGGATAGAGGTGAAGGAAAGGGTAAAAAAGAAAGAAAAGGGGAGAAAGGGGAAGGTAAGGGATGGGGAGAGTAGGGGAGGAAAGGAGGAGGGCAAAGGAAGAAAGGAAAGGGAGGAGAGGGAAGGAGGAATGGGAGGGGGAAAGGAGGAGGGTAATAAAGGAAGAGGGGAGAAAAGGGGAGTGGGAGGGAAGTAAGAAAGGGAGGAGGTGAGGGGTGGGGAGGGGAAGAAAGGACGAAGGGAGGAAAGGTAAATGGGAAGGAAAGGGAAGGGAAAGGAAGAAAGGAAGATGAGAGGAATGGGTGAGGGAAAGGAGAGGGAGAAAGGAGGGGGAAAAGGGAAAGGAAAGGTGTAGAAAAGGGAAGGCCAGTTCAGGTAAGGGCAGGTCAGGCGAATTGATGTCAGGTCAACAGAGATCTGGTCAGCAGATATTGGGTCAGCATGTGTCAGGTTAGGTCAAAGGACCAGGATCGTCCTAGCTTTAATTAAAAGACGGGGAGCAAGGTAATTTAAAATGTGAATAATTCGATAAGTCTTGGGTAGAAGACTTCTTAAAAGAGGCTTGGTATTTTTACGGGGGTCTTTTAAAAACATTTAAAGAGTAAATGCCGAAGGTAATAAAGTGTAATACTGCATATTTTGAAGAAATACATTGTGTACGAATTAAAACTGGGTTAACATATATCGCGCTGATATCTGACCGACGAAGACATAGATGGCCACACATATGGACAGTAGAAATGTTTATTCACTGTCGGCACATATAACTTTAAAAAAGTTAGTCTCTATGTCTGTCTATCTGTCTGTCCTCTTTGTCTCTCTCTCTCTCTCTCTCTCTCTCTCTCTATATATATATATATATAAATATATACATATATATGTATATATATATATGTATATATATGTATATATATATATATATATATATGTATATGTATATATATATATATATATATATATATATATATATACATAAAATCATTCCGACAGTTGTCTCCGGACTCGAACCGAGACTTGCGCGGTGGCAGGCCATCGCTCTACCGACTATGCTACTGAGACGACAAGATTCTCCAACCCCCGAGGGAACTGTCGGAATTATTTGATTGACATCGTCGTCATTGGCGATTCTATTCAGGTATTACAACGACGAAAGTCTATCAAGGATACGTACCAGCTTAACCACTAGCTACAAGTGGGCTTGGTTCTCCGTAAAATCGAGATTAGGACGGCAGTTAGCAGTCGACTCAAATCCTGCGGGAGTTAGATTAACCCCGAGGTTGGAGAATACATATATATATGTATATATGTATATATATATATATACATATATATATATATATATTATATATTTATATATATATATATATATATCACAGACGCTCTCTCTCTCTCTCTCTCTTTATATATATATATATATATATATATATATATATATATATATATTTATAAAAACATATATACATACATACATACATGTACCAAAAGCTTTTTCCCCCTTACACGGGGGGTAGCCAAAAAGAATAATGCATAGAAACCACTCCCACCCATTCCATCCCCTACATACTTCACTCCCCTCCACCCTCCTCCCTCCCTTTCATCTTGGCACCTGGGTCAGATGCAGTATTGCAAGACACAGTACATCCAAAGGCTAGGCCGCTTCATTTATTCGGCGACCCCACCCTTCTCCGTACCTTCATGAAGAAAAGGAGAAGACGGGGAGAAATCCCTTCGGGCTGCGTCAAAATATTTCTCATACATACTTCCTCATCCCTCATCCCCCCACCCACTCCCCCTCATGCATCACAGCAGCATCCATACACAACCCTTCTCCATTCACTCCTATCTTCTGTCCTCTCCCGTCCTTCATCAACAGACATTCCTCTCTTTCATAATGCCCCTACCCCATCCACCCATCTCATCCTAGGATGCACCCTTATATTCACTCCTTCAAACTTCTTCCTCCCAAACCTCTTTTACTAGTCTTTCTTCACTCATTCTTTCCATGTGTCTAAACCATCCTAATACTCTTTCATCAACCCTATCTCCAAACTCCCTTTTCACCCCTGTTCTCCTCCCCATCTTCTGATTTCTCACTCTATCTAGCCTAGTAACCCCTATCATACTTCTCAGACATTTCATTTCAAACACCTTCAAACTCCTTCTCTCTTCCTCTCTTATGTTCCATGTTTCTGCCCCGTATAGTGCTGTCGGCACAATCACTCCTTCATATTACCTCCTCTTAGCATCCATTCCCAGATGTCTATTTCTCATTACACTTTTTAATC
>NC_134799.1:50739368-50744368 GCF_046742065.1 Oratosquilla oratoria
CCAACACTTAGCAAGCTGTCATACGAACAAAGATTGGACAAACTAAGCTTACTAGCTCTGGACCAAAGAAGAGAAAGAGGCGATTTTATTACCATCTACAGAATTATGAAAGGGATGAAAATCCTTGATAGGGATGATCTACTTAAACGGGACAGAAGAAACACAAGAGGACACGAGAAGAAACTTAAGAAGGACAGTTACAGAAGAGATTTGAAAAAGAACAGCTTTCCACATAGAGTAATAGATACATGGAACAAATTGAAAGAGAAAACAGTGAGTGCTAAAACTATACATGATTTTAAGAAAGAGCTGGATGCGGAAAGATACAACTGCGGATCACTACGAGCATAGCTCTTCTCCCGCAAAATACAACTAGGTAAATATAACTAGGTAAATACACACACACACACACACACACACACACACACACACACACACACACACACACACACACACACACACACACACACACACACACACACACACACACACACACACACACACACACACACACACACACGCACACACACACAGACACTTACACACACACACACACACGCACACACACACACACACACACACACACACAAACACACGCACACACACACACACACACACACACACACACACACACACACACACACACACACACACACACACACACACACACACACACACACACACACACACACACACACACACACACACACACACACACACACACACACACACACACATACACACATGTATGAAGAAGATATATTACACGTCACACGACGTAACAACTACACGTCATATGGCATCATGTACATCTCAGCAGCAGCACCAAACTGCTGTTGAGCGTCAGGTCTAACCAAAACCCGAACAGAAGCCATTTAGTTGTAATTAGGCCGATCTGACCTTGACCTCTTAGGAACACTTGGTTCGCCAATGATACGACCGTTGAGAGCCATACGTCCACAGAAGGAATTATCCTTATATTTTATTTTTCACCATGTATGATGAAAATATGCCATGTCCTTTCTATGTATTATAATTGTAATTTTTTGTTATCTAATATTGAGTGTATTACTCAACCATGTAAATACCTATTTCTGTCACAATGTGAATATTGTATGATGGACCAAAAGGTCTTCTGTCGGCATGCTCCGCCTTTGTAATCCTTTGCCTTTGTAATATCTGTATGACCAAAAATTGACGTATTGGCAACCGCCACAGCCTTCGTGGTCAGTTGCTTTGCTTCTTACCGTAGGACGAAACGGCCTTTAATTAATTGTTTCGCTACTCACATCGCCTCCAAAGTGTGGATCAAATCTTTCCACATTTTATGGTAGCACCACTGGGATTCGAACCTCGCCACAACTCAAACGTAGCCAGAAACATTACTACAAGGAAATCAACTCCAACATAGCCAGAAACATTACTTACGGGGAAACCCTCTTCGCTGCCCACTACCACGCGCGGACAAGTTGACCGCCCGCCCGCCATCGCCCAGCAACACGGACAAAAGCTGTTAACATTGTTGTTGTATTTAAAAACCACCAGGATACAAAAAATTTAAGTATACTAGGAAGATTTATTAAATTCTTATGGTAAGGAATTGTTAACATATTTTTATGATTAAATAGTTTTACATGAGAATTATTAAGAAAAAATTTTTTTAATCAAGTTTTATTTCCATATCCAAAAACTTAGGGGAACAAATTCTAAAAGCTCTCAAAAACATTGATGACATTGATGACAAAACGTACAACTTGGTGTTTTGATGGTGATGAAAGTAAAAAACGACATTGGTTGGCTTTCTATAAATTTCAAAATTAAGATGTCTTTCACACCGGTAAATATTTACATCTAAAATGGTAATATATTATTTTCTTCTATCTCAACGGTAAATTTAATGGACGGTACCATATTATTTAGTTCTAACATAAAAGCATCCGAAGGTTGATCAATATGTCAAATACATAATATGTCGTCAACTTATCTATACCAAACAGCATCAGTAAGAAGAATGTTAGGTAATAACTCTAAAAAAAAAAACATGTACAAATTGCTCAGAATTGGAGACAATTTCCCATGGCCATACCAAACTTTTGAGTGTAGAAATACCCATTAAATTCAGACTTAGAATTTAATTAAACTAATAATAGTATTGACAGGGAGTGTTATGTCACGTTTCTTTAATTCTTCTTCCAGAAATCCTAACAAATCTAACACTGGACTCGGTTAAATAAACTTATAATATCAAAACTAACAAGCTTAAAATGAAAAGTGATATTTTGTCAAAGCAACTTTTCGATTAGATCAACACTATCCTTGGTGTGCGACTGGGAAATTATCCATTAAATCTACAGTTGAGATGGAAGAAAATAATATATTACCGTTTTTAGATGTAAATATTTACCGATGTGAAAGATATTTTAAATATGAAGTTTATGGAAAGCCAACCAAAGTCCTTTCTTACATTCATTTTTACTCTTATCTCCATCAAAAACTATGTTGTCCGTTTTTCATCAATGCAATGCTTTTGAAAGCTTTTAGAATCTGTTCCCTCGAGTCTTTGGATAAGGAAATAAAATTTATTTATGGCATTAGAAAAGTTTTTGAATATCCGAAATATCTGATTGACAAGGCAAAGAGCAGAGCAAGGACATCTTTTCTTAATACTTCTCATGTAAAACTATTTAATCATAAGAATATTTTAACAATCCCTTACCATGAGAACTTAATCAATCTTCCTAGCATACTTATTTTTTGGTATCTAGGTGTATTTTAAATACAATAACAACGTTAAAAGCTTGTTAATCAATAATTTGCCAAGAGAAAAGGAAGGTTGTGTATACATACCATGTAAATATTATAGTTTTATTTGAATAGGCCGCACAGGTAATGGTTTGAACAGAAAAATAATAAACACAAATACAGGATTAGAACAGGGCAATTGTCAAATGGACTATTTGTTCATCAAAAAGACTATGAACATAACATTAACCAAAAAAATCAAAAGTAATTACATCTTGTAATAATATTGTAGAAAGAAACATTATTGAATCTTGTAATATCAAAAGTAAATTTGAAAATAATATGAATTTGAGTTTGGGTTTATACAAACTGAATAATTCTATTATAAACAAGGTTGTTTGTGATAATTTGTGACCTAGATTGTACTAAACCTGTTCACATGGGACCTTTCCGAATACCCTCTTTCTTTCTTCTTATGTATATAATATAACTTTTTGTGTGACTACTTTGTACCTTTGAAGGTGTCTTAAGTAGATGAAAACGTTTAATAATCGTATTTTTCATCGTGTTTTGCGATTTTTTTGCACACACACACACACACACACACACACACACACACACACACACACACACACACACACACACACACACACACACACACCCACACACACACACACACATATATATATATATATATATATATATATATATATATATGTATGTATATATATATATGTAAATATACATATGTATATATATATGTAAATATACATATGTATATATATATATATATATATATTTATATATAAAGTAGTAGCCTCTGTCTGTCTATCTGTTTGTTTGTTCACGAATTCCTCCTAGGGTTTTGGAGCTAGACCTCCCGAACCGTATATATTCTGATACCGTATCACTCCAGGTACTTGGATAACTATATTTCATAAAAAAAATTGTTAGGGTTCAGGGTTAAAGTTACTTGGGGTATGGTGTGGTAACACGCTACTACTGTAGTTTCCCCTTAACGCGCGTAGCATTTTTGACATAAGAATTACTATGATTAAACAAACCATTATATGTTTTCATAAATATTATTCATATTTGTAAAATTGATGTTGCCACAAACCATGATAGCCTTTGTAAGGAGAAAGCAAGTAAATGTAAAATGATTGTATAATTTTATCAAATGTTGAAATGTTGTTTATTGTTCTTTTATTTTATTGCGGGCGGAAATGCAATAACCAATAGGCCTGCGACTTGCACTTGGAGCATTACGCTGCACAAGAATCGAGAGGCTGGAAGTTGAAGCCAATGTCCCCCCCCGCCCAACTACAGGCGCGAACTTCTTACACTCCGCTACGCCACCAAAGTGCTCCGTATCCCACGACATCCCTGCAAGCGGGTGGCGTCCCAATACGAGCACTTTACCAACTGCCTTAATCCCTTTTCCATCAGGATCGAATCCTTATGTGAGCAGTATTCAGTGCCACTGTGGTCTATTGAAAATTTGAAGACGTTCCACATACCACCGTGGGAAAAGGTCACAATGAACGTCAACATTAACAAAGACCTCCAGAAGAAATCGTGCTCGGTAGAAAAACTCCGACAGAAGACCCTACAAGTCGTCAACGGGTACACTGGCCACAGGGCACTGTATACGGATGGTTCCAAGTGTGACCGTAAGACAGGGACAGGTTATATAGCTCCATAACCCGGATGATGTTCCGATTGCCGGACCATACGAGCATTTATATTGCCAAACTCTTTGGAATATACAAAGTGATAGAAAAGGCTCAGTCTGACACACATAGTAACTTTGTTATTTTCTCAGATTCTTTGAGTGCATTACAGTCAATTAAGTCAGGTAACCAAATGGGGATTTTTTCCCTGGGCAGAATCATTAGCGCACTTTCGACTACCAAGTCCATCACTCTTTCTTTGGGTTCCCAGCCACATTGGGATTTCCGGGAACGAGAAAACGGACACGCTGACCAAATCTGCGTTAGAAAATTACTTTGTTATAGAAATACTCATAGACACAGGCACTTTCAATTCAATCTTTAGAAAACAATTACACGCCCACTGGCAACACCAGTGGGACAATCTCTGTATCACACATAAGCAAAAGGAGCACATAACTGACTAATCAACATCATACAGAAGCAATAGACGGAAGGAAATCGCCATAGCAAGGCTGAGGATAAATTCCACCTACATCACCCACCGAAATCCTTATATCACTGGCGTATTTCCTCCCCAGTGCA
>NC_134799.1:50761868-50764368 GCF_046742065.1 Oratosquilla oratoria
AATTGGTAAACGATAGAACATTTTGCGTTGGTGCTCACCTAGTTGAATCTGAAGTCGTCGAGGTGAACTAAATTTCATTGACTTTGGAGGAAATTTAGCGAAAGAAACACCAGGTGTAATTCATTGCATTAATTTGGGAAAATCACCATGTGAAGACAGATTATTAGTAGATACAATGGCATATGGAACCGGCCTTTCTCGATAGGCATTTAGGACAGTAATTATAATTATAATTGTTTTTATTGATTGGAAAGTCCCTACAGAACTAAAGATGTAATTATGATCAGTATATCGATAACTTGTATTTTTCTAAGGTCTAGTCCGGAAAGAAAATAGAAGAGAAACGTCATCCAAGACAAATTATATATGAATAAGTAAATAAATAATAACAAAAATAATAATAATGAATAAAGATTTTACTGTATAACAGGGTCTATATAAAATGCGGGCGATCACAAATATTCAGATGTACAATTGGATAATGAGTATTTTTTTCAGTGTTTAACAAACGTTGGCCATTCAGTAGGCCTTTGCCGGTCACTTCCACCCAGTAATGATCGCTTTACAAGAGAGCAAACTGTATTTTACGTTGTGGTTTTACGCCGGCCTCATACCGCAACAAACCCGCCATTCCACGGCAGGAAACTCCATATGACAAAAACTCTTGTGACCGGCGAAGGTGAGGTCGTTGTTCTTCCCTCCCCCCCTCCCCCACCCGGGTGCTGGGGGCGGGGATGCATGTGCTGGCTGGTGAAGGTGTAATTAGGCCTATTAGCCGGGCCAGAAGGAGTTCGGCAGAGCTGCTACGTCTTATTCTTCCTTATTTTTTGTTCCTCTTCGCCCTCTTGGTGTTCACGGTCGTCATCGCTCCATGTGGTGTACACGCTTCTGTTTCTAAGCTTGAATATTTTCTCCGTCCATTTGTTTAAAAAATGTTATACCTCTGCCATATTAAAAGGCTTTGTTTATCTATTCAATAAGTAATTTTTAAAGGAGTTACGTCTGGGTAAAATTCCATAAATTTTCACATGAAGCTCCAGCGCCATTTTACTTACTTAAAAGTATATTTAGAAAATATTTTGTTTCTTTATCTGGTGGTATGTTGTAGATGTGCGCGACGATCCATGTGGTATATATTTTAATTTAATACACACACAAACACGCTCACATACACGTTTCTTTGTATACACACAATAAAAAAAAACGTGCATCTACCGTGTAACACAACAAATGCTTTTTCCTGGATTATCTTTAATATTTCCTTAACCCTCGTGTTTCTGTCGTAGCATGCCCTGCATCCATTACAAACGATCGAGATCTCACACTCAAGCAGAAGTTGAATCATCACTCTCCGAGTCGAATTGACAGTTGGTCTCCGGTATAAAATTGAAAAAGTGGTTGGTGAGCTACACATTTATATACTACCCTCATGATCCTTTAATCTCTGGTTATCACCAAGATATCTACCTACTTCTCCCGTAACATAACTCATCTCCTTGGCAGTCGTGCCTGCCTGCCTTTCTGTCTGCTGCTTTCCTGTCATTATGCACAAGTGTGGGCATACATATACCGTTGCTAACTCTTGCATTTCTTTTTGTGTTTATCATTTTATGATTATTTATTTGGGACAACTCCATTAAAATCAAAGTGATTAGAGTCGGATTTTAGGAGATCACTGTTACTAATCTTGAAGATAATTTGGCAGTATTGATAAAAAAACAAAAAAAAATCTGTATAACTTAAGTATTAGCCGAAAATCTCAAACTGGTAATCTTTTACGCAGAATAATATTCAATGTTTCAATTTTTGTAACGACACAATGTCTCACTCTTTCCCAAAATAAAACGATATATGCATATATATATATATATATATATATATATATATATATATATATATATATATATATATATATTCGTCTTATAAATGTAAAACGCAGAGACAACCTAGAGACAGTTTCTTCCTTGAAATGCCTTGGTGGCTCCCTGTGCTCGACCCTCATCTCTTTCTTTGGTTTTACGGTGGGAGATTGTTCACGAGGATAGAAGCAATTATGAGCCACAGTCATTGACAATTTACTTGATCTCACTTTCCGAGAGAGTGAGATAGATACATAGATAAATAGATAGACAGAGAGAAAGAGAGAGAGACGTCATCAAAACATAGCCAACATTGTTCACTAAAAGAAATATGAATTTCCCATTTTTTATTTATTCTATTTCCATTGCTTTCAGCTCTTCCCCTGCGTTTCATGACCCACGTCGTTCAGTATGGCTGTTGCCAAACAATTTCATTTAGCAGAAGGGGGCTAACTTCCTCACAACACAATGCTTCAAGGCTATTTCAAGTGTTCCACTATCAGCAAGACTTTCGATTAATTTCACGTTAGTAGTCTTTTACTCTAACTGCTCTCGGGGTATACATATTGTACTGAGCGAAATCCTACCTCTTAGCTTGGTCTCATTTAAAGAATACATTAGATTTGAACAAAATATGAATA
>NC_134799.1:50781868-50789368 GCF_046742065.1 Oratosquilla oratoria
GGCTTTCTTTAAAATCACCTTTTACCTGGTTTATATTTATGAAATTTAGACATATCATAATTATCAAAACTCTAAAATGCATTAACTTTCTCTTTGCGACAATTCTTGAAATGTTGAATGGTTATCAAATACGGAGTAAAGTATCCACTTGTAGAAACATACATATGCAAATTACCAAAGAACTTGGTTATCCTTCGGGCTCAAGTCCTCTTACTTTGAATTTTTCTTTGTTATGTCTCTCGGAGCCCGTAAGTTATAAGGATTGAGAGTTGTATAAAATTCAGTGACATAACAAAATGGGGGAGATGTGGGGCACACAGTGAACGTGCAGGTACTCAGTGAACATACATTAAAGAGGCACTCGGTGAACACATATTAAACAGGCACTCAGTGAAAATACAGTGAAAAGGCACTCAGTGAACATTAGTGTACATACTCGCACTGAAAATACAGTGAACATACACACGGGGAACAGATTTCAAATGAACAGATGCACAGTAAAGGAATGCGTGCGTATGCGATAAACTTAGTGGTACGCTGCAGTAATCATGTGAGCATATAGAGTAAATTTACTGTAATATGTTTTACAGTTTCTCCAAATGTATCTAATACCTGGTTATTGAAAATTGTCTTAAATTTAAGTTATAATTCTTCACTAGAAATGATGGAGCCGTTTGACATAGAAAAATTCATTAAAGAGCTTGGGCTTGCTCTTTTGCAAGATTGTGATATACAGAGGGATGACTGTGTGGCCGTAGCTAAATTTGATAAGGTGTCAATCCTGGGTAAGACTAGGAAATCTGATATTAAGGAATCGGTTATTCAAGCCTTGATTACAAGAGAAATTCTGGAGGAGGATGCAACAGCATTGTGCGATACTGAAGAAAAAGGAGTGACAGTAAGTAATGAGGATAGTATTATGAGGATGGAGTTGGATGAGAAGATAGCACTTGAGAGGTTTAAGGTTGAGATGGAGAAGGAGAGGGTAGCACTTGAAAAGCTTAAAGTTAAAAAGGGTGCTCTTAGGTTGTTGGAATCTAAGTATTATATTACCAAGCGTAAGGCCAGGGATTTAATTGGGTATTATTATTATTTTTTTAAGGTGTACGTTGGGGAAATTACATCTCTCACTCCATCTTTCCATTACGTCATGAGGACATATTTGTATGTCTGAATTGATTAGGAATCTTGAATTTAGGTGAAGAAGTAAAATTCCCACCATCCAGTTCAGGATTCTAGAGAAGCATTTATAGAGTTTTAGGACACATGAATGTTCCACCACAAAAAGAGATAGCGAAACATTAACTTAAATTACAAAGTGGTAGGCTGGACCTTCGTCAAGGGATGCAAACACAATTATGGGCGCCCGGTGTGTATAACGTAAGGAATAATTATTCAAAGGCAGACCCCATTGACAGGTAGGTACAAGTGTCTTGGTGGAAAAAGGGGAAGTTATGGAGATATTTCACATAGTAGTTAGCCAATTTATATATTCAAAAGCAGACCCATTGGCAGGGACGAAAGTGGGATAGGGAACTTCTAACATACATTAGAACAGAAGGAACATAATGATCACAAGAATCCTATGTATTCCGTCAATAGAAACCAATAAAAATAGTTTTAAAGAGATTATTTGTGGCCAAGAGTTGCCTTCTCCCAACGATAAAATTGGTGGAAATTAGGTTAGATTGTTATGTGTAGGATGATACTTAAAAGGTGACCGTAAGGTTAGGTGACGTAAATCTCACGTCTCGCACCATCAAGAGCGTTAAGTCATTACCCCATCCTTCGCTACCTCCTTGTTTTGTAGATTATTCAGGTCTGGTAATCCAAGGTAAATATTTTTATTAACTTTGACCAGTGTACGAGTTAATGATCTTGTAATTGGATAAAAGAGCTAAGGGAAAAGGGGCGAACATACGTGTATTGTGGGGAAGCGTTACATGCCCCCACGCCAGTGTTTTCTATGAGTGTAAACTACGCATTACTTTTACTATACTTATGTTGAATTGAGTATAGATTAAAGAGTAATTATTTATTGTAAATGTTGATAAGAATCAAAATAACATCACCTCATGGATCAGTAAAACAAACTTGATGTAGACGTGATTTTTATTCCCTTTGCTCTCGATCCCATAAATGTAACGTAACACTTAAACGACTTAAAAAGGAGGAATGGAATAAAACTGTGTGATGGTCACGAACTACCACATACTCTAATATAATTAGCCTTGTGGTTGGGATGGTGACAATGAAACACGACAAACACCTTGTGAATACTAATCAAAACAATTTCAATTAACGTAGAATTTGTCATTTAGCATTGTATAGGTATATCTAAATAACTACCATGCTATCCGTGCTATTCGGGACTGGACATGGTTTTGTTCCTATGAAGGCGTAATCTACATCGCGCCCACCTATTCATAAAATGAATGCATAGTCGCTATACCATTATGGGCACTACATGTTGTTATAACAATAGTGGGATTAAAGACCACTCGTTAATAATCTGGCGTACTTGCCAAGGGTGGCAGTACACAAGGTAGTATGCCTTGTCCCTACTTTTGTGGAGAGTGGCCCTTTCCTGGCCTCGACAGAGTTGGTGTGTGCTTGTACAGACGGCCTTGGTGGGTAAAGCTCGTTCTTCATATTTGTTTTTATCATCGAAATTCCAAGGCCACTAGTTGTGAAGGAGACCGTGCTTAAGGCGTACCTGTGTGCTCCAGAATTTTATAGACAGAAGTTTAGGGCAGTTTTAAAGGGAACCACCAGTCACACATCGAGTATAGCTACAGAGTGAGTAAAGTATTTGATAGATGGCTCTCATCTAGCAGAATTAAAACTCTTGAGGAATTAAAAAAACTAATTGCTTTGGAACAATATATAAGGGGTATCCCAAACGATATCCGAACCTATTTTCTCGAGAAAGAAGTAAATAATCCTGATCGTGCTGCCACATTGACGGAAAATCATTCATGGACGTATAAGTCTAGTAAACCTTCTTTCCCTCCAGGCACTACTCAACTTCAAGGGGGTAAAGCACATAAAGGTAAAGATACCTGGACCCGAGGTAAAAGTATGTCAGATCAATCACGAATTTAATGTTTGAGGGAGCATGTTTTTTGTTAGGAAATCATATAGCGGGAGAGCTAATTGTGCCTGACCCAGCTGTGTGTAGGACTCCGCTAGATTGGGATCCTGCTGAGGTATTGGTGAGGGAGTATGGTAATATTTTTTCCATCATGTGTGGTCACTCGCGGCCAGGCGAAAATGAGAAACTATGAAGAAACTGCTGATATGGGAATTAGTAGTTTAATGTTGCATCTAGCACAGCTCCTGTTGTTAAGCCGTGAGGGCTGGCTGATTGTGAAGTAGATTCGCCTAGTCCTGGAGTTCTGCTGTGCAGTCCGTCGAGTGAGAAGGAGGTGAATGAAATGCAAGATGCTGTAAATGAACGTGTGAATGTAAGTGTTCTTTCGATGACTCGCAGTAATCTGAAATCTACCCAGAAAACTGATAAGTCATTAATTTCCTTATTTGCAATAGTCATATCATACAAAGATGTCTCTAATGAAGGTACATGTTATACTTGCTTGATGATGTATTAATGAGAAAATATAGACCTCCAGATATTCATGCGATTGAAAACTGGTGCAAGTTTCCTCAATTTGTTGCCCCAGATATGTACAGAATGTCGTTATTTTTGCTCATGACTACATAGGTGGACACTTGGGTATACAGAAGTTATTAGATAAGGTAATCAGGTATTTCTTTTGGCCTGGTATCCATAAAGACGTTGTTCATTATTGTAAAATGTGTAATACTTGCCAGTTGGTTGGTAATCCTAACCAGATTATTCCTCCTGCCCTTTGCAACCTATTCCAGTAGTGGAGAAGCCCTTTACCCATGTTATAGTAGACTGTTTGGATCCCCTACACAAAATCAAAAAGGGTCATATGTACATGCTAACCATCATGTGTGCTACCACCAGGTAACCAGAGGCCATTCCACTGCGTTCCATTTTAGCCCGGAATGTGTTGCTGGCCTTAACAAAGTTCTTTACACAGTTTGGAATACCAAGGGTCGTTCAGTCCGACCAGGGTACCAGTTTTGTATCCGATGTATTCAGGCAAGTGATGTCTATTCTTGGGGTTAAACACTATTTTGCTTCTGCATACCATGTCCAAAGCTAAGGGGCCTTGGAACGTTTCCATGGAACCTTTAAGTCTATGTTAGCAAAGTATGGTAATGAAACTGGTAATGAATGTGATGTAGGGTTTCCTTTCCTTCTATATGCGATTAGATGTGCTAAACAATCTAGTCTCGGGTTTTCCCCAAGTGAATTATTGTTTAGCAGAGACAGAGGACCAATAAAACTACTTCATAAGATCTAAATAGATCGGATGAATTCTGATGACTTATCTGATAATGTATTTAAGGTAAGAGAAAACCTAAATATAGTACACAGGTTTGCAAGGAATAATTTGGTTCTTAGCTAAGAAAAAATGTAGGAAAACTATGATAAAGATGCTGTAGAGCGTAACTTTGAAGTTTGGGATGAAGTACTGTTGTTCCTTTACAAGCAAGGTACAAAGGCTCTACAAAGTTAAAAGTAAAAAGGGAGATTTGAACTATGTGATATCCACAGCTGGTTACAGGAAAAATAAGAGGTTGGTTCACGTAAATTTATTCATGAAGCACCAGAGAAGGGAATCAGATTGTACTGTGAAAGCTGGAAGGAAAGTTGATAATACCGTTAATTCAGTACAGGTTGTTGAGATGCGAGGTGAAGATCCTGGAGGAGGTGAGAGCCTTAATAAGATTTCTGTAGATGTCAAACTCAAGAATTTAGATGTCCTTGCTAATCTAGATGATAAATTGTGTCTTTTGTCAGGAAGTCCACTGTCAGATGTTTCAGGACTCCTGGACGAGATTATGGATAGTGTTGGTGATGCACCGAGACTAACAACCGAACCAGTTAATCGTGTTGAGCTGGTGAAGGTTGCAGTCCCGGTGAGAGACAAACCTGGGGGAATGTCTCTACATGGAGCAGCTGTTCCCCAGAAAGGAAAATATCTATGGGGAGTAAGCAGAACCCTATCAAAGACGCAATGACAAATGGTCTCAAGAGTGAGGCAGCAAAGAGTGTCAATGGAAACATTGAGGTTCGGGACGAGAGGGAAAAAAAGCTGCAGAGGTAAGAAATACCAAGGAAAAGGACAAAGAGGAAAACAGTCATAGGTTTGAAGTAGGTGGAAGGTCAGAAGTGGAAGACGAAGTACCATCGAAAGAGAAGAAGAAAAAAAAAAAAAAAAAAGGAGACGCAAGATTAAAAAAAAAAAAAAAAAAAAATATCGGTGTAAGGGATATTGCCAGAGTAAGGAAGAATGTAAGTGGAAAAGACAATGTGCTTGCTGACAGGTTGTTACGACCATACCAAGGTATTGTCTAGAAATAATATATGAATTATATGCTGTGGTGTTAAGGTTTAATTTCTTTTGTGTTGTAACAGACCGTCTTAGAGGCTTCGATTGTACCCATTTGTACCCGTAAAAAAAATGAAGGTATGAGAAATCGTTTAATTTTTACATATATGATTCTTTACATGATATTTAAGTATTTTCTGGTTTTTTATGCCAATTTTGTTCCATATTTAAAGAATAAAGCTGAAAGATTTATTGTTGCAAAAATGTAACCATGGGCCCTCTTGCTGCAAAAATACAACGGGGGTTCATTCAAGACAGATCTGGATTTCCAATAAAAAATAATGCAAAGAATGTTTAGTTTCCTGTAAATGATTGGGTATCTATTTTTTTTTTCAAAATGGCAATCAAAATTATATTTCATTTGCGAATATTATTTATCAAAATTAATGTGTACATTATTTGTTTATTCCACTTCAGCCATATCACATACACAGGGAAAATATTTCTTTGTTTTGTATAAAAAAAATCTTTTACTTTTTTCTATGTAAGTAAAAGAAGAAACTTCTTTAATTAACTTTTTTACCAAGACAGTAAACAAGCTCTTATCTAACCTAAACAAAAAGAGCATTTTTAACATTTTCATAATTCTTTATATAGTGTTCCATACATAAATCATTATTTCATCTACTTTTGCACACTAAGATATATATGTGTTTTTGAATCAACAAGAATCTTTAGTAATTAAAGAACACATTATTGAAGTATTACTGATTTTTCTTATACCTGTAAAATAATCAGTATACTGTACTAAAATACAAAGTATAATAAAAAAAAAAGTAAAATGTATAAGTAACATGAGAGGGATTACAAAAAAGAGATCAAACCTTAGCCATAATTATGATACTCTTTTGAACACTTCAGGTGTAAAGGAACATTATAATTCACACATGTGTAAAATGTGTGACTATTGCATTTTTTGCACTTACGCCATGTCTCTGGGATAGCCACCTCTATATTATGACCAATGTTATCATATTTATCAGCATTTCCTCTTACAGGATTCATGGGCTCAGTACCATAAGTCTTCAATAAATGTTGAACTACAGACATTGTAAATTCTACTAGATCCTTCCTGTAGCTTCCTTGTCTAGCAAACAACCATGCATTACTCATACAAACATTTAGTAAGTTACTCTTTTTTTTTTTTTATCAGCCTTTGAATAGCGCACTGACCTCAGAAACAGGTAATTTAATCCCGATGTTTCGAACCCTGTCCGGGGATCGTCCTCACAGGTTACGATGGGAGGCAGTAAATCCTCCTTTATATACAAAAAGCAGGCTGTCTTCGGAGGCGTGGGCTAGTGCCGAAGACATCATAGACAGATCCGGCACACTTGACCCCATTTTCAGAGGGGCAAGGGAAAAGATGAGCAGAACAGACACCCAACAGCAGGCGAGAAACTAGGAAAATTTATGACCAGGAGTGGGAGAGGGACTTTTCATCCACACCTACACCAGGGGAAAATCCGAGAAATTTGATCACTTGGGTAATTGCGACGGGATAATGAAAACAGCACCCGTAGTGACCCCGTCGACTGCATATGTATTGTTTTTTTATATGTAAAGGAGGATTAACTGCCTCCCCATTGTAATCCCTGAGGACGATCCTCGGACAGGGTTCGAAACGTCGGGACTAAATTACCTGTTTATAAGTCCGATTTTTTTTCTTCATCATGGCTCATGGACTTCATTTATATATATTTATATATATATATCTCTATATATCTATGTCTATATATACATATATATATATATGTATATATATATGTATATATATATATATATATATATATATTGTGACATCATGACAGGTGTATGAATGATAAGAATGGAAAGACACGATTGGGAACAAGACTTTATTCCTGACCGGTTTCGCCTTTGTGGCTTCTTCGCCTTAAAGGCGAAACCGGTCAGGAATAAAGTCTCTTGTTCCCAATCGTGGCTTTCCATTCTTACCATTCATATATATATATATTTACATGTTTTTTCTTCCCTTCTTTATACCAGGTGC
>NC_134799.1:50796868-50799368 GCF_046742065.1 Oratosquilla oratoria
AAAATGGGAGTTAGTCGAACGCTTAGGAAGGGGCTTTTGTGGTTGGATTTGGTATCGCGGTCAGTTCTGAGGAGGTGAAAAGGTATCATTAGGAAGAATATACCTCACTGCAGGCAAGTGGGGATGGTAGTTAGATGGAGTCAGTTTGACTTAGTTGAATTGTCAGCATACAAATTTTCTCTTTACCTTTTTATAGAAAATTTAATCAAACAAGCAAATATATCAGAGCATTTAGTGCTGTTAATAGTGTCATGACATCTTCTTACTAGGTATTTAAGAATTAGGTTAACAGCGAGCGACAAGAAAAGAAAAATTATATATATATATATATATATATATATATATATATATATATATATATATATATATATATTGAGGTGTGAAGACAGAATGAGTGGTAGGGTGGTGAGTTTAAAACGCCAAGAATCCGTTGAAGCTTTATTTCTGACGTTTCGTCCAACTAGGACTTCTGCCGTTGGACGAAACGTCAGAAATAAAACTTCAACGGATTCTTGGCGTTTAAACTCACCACCCTACCACTCATATATATATATATATATATATATATATATATATATATATTATATATATTTACACAACATAGAGTTGATCACGATTCAACTTTATCCTGTTCAAAGGCTGTGTGAAATTACTCTTATACACTTGTATGCCCGAGTTACATACACATACATGAAATTTTGCGTTCAACTCATCTCCACCATGAGATATACAACATACACACACACACACACACACACACACACACACACACACACACACACACACACACACACACACACACACACACACACACACACACACACACACACACACACACACACACACACACACACACACACACACACACACACACACACACACACACACACACACACACACACACATATATATATATATATATATAAATATATATATATACATATATATTTGTATATATATATGTATATATATATACTGTATATATATTATATATATACATATATATGTATATATATACATATACATATATATACATGCATATATATTTGTACATATATATATATATATATATATATATATATATATATATATATATATATATATATATATATATATTTGGTAATAAATATTTTTCAAAATATTCTATGTAGATGTTAGCTAAAACCGGCGAAAAAGGATTTCCTATAGCCATCCCGAGGATCTGTGTGTAATATTTTCTTTCAAAGACAAAAGAAAAATTGTCTGCACACAGACTTAGTAATTTTACAAAATTTTTACAAGGGCATACCATCAATACGGTTACCTAAAATATTTGGGAGAAAGGTTGAAACATTTTGAACTGGGACATGAGTAAAGAGTTCAATAACATCGAAACTAACTAAACTGTAAAGATAATCAATATTCACGTTTATTATAATCATCATACTAATGTAAATTTTTTAGTTTTTTTTCCATATACTCGAGAGCTTACATTACTTTAAATCCAGAAGTTATTGATGACGAAATTAGAAACTATATGGAATATTGGGGAAAAGTAAAAATATCCCACTTATATTCTTAATCAGTGTCACAATACTGCTAAGAAACGTTTTTACAAAGCATACAATCAAGAACAAAAAAAAAACATAAACAACTTAATACATTTGTTCTTCCTTTTCATGAAAACTTTCTTAGTATTGTTAACTTACTCAAGAAATTGGATATCAAAGTAGCTTTTAAATATGACCACACAATTAAAAAAACTTTAATTAAGAATAGGCCGCCTAACAACAACGGTGTTGTCTATAAAATTCCATGGCAAGATTGTAACAAATTTTGCATTGGACAAACCGGGAAATACTTGGAAACGAGGATTTCCCAACATAAATATAGTATGAGATCTGCCCAGGAAAATAATGCGTTATTTCAACACAAAACATTATACAACCATCATATTGATTGATGCAAGACAACAATTTTAGCTAAAGGAAAGAGCTTACATGAAAGAAATGTAATAGAATCTTTCTTAATATTAGACACTTTTGATCAAAATATAAACTTAAGCTATGGACATTTGAAATATGATAAATTGGTAACCCAAATGCTGACCAATATATTTCCGCCAGATTTAGCCATATGTGTTGGTCAGGTCGATGGAGGTGAGGTCACCACCCACCTTCATTGTATTGTCTTCCCCTTCCCCCCTTATGGTTGCTACCTGATACTTACATTTAAACACAACTCTGTATCTCTTTCATTTAGTCTCAAGATGTATGATACGAAAGTACTTAGTGTCTACAAGTTTCTCTTCTCATGTGATTATTTTGCATATGTATACTACATATATATATATATATATATATATATATACACATACACATACACACACACACACACACACACACACACACACACACACACACACACACACACACACACACACACACACACACACACACACACACACACACACACACACACACACACACACACACACACACACACATGGCGCTGTGGTTAG
>NC_134799.1:50804368-50806868 GCF_046742065.1 Oratosquilla oratoria
CACTGAGGCTCAAGGAAAATTATTTATTGTGAATAAGAATCAGCTGTGACGAATAGTAGCCTCCAATAGATCTGTTGATCATTGGAGCAAGAAAAAAGGAAAATTACATTTTCTAAGTAAAGTGAACGTATGCTTCGTTGCTTAATATAAGTTGCCTTTGGTATATTGTAGGTATGTTCTTGTAATAGGCGACTAAACGCTAATGCATCTTTTGTTAAACATGATTTATTTTTTCATTTGTATATGACTAAAGGCCTATTTATGCAATGAGTGATTGCATGTCTTTTTGGGTACAAATGCTGCCTACATTTAAATGTATGTGTGTGAGAATGTTGTTTCTTATACGGGAGGTTAATGATTGTGTGCTATGTATACCTGCATTTATATGTAATATCCACCTGCATTTTCATGTCTGTGTGTGCTATGCCTACCTGCATTTATATGCATTCACCAGGCATGCATGTAAATATTTGTATGTGTAAAAGTTTTGGTCATGATAATGCATGCGTGTTCTTCACGTACCTGTATTAATATGCATAAGACAGGCTCTGTTCTTAATGCTTTGGAACAGTGACAAGCAAAGGCATAAAGGCAAGATATAAAATAGTCTTTAGAAATAGCCATACGCGGAACCAATAAACTAGGGAGACAAGAGTCTGTGACAGAGCTGAAAAAAAAAAAATAAGGTCGATGAAAACAAGAACAGCTGATACAACTAAAGGGAAAGTGTTGCACAGTAGAGAAGGAAAACATGGTAGGGGAGATTGGGAATAAAGAGGACATACGCACACACACGCATACACCTGTGCGCGTGCGCAGAGGTGCTCGAACGAACACACACGTACACACGAGTGCGCACACACCCATGCACTTACACGCAAGCACATAGATGTACGCAAAAGCACATTCGCACACGCGTACATAAATGCACACAGATTGCTCCTTTCCTACATACTATAAACACACACACACACACACACACACACACATTCACACGCGCACACGCACACACACACACACACACACACACACACACACACACACACACACACACACACACACACACACACACACACACACACACACACACACACACACACACACACACACACACACACACACACACACACACACACACACACACACACACACACACACACACACACACACACACACACACACACACACACACACACACACACACACACACACACACACACACACACACACACACACACACACACACACACACACACACACACACACACACACACACATACACACACAAGAACAAACACAGATAAACACGGACAAACACAAACGCTAACGCAAACCATGGAAAGGAAATTAATTGGTTGATGGTGCGTGGGGTGAGACCAGTATGGGTATTGGCATGATTACGCTCACGACCAGAAACGGTCATTAGGCCTTGATGGAGGAGTGACGGAAAGGTGCCTCCTCGCCACACTCAAGCAACATGACGCAGTCAGAAGACGTTGTTATGGCCAACGCCAAACTGTTTCATTCAACTGTAGAGTTATTCCACACTGAACGCGGTTTGGTCCGTAGGGAGACTCTTGTCTCGTAAAAGAAGATATGTAAAGGGCACCGATATGCAAAGGTTTCTTTCACTTTCGACTATACGTGCTCGGACCAGAATTCGAGTAATTTAATTTTTATTAAAAAACTTTTATGATCATACGAAGCTGTTTTTATTTTTTGCACTCTTGGGGTATTGTACTTGGCTCAAGTTTTGAAGTCTCTCAACGTAACATATAAGTGCGTCACCGAATTAAAGAGGGGAAGAGTGACGGGACAACATTTCACATTACAGTTGGTTGGAACTAGGTCGAGAGGACTTTGCAAAACCGCCCAACCACTTGTTTTGTTGAAGTATCATCATATATACATCCCGACGTATAAGGATAATCCATGATGATAAGTGTTGGTAGGGATAAGGTGAAGCCCAGCGGCCAGCTTCTGTAAAATCATTCTCTTATATTTCGGACCTGAGTCTTTCTGAAGGGCATAAACTTACAAAATCTCACCGCTTTGTTTCATCCTACCCCTGCCAATACATCGAAACTTTTATAGTTTCCACAAAAATTTACCACTTGGGCAAAGTTCATTACTCGCCTTCTAGTGTAGGATTAGCAAAGCTTTGGACGTCTAGAGTACGGGGCCTTTAGATTTCTATTGATTCAGTGAAGGCTTTGTGGTCTAGTAAGGGTATAGGGCTATGAGAGGCTGTGTTAGTTTGAGGTAGGCTTTCTAATTCTGCACTGTAGTTATCAATAACCTTTTACTAAGCACAGACGCCAGAGAATGAGACACCATTATTAAAAAAAAAAAAAGTGTGACAAAAGACGGAAAAAAAGAGAAACTGATAAAAGAAGAAGACGATGAAATATAAATAAAGAACGAAGAAAACAGAACCGGAGAAGTAGAAGCGAGTAAAATTTAATTAGATTGTAAATATTCAAGAAAAAGTCAAAGGAAA
>NC_134799.1:50809368-50811868 GCF_046742065.1 Oratosquilla oratoria
CAATGTTAATGTGGATGAAAGTGAAACTGGGAAAGGAGGTGTGAGTTTAGAGGAAAGGGAGTTTTTTTGGACAGAACTAAATGAGTGCATAGAGAATTTTGGTAGAAATGTCATTGTAGTGGTTTTGGGAGATCTAAATGCTAGAGTAGGAGATGAACCAATAGATGGAAGGGTTGGGAAGTGTGGAATGCCAGATGAATATCATAGTGGAGATTTAATGGTGGAGCTATGTTTAGAGAGTTGATGATAGCTAACACAATGTTTAGGAAGAAAGTAAAGCATAAGTACATATGGGAGAGGGTGGTGGATGGAAGGGTGGTTGATGAAACATTAATAGACTATGTAGTGGTATTCAGGGAAAAAGTAGGAAGAGTTGTGGGTATTCATGTTCTAAGGTGAGAAAATGGGAGAATATAAGATGATTTTTTGGTGGAAGGCAAGTTGAGAGTAGAGGATAAGTGGAGAAAGAGGAAATGGGCGGAAGGTAGAGAAGGGTCCGGAGCAAAATGTTTTAATGAGAAGGAAAAGGAGTAGGGGTACAAGGAAAACCTGAGAGAAGTGTGGGAGGTGGTGAAGGATACAGTAGAAATATGAGTCGAAGAGAAATGGGAATGTTTCAAGCAGGAAATGACAAGGTCTGCAAAGATGGTATAAGGAACAGTTATATGGAACAAGGAGGATAGGAGGGAATAGAAGGAAGGGTTTTTGGTGGTGGAATGATGAAGTGAAGAAGGTAGTAGAAAAAAGAAGCAAGCGTTCAAGGACTGGTTGCAAAATAGGATGAGAGAAAAATATGAGAGATATAAAGAAAGAAAAGAAGCAAAACGTAAGATAATGAATGCTAAAAGGAGAGCAGATATAAAAATGAGGGAAGAGTATGACAGAAAAAATGAAAGCAGTAGAATATGTTTTGGGAGGAAATCAAGATAGGTAGGGGAGGAGAATCAAGTAGAGAAGAAAAAGTAAAAGGCGTAGATGGAGAGATCTTAACGGAAGATGAGGTGGTAAAGGGAAGATAGGCGTAATATTTTAGAGAGCTGTTGGATGCGAGGATAGGAAGGTACTGGTGGTAGCAGTGGGAGGAGCCAAGAAAATGACGGTGATGGGAGAGGAAAATGGAGGAGAAATAAGAAAAGATGAGGTACAAGTATCTCTAAAAATTATGAGAACAGGTAAGGCACTTGGGCTAGATGGGTGTTATGCAGAGTGTCTGAAGAAAGTTGGTACAGTAATAGTAGACTGGCTAGTGAAGTTGTTTGATTGTGTGTAAGGGAGGGTAGAGTGCCTGAGGACTGGAAGAGTGCCTGTGTAGTTCCTCTTTACTAGGGAAAAGGGGGCAAATGTGAGTGTAGTAGTTTCGGAGGGATCAGTTTGTTGAGTGTAGTTGAGAAGGCTTATGGGAGGGTTTCAATTGAGAGGATTAGGAGAGGAAAAGAGAGGGTGATTGGTGAGGAACAATGTGGGTTTAAGAAAGGTAAGGGATGCGTGGATCAAATTTTTGTGGTAAGGCAGACAAGTTAGAAAATTTTAGCAAAGGTTAAGGATGCTTTTTGGGCTTTTATGGATCTGGGAAATGCTTATGACAAGGTAGACTGGAAGGTACTCTGGGAGGTTTTGCAGATATATGGGATCGGGGGAAAGCTGCTAAGGACAGTCAAGAGTTTTTAAAAGAGTAGTAAATCCTGTGTTAGAATGGGTAATGGAAAGAGTGAGTGGTTTGAGGTAAGAGAAGGAATTAAATGCCATGAGGAATTAAAATGTGTTATGAGATATATGCATCTGGGAATGGATACAGATATAAAATTGTATAAAGGGGTGGTTATGCCGATGGCATTATATGGGGCAGAGCCATGGAATTTAAGAGAAGCAGAGAGAAAAAGTTTAAATGTGTTTGAGATGAAATGTCTGAGAAGTATGGTAGGAGTTACAAGGTTGGGTAGAGTGAGAAACGAGGTGAGGAGGAGAGCGGGAATGTAAAAGGAGATGGTATATAGGCTGATGATTATTGGGATAGTTTGGAACTATGGAAAGAGTGAGTGATGAAAGCTTAGTAAAAGAAGTGTAGAAGGCCGGGGAGGAGGGAATGAACTTAAGGTGACAACCGAGGATGAGATGAGGAGGGTGGATGGTGGGGTAGGGAGTGTTTATGTGTGAATGATATTTTGACGCAGCCCGAAGAGATTTCTCCCCGTCTTTTTTTTTTCTACATGAGGGGAAGTAGAGGGGGGTCGCCGATAAAATGAAACGGCCTTGCTTTGAATGTACTGTGTCGTGCTACATTGATTCTGACCCAAGGCAGTGGGCGGGATACAGGGATGACCCGTCATCCATGGGGAGGTAAGATGAGATGGGGGAAGGGTGGTGGATGGGAGTGGGAGTGTTGGGAATAGATACGTGCCTTTGACTCGGCTACCTCTCTTATAAGGGGAAAAAAGCTATATAGATACATAAATAGATAGACACTTTAATCACTACATCTTTTCATTTCTTTATGTGACCT
>NC_134799.1:50826868-50834368 GCF_046742065.1 Oratosquilla oratoria
TGTGTGTGTGTGTGTGTGTGTGTGTGTGTGTGTGTGTGTGTATGTGTGTGTGTGTGCACGTGTGTGTGTGTGCGTGTGGAATAGCATCTGGTGACCATTGACCTTTTGATGTGTTGAGATTAGGAAATTGTTTAATAAGTAAATATTCAATAATTTTCTAAACTACCATTTGAATGATATACTATAGCTCTATGTGTGTTTATGTATGCATGCATGTATGTATTCATCCATGCATGCGTGTATATGTATATATGTATATATGTATATATATATATATGTATATATATTTATGCATGCATATATCTATATCTATGTACATGTCTATATGCATACACGTATATGTATGTATGCATGTATATATATATATATATATATATATATATGCATATATGTATGCGTATGTATTGATGCATGAATGTTTATTTTTGCATATAAGTCTTCAATGCGTGTGCATTTGTATATGCTTAGGCATGTATAAATTTGTTAGAATGTTTACAAATATCTAATACATAGTGGTTATATTTTTCTTTTTTCTAGTTTATTATGGATAAGATTTATCTTTTACATCTTGAAATAATGCTTCCTTTTCATTAAGTAGCTCATATTTATCTAAAACTTACTTTAACCTACATTCTCTCCCCCTTCATATCTTATTCTCACACTCCTCTATTCCTCATATTTTTCTTCGACTTTTTCTTCAAAGTTTCGATATACCCTCTGAGGTGATCGCAAACTTTCTTTATTCTATTTCCTTTTCATCATGCTTTCCAACCTAACCTCTTATCTTCCAATTTCCGGCTGCACACGCTATTTAATCCCATCCTCCCTGTTCTAACTCTCTTCGTTTCTTCCCGATTTCTTCTCTTTAATAGCAAAATTTCAATTTCATGGTCCTTTTTCTCTGTCCCTTTTTTTATTATTATATTTAACCCATAGATATTTTCCACCCCCGTGCTTTAAAAAGCCTTCGCCTACCTCGGACAGACTCCCTGATTGGGAGTATGTTAACCTCTATTCTTGAACTTCAAACCTCCAGAGCTCACCCCACAAGATGAAAACTCTTTTACGTGCAACCAACCGCGCTTCCTTCCTCCTCCTCTTCCTCCTCCTCCTCCACATCCTCCTCCTCCTCCTCCTCCTCCCCCTTCCCCGTATTCCCCCCTCCCTCCTCCCCTTCCCTCCCTCCCTCCTTTTCCCCTTCCCTCCCTCCTCTTCCCCCCCCCCCCGTCCAGTCAGACCGTCCTCTTGACCAACGTCCTTTCTCTTTTCTGGCCATTTGTTTCAAGAACAAGACGGGACAGATTTGTCTCTCGTTGTTAAATGGAACCCTCCGTTATCAGGACTTGTCGATACTTGGACGTTCCGGGATTTTTGTATTCCCTGGTGTTATGTATTGCTGTTGTTTTTAGCATTGCGTTTTCGGTATATGACTCGTGTTCCTATTTCGTTTGTAATATCTGTATTTTATGTAACTTTTCTTTATTTTCTATATTATTTGATCTTAAAAATATGTCCTATTTGGGTTATCATATAAACTGTAATGAAAACATGCACAAATCACAAGAATGAATATAGGCTTTCCCACAGGCTCATAATCATGTTCGAATTTAATTCTGTTTGTAAATCGTGTTCACCTTTTGTTCAGCCACGCCGTATTCTAAAGAGAGCATTAACAGTAAGACTGTATGTTCCTAGACACGAGAAATGCAGTGATACATTTTTAATGCTTTTAGTACCTAAGCAGCTGTTAGTCGACACCATTTGATCCTGCATCTGCAAGACAGGACACAGCTGTCCAGAGGAAACGCCGATAAACGACGGACAAAATCTTAAAAGTGGCTTACTTTGCGGGGGAGAATACTCGAGTGCCTTGAGTTGAATTGATGTTGCCAGTTAAAAATATTTATCTGCAGTTTGCAAAAATAAAATGCATAAATAGTGTAAACGCGTAAGGTGGTTAAGGGTAGATGGCAGTAGGGAAGGCCGAAAAGCTTTTCATTGTCACTGACCGGCGCTTCTGTCCTCCAAGCCAATATCATGCTAAAGAGGTGGAGTCAAAGAGATGGTAAAGGAGGGATTAATGTAGGTGTATTAGAGATTATTCTTATTCATTTATTTATCTATTTATTCTTCTATTTGTTTATTATCCATTTATCTATATATTTGACATTATTCTTATTTATTTATGTATTAACTTATTTAGTTATTTACCTATCTATTTATTCATATTTCTATTTATCTATTTATTTGTTTATGTTATCCACTTACTTATTCAATTAATTTATTTATTCATTTATTTATCTATCTATTCTATCTATCTATCTACTGATTTATTGAATGATTGATTGATTGTTTGATCTCTTTATTTATTCGTTTACTTATTTATTCATTTATTCTTTTATATATTGATTAATGATTATTCATCTATTTATTTGTTCATATATTTATTAATTTTTTAATTTATTTATTCATTTATTTATTCATCTATTTATTTACTAGTTCATTTGTTTATTTTACATTATCTATTTATTCATTTATGTTTTAGCGGTGATTAGCTTCAACCCAAAGAAGTCATTCGTCACCTTTAGGCGATGGTAGGAGTTCTGCAATACTAAATGTATGAGGAGGAAAAATTAAAAATATAATTCCATATGTCTTATGTACAGAAGACTATTCGTACATAACCTGATACTCCTTAACTTGTTTCCGTTTTATATTTAAAAAAAATGTAATTTAAAAGATATTTATATTAATCATTATAGAGGTCGGTTAATGAGTGACAAAAAGTTTTTGCTTATTTAGGAGATGAATCTGGAAGAACACTTGATCTCGTTTTGTCAAGAATTTAATTTGGTACAAATTTAACCACACCAGATGAAATGGATTATCTAGTAATGGAATATGTACGAGTATATAAGATAAATAAAACAGAATAATAATAAATTGATAAATCAAAGTAAAATAAATGTAAATGATATATAGTAGATTAAATAACTCATAAATAATATATTATGAATAATTGATAATGAGTAATAATTACTAAATAAATCAAACTAACTAATAATATACATAAATGAGTAAATTTATAAATGATTAGATAGATGCATAAAACATAATCATTGTCGTGCAAAAAAAAAAAAGCTAAGGAATATCTGTAAATAGAGATCGTAATTCAATTGTGGACAAATCCCTTATCATTCAAAACAGAAGCAATTATTATCATTCATAGTTTTGGACATCTTCCAGAGGCGCTGCGAATACGTTCGACAGAATACATTGAGGGCGAGTAATATGATATCTGATGTAATTGCAAATTAAATTCATCTAGCCTAAGCCAATTGGAACTTAGTCTGTAATAATGATCTGCAACGCTTCCTGATTTGTGCTTCATTTAAAGGTTTGGGAATTAGTCTCTCCCTGTGGGGCATTGAGGGTAAGATTTTAATATTTTATACTTTGCAACACCTCTACTGACCAAAGGAAAACAGCATATCTATTGTGGGCGGAGAATTTTGCTACCCTTCCTACAACTCTCATTAGATCTTTTCATTACAACAATATGACTCCGCCTCATAGATGAGGATGAAAGCGTTGATTGTGTGCAAAAACCTATAAAAAAATTAGTTTGATTTCGAAAATCAGCTAATGAAATAGTTCTTCGAATTGATTGTCATTAGATATGTCGACGATAATAATGTTCATTTCTGCCATGTAAATGGCTAGCAAATTCAGATAGTGTTAAAAACAAATGATGTATTGGAAGAAATATCTCCTTTCATTCCTTTTCTCGCCAGCACTCGCTCTCTAAGGAGATAAGAGAGATACGGTTAGTTTATAACCAACACTGGAATAAAACAACAAAACCATGGAGACAGACCAAATTACGTTTTATAGTCAGACAAAAGTCACCACTTCAAACTATAAAAAAAAAAAAATCTTCATATTCTTCTTCTTCTTCTTCTTCTTCTTCATTATCTTCTTTTTCTTCTTCTTCTTCTTCTTCTTCTTCTTCTTCTTCTTCTTCTTCTTCTTCTTCTTCTTCTTCTTCTTCTTCTTCTTCTTCTTCTTCTTCTTCTTCTCCTTCTTCTTCTTCTCCTTCTTCTTCTTTCTTCTTCTACTTCCTCTTCTTATTCATCTTTTCTTCTTCTTCTTCTTCTTCTTCTTCTTCTTCTTCTTCTTTTTCTTCATCTTCTTCTTCTTCTTCTTCTTTTTCTTCTTCTTCTTCTTCTTCTTCTTCTTCTTCTTCTTCTTCTTCTTCTTCTTCTTCTTCTTCTTCTTCTTCTGCTTCTTTTTCTTCTTCTTCTTCTTCTTCTTCTTCTTCTTCTTCTTCTTCTTCTGCTTCTTCTTCTTCTTCTTCTTCTTCTGCTTCTGCTTCTTTTTCTTCTTCTTCTTCTTCTTCTTCTTCTTCTTCTTCTTCTTTTCTTCTTCTTCTTCTTCTTCTTCTTCTTCTTCTTCTTCTTCTTCTTCTTCTTCTTCTTCTTCTTCTTCTTCTTCTTCTTCTTCTTCTTCTTCTTCTTCTTCTTCTCCTGCTTCTTTTTCTTCTTCTTCTTCTTCTTCTTCTTCTTCTTCTTCTTCTTCTTCTTAATCTATTTTTTGTTTTTCATCTTTCTTTCTTTTGATCCTCATCATCATCTTCTTTTTCTTCTTCTTCTTCTTCTTGTAATTCTTTCTCTTATTTTTCATCTTTTCCATCATCTTGTTTTACATCTTTTTCATCCTCTTAATTTTATTGCTTTTCGTTTTCTTCTTCCTCTTCTACTTCATCTTTTTCCTCGTCTTCTTCTTCTTCTTCTTCTTCTTCTTCTTTATCTTTTTCTTCATCTTCTTTTCCTTCTTCTTAATTTTCTTGATCTTCTTCTTGATATTCTTATTTATCTTCATTATTCATATTTCTTCTTCATCTTCTTCATGTTTTTCTTCTTGTTCTTCTTCTTCTTCTTCTTTTTCATTTTCTTATTCATTGTTTTCTTATTCATCTTATTTTTCACCTTCTTCTTCTTCATGTTTTTCTTCTTCTTCTTCATATTCATCATCTTCTCTTTATCTCCTTTTTCTTAATATTTTTCTTCTGCATCTTCTTATTTATCTTCAACCTCTTTCTTTTTCTTTATCTTCTTTTTCCCATCTTCTTTTTTTTATTTTCATTTTTATCTCCATCTTCTTTTTCGTCATTATCTTGTTCTTCTTCTTCATTTTCTCCTTCTTGATCATTCTCTTCTTTTTCATCAACTTCTTCTTCATATTCTTCTTATTCATTTTCTTTTTCATCTTTTTCATCTTTTTCTTCTTCTTCATGTTTTTCTTCTTCATCTTCTTCTTATTCATCTATTTCTTCTTCATCTTCATCTTCTTTCACAGTCCCATAATAAGGGATGATCGCTTGTCAGTCTCGCCCACTTCTTCCAGTGATCTGAACACATCAATCACATGACCTCTTTCTCATCGCTTCTAATGAGGGCAATTCCAGTCCTCTCTCATCTTTCCTCATAAGTTGTCTTTGCTAGGTTGGGGATCATTTTGCTTGGTGTCCTATGTATTTCCGTGATATTATTTATTTTCTTTGTGAAGGAATCATACAAATGACGCTAATTCTTGAACTGTGTGTGTATGTATGTGTGTGTGTGGGGTGCGCATGCGTGTATGTGTGCGTGTATGTGTGATTACTTAAATGTAATAGATGAATTCTACGTTCATGGGGCCCTGTCGCTGTTTTCACTGATTGATTTTTAACATTTCGAAGACATGTTTGAAGCAACAGAGATTTTATTTTTCCTCAGGAGATTCTGATAAAATAGAAAAATCAAATCAAATCTGATCTTTCTAGCATGGTTAAACTTTTCAACTACTCCAAGTGGAAGAACGGAGAAAGACAAATGATATGTTCTTTTTACGATTGTTTCTAGAATGACGGACCTATACCTGGCTGATCAGTACAATGGTCTCCGCTCAGCTGAATCAAGTTGTCTGGTGTTAGCTTGAATAATGTATGAAAGGTGCGGTGATGAAGAAAAGGATTATCATCTATTTCTATGAAGGGGAGTGACGCAATAAAAGATAAATGAATAAATAGATAAATTATAAAGTTAAATGTAATGAAATAGAAACAGAAGAGGACGAAACAGATAAGATTAACCAAAACTAAGAGTCAGTTTTTTATACATTTCGATATTTGCTATATATTTTTCCCTTAATTCAATTGTGAGGATCGATTTGTTCTTGGATGTTTTTACATCCTCTCCACCCTCATATTTTGCGACCCTTGCTTCTGGTGTTATTTCTCCATCCATCCTTCTCCTCCTCCTTCTCCTCCTCCTCCCTCTCCTCCTCCTCCTCCTCCTCCTTTTCCTCTTCCTCTTCATCTTCTTCCTTTTCCTCTTCCTTCTCCTCCTCCTCCTCCTCTTCCTCCTCCTCCTCCTCCACCTCGACCTCCTCCTCCTAGTGCTTCTCCTTCTCCTTTTTCTCCTTCTCCTCCTGCTCCTCCTTCTCCTCCTACTCTTCCTTCTCCTACTTCTCCTTCTTCTCCTCTTTCTTCTCCTCCTTTTACTTCTCATTCTATTACTCCTATTCCTGCTCCTCCTCCACCTTCTCTTCCTTCGCTTCCTCCTCCTACTTTTCGTACTACTCTACTTCCTCCTCGTCCTCCCTCTCCCCTCTTTCTACTAATCCTCTTCCTCCTTTTTACCCTCCTCCTCCTTCACCTGTTTCTGCCCCTATTTTTTCTTTTCCTTCTTCTCCTCTTCCTTCACCTCCTAGCTCTACCTTTTCTTTCCCCTGCACCTCTTCTCCCTTCACTACCTACTTTTTGTCCTCTACCTTCTCTTCGTCATCTACTCCCTATTCCTCATCAAACTCATCTATCTCTACTTCTTCTTACTCCTATAATACCTCTTCGTCCTTTACCTTCTCCTCGTCTTCTACCTACTCCCTCTTTTTTCCTCTACCTTTTTCCCTCTACCTCATCTTCCTATACTTATTCTTTCTACTCCTCCTCTTCTACCTCTTCTTCCTCTTCGTTATCTTCTGCCTCTGTTACCTCCTCCTTTTATTCTACTTTATCCTCGTCAACCTCCTCCTCCTCTTCTACCTCCTCCTCCCCCTTCTCCACATCCTTTTATACATCCTCCTCCTATACTTCATCCTCCTCTTCCACACAGCGGATGACAAGTTGAATCACCTCCGCGTTTTGATGAAGACGAGGACGATCGAACCATGACCACTCCAGTCATTTTCTCAAAACAAAAGACCTGAACTTTAGTATTCAATATTCTATATTATTTTAAATGATAAAAAATAAGTCGTATTATATCAATTTGAATTCATAAATCGTGTATTGGTGTCCAGTGCTATATACATAGAATTTAGATTTTTTTTCTAAAGTCTAGCTATACGGAGAGAGGATTGTTAATTAACTGTGATTGGTCGAGAGTGTGCAAAGAATTGCTATAATTGGCTATCACCTGGTTACAGAAACACTGTTGTTGTCTGTCAACACAAGTTGTA
>NC_134799.1:50864368-50874368 GCF_046742065.1 Oratosquilla oratoria
AAAATCAAAAGATGGCTTTCATGGTTTGCAGTTCAAGATAAAGAGCATAATGGTTTCGGGGAAGTAACGATTAAGACAAACGTGCTACCAAGGAGGACCATTCTTCCTTCGAGTTGCAGCAATTCCAATTATAGGTGTATGAATAGAATATTACCATGGAAAAAATTGTACAAAAATTATGCACTATAAATTCTTAAGTCCCTACAATTACCGTAATGACGAATTCATACGCGAAAGTGTACATGAATGCTAAGCAAGTTGACATGTATTTGAGCTTACTATCAAGTGTCTGGATCTTATTACAACAAGCTTTATGTATTTATTATTTTTTATCAAAGAATTTTGCTGCCGAGGTGAAGGGTGTCTCTGTACTAAATAGTATCATCTATCTAGAGCTACAATTAGTAAAATCGTAATAAGTTGCAAGAGGATTAGTCACGTTAGGTTCTTGATGCAATACTTCTGTTGTACCACTATTGTTTTGTGTTGATAAAAGAGTATTGGAAATTAACAACTTGTATTATGTCGTGGGTCAGTTTCGGTTGGTCGCAAAGTACAGATTGTCAGTAACTCTCAATGAAAAATCTAATACACACCTTTACAGAAATATGTCAGTTAATGACACGGAAGCTTCTGAATACCAGACTGGTAAAAGATGTAGGGGAACTACATTCTTGGTCAATGAATTAAATGATTTAAGCAAGAGTAAGAGAAGGAGGCTCTAAAAGAAATAGTATTAAATGTTCTTCATTAGACATTGGTACATACTCGTAGTTATTAGAATTTTGCGTCACCTCTTGTATCACTGTTCTTCGTCTTTAGAATAGAATCAAAAGAATCTAGAATTCTAAGGAGCTCAAAACTATCTACAACCTTACTTTACAAGGTCTAGTTTCCTTGTTTTACCTTCATGTCGTTTTCCTTTCATCATATCCAGTTGTTAGGTCTCCACACCCTTGTTCACTCTAGCATAATTTTGTACTCCTATGTATATATGAATAAAGGTAATTACTTTTTGTGCATACGTGTGCGCACGTGTGAGCGCTCGCGAATATGCGTGTTTGTCTGTGTCTATGTGCATGTGTATTGTGTATACACGACTGCGTGCTGTGTATCTGTAAGCCGCGTCCACACTTGTTGCATTTCCACGTATCGTATCATCTTTGAGTACCACTAGTGATACGATACGGTGCAACAGGGTATTGTACCCACTTGTTGCGTATCCGCCTGCTGTATACGGATACGCAGCAAGTGGGTACAGTACCCTGTTCCACCGTATTGTACCACTAGGTGGTACCCAAAGATGATACGATACGTGGAAATGCAACAAGTGTGGACGCGGCTTAAGTGTACGTGCGTGGGTGTTTTGATCGCACTTGTGAAAAAATACATATACTTCAACACTTGAAAAGAATTAAAGTAAACCATTATCGGAGTAAAGATAACAAGGATAATACAACGCAAAGAAAAGAAAAAAGAATCCAGTAAAACTCGAAGACAGAATCCCATTAGCATCGTGAAATTATGTCAATTTTCTCGTTGATGCACTTAATGCAGAGGAGTCACCTCTCTATTGATACACTTCCACAGTATGTTAGATCGAGAGGTGGCTGAGCCCTTTCCCAACCATAGCATGCAATTCTATATATTTTTCGAAGAACGATCATCTCCACTTTTCAATAATTACAAAAGAGCACGTTTGAATGTCTCACTGGCAAGTAAAATTACGTTTAGGAGTAACATTAAGATCTGGTCTTGCAAGTAACCCAGAAATGGAGTGTATGTTGCACATACGATTCGTCGAGGAACCTCGCACATCAAACACATCCATCACTGAAGTCAAAAGTACGGAGATAAATTAAAGGGAGGGAGAAGCTTACTTCACATCTTTACTGAACATGACCACAGTAAATATATTTCACTGTTATACAGACCACAAGTCCTGGATCGCAAAGAGGCAGAGGAGGGAATATAAGAAACAGGAGCACAGGGTCGAGGAGGTGAGATGCGACAAGACGGGGAGAAAGACAGTGGTTGGAAGGGTTAGGTGGAAAAGGGAAGACATGGCGGAACAGAGCTCAAAAGCTTAGGAAGGAAAGGAAGATGAATAAGTCATCTTCCTGTTTGGTTACTTGTTGATAAGCTGCTATCAGTGTAGGTAAAGATAAGGTAGATCCTCTAATGGAAGTTATAGTAATTTCATAAAATAATTGTAGTGATATCAATAGTAGATATGATGATTTAATTGATGAAAGTGGGAATGGTAAAGTTCTGAAGCTCCGTATGTTTGTTTCACTCATTGTTGAGAGACTTCTCAACCAAGTGGCTGTATCGGAGGAAAGTTGTTATTGATGTTTGCCTCCTGGCAACTTTATTCAGCCGAGGGAAACATCCGTTCGTGGACAAAGAACAAAATGACGAACGGATTTTGACAGATGATTTCTCTCAGTTAATTAAGGGATCACTCTAACCAAGACAGGCTCTCGATTGATCGATATGCTGTTCCAACAATGGTTAAATTGATGATGATTATTATGATGGTAATAGTGGTAATAAAAGTAATACATATATACATACATATACCAAAGGCTTTTTCCCCCGTAAGGGTCTGTATAACAGAGGTAGCCAAATAAGAAAAAGGCATAGAAAACACTCCCACCCATTCCATTCCCTATATATTCCACTCCCCTCCACCCTCCTCCCTCTCTCTTATCTTGACACCTCCTGGATGACGGGTCATCCCTGCATCCTGTCCACTGCCCTGGGTCACAAGCAGTGTCGCAATTAATTATATTAATGATGATGATGATAGCATAAATAGTGGTAATAGTGGTTATGATAGCCATATATAATTACAATGATAATGATGATGGTGATGGACGAATGAATAGATGGATGGATGGATGAATGACGAATAGATGGGTGAATGGATAAATGAATGGATGAATGATAACAATGATAGGAAACTGCACAATAAAGCAGAAGATATGAAGATCCACACAAGAAGAAAAGGGAACACAAATATTATGAATGCGAGGTGAGGTTGGATGAAAATAAATGTGAAATAGAAGAAAGGGAGGAATGAAGTTGAAAAAAGTAAATGTAATAAATAGTGGGGAAGGCAAAATTGAAAGTAGCTAGGAATAAAGAGAGGAGGTAATATTTACTAAAAGAAGTTGAATAGAGTGAGCTGGAAAGGAAATGAAGGAAATACACTAATGCTGAATAAGGAGAAAGTAAAGAAAGATAAACGAAGAATAGGAGAAATACAGAAGAGGGGTCAGGGGAGAGGATAGGGGAGGGGAAGGAAAAGGAGGAAGGGGAAAGGAAGGATAGGGGCTGGGAGGGGAAGGATGAGGAGGGAGGGAGAGGGAAAGGGGAGGAGTAGGGAAGAGGGAAAGGGGAAGAAGAGAGGGATGAGCTGAGGAGAAGGGAGAGAGAAGGAGGAGAAGGTAGGGACAAGGAGAAGAGAGGAGGGAGTGAGAAGGGTGAGGAGGGAAGGGAAGGGGGAGGGAAAGGGAGGCAAGAGGGAGGATCGCAGGAGATGGAGGGGGGAAAGGGGAGAAAGAGTGAAGGGTGGAAAGTGAGGGAGAAGGGAGGGGGAGGAGTGAGGGAGAAGGAAGAGAAAGGTGAAGGAGGGAGACGGAAGGGGGAGGGAGAGGCAGTGGGGAGGAGGGAGGGGGATGAAAAGGGAAACGGGGAGGAGGAGAGAGAGGGAGGGAGAGAAAAGGGGGAGTAGGGAGAGGGAGAGGGAAGGGTGGAGGAAGGGAGAGGGAATGGGGAGGTAGAATGAGTTGAAAGGGTGAGGAGGGAGTGTGGGGGGAAGGAGAAGAGAGGGGAGGGCAGGGTAGTGGTATGAAAAAAATGTGACTGGTGGGGATCATAGTCAGCTCGTTATGAAATCTCCCAAAGTGGCATTTCTTTCCTTGTCCCCTCCCCTCTTTCTTCCTTAATAAGATGTCAACGCAAAAGAAAAATCATGAAAGACCTTAACGACAAGGGTGCAAAGTAAAATTGGAATAAAGTAAAAAGAACAAAAACAAAAACAAAACAAAGGCAGCAATAACGGGAAAACAGAAAAAATCTTGAGATTACAAAGCACTGTGTTTAATAGAAAATGGAAGAAATAATATCAGGGAATTGCTAGTCAGCTTAAAGAAAAATGCAAAGGCAGAAATAGAAGAATGCAAAAATAAATGAATAAATCAATAGATAAGTAAATAGATGAATGAATAAAGAAATGCAGGAAAAGAAGAGAAGTACTGAAGGTGTTTTTGAGCAGAATGTGAAAAAGAATAGAAAACAAAGAAAAAATTAGTAGAAAAGCAGAAGAAATGTAAAATGAACAAAATGAAATAGAGAATTGGGAAGAAAATGTAGCTGCGGAAAACAAATAAAAGTTAGAGGATAGAGAAAAGGGTGGAAGAGAAATAAGAGTAAGAAAATGAGAAACAAGGAAAGGAGAGCAGATGGAAGAAGAGCAGGAGAAGATGGAGGAGGACGAGAAGATGAACAAGAAAGAGATGGAGGGAGATGAGAAATGTTAAAGAGAGGGGAAAGTAAAGAAGAAAGTGGAAGGAGAGGAGAATGTAGAACGGGAGAACAAGGTGGAGGGGGAGGAACAAGTGGAATGGAGAGAGAGGAGGTGGAGCAGGAGAAGGTGGAGTGGGAGGAGCAGGTGAAGGGTTTGTAGCATGTGGAAAGGGAGGAGAAGGTGCAGTAAGAGAAGGTGGGGGTAGAGGAGCAAGTGGAGGAAGAGGAGAAGGAGCAGTTGGAAGAGGAAAAAGTGGAAGATGGGAAAGATAATGAAGCAGTAGACAGACAACCCACGAGCAGACTAATTAGGCAATTAGATCGAATAAACCTTGGGTCCTTGGGGACAACGCCATTTTGCCCAGAGGTTGATTTAAGCATTGTGACCATTGGCTTTGTACAAAAGAGAAGTTAAACATCTTTCAATCAATCAATCAATCAATCAATCAATCAATCAATCAATCAATCAATCAATCAATCAATCAATCAATCAATCAATCACACACTCACACACACACACACACACACACACACACACACACACACACACACACACACACACACACACACACACACACACACACACACACACACACACACACACACACACACACACACACACACACACACACACACACACACACACACACACACACACACACACGCACGCGTACACACACACACACACACACACACACACACACACACACACACACACACACACACACACACACACACACACACACACACACACACACACACACACACACACACTGGCGGATCCAGGGTGGGGGCTGAAGGGGCTGAAGCCCCCCCCCCCAAAAAAAATGACTTTAACATCCCATTATCAGAGAACTAAATCGATAATTTTTTTTTTTTACCAAACCTCATTTTAATATATATCTAACGTATTTCGGGTTTAATTGACACTGCGGTTAACATTTTCATAACAGTTTTTGTTTTGTATATATATATATATATATATATATATATATATATATATATATATATATATATATATATATATATATATATATATATATATATATATATATATATTGCCATACTTGTATTCTACTTTTCAGGAAGAGCCTTGTATGTGCGTGTGTATAAAAAATTTACTATTGCAATCTTAAATTTTTGACCATTTCCTCAATATACCTGTGCAAATAGCTTCAAAATGCTTCTAAAAGTGTTCACATTTCAAATCTCCCAGCTGATTTGTGCCGCTTCGCTCGCTGTCGCTCGCTTCCCATTCACTCATACATAGTTCAGCCCCCAAAATTATTTTCTGGATTTGCCACTACGCGCGCACACACACACACACACACACACACACACACACACACACACACACACACACACACACACACACACACACACACACACACACACACACACACACACACACACACACACACACACACACACACACACACACACACACACACACACACACACACACACACACACACACACACACACACACACACACACACACACACACACACACACACACACACACACACACACGGCTCGGTGGCGGATTGGTAAAGGACTGGCCTCACAAGCCAGAGAACCGGGGTTCGATTCCGCGGTCGGCCGGAGATAAGTTGGGTTTGTCTCCTTTCACGTGTAGCCCCTGTTCACCTAGCAGCGAGTAGGTACGGGACGTTAGTCAAGGAGTTGTGACCTTGCTGTCCCGGTGTGTGGTGTGTGAGTGGTCTCAGACCTACCCAGAGATCGGCTAATAAGGAGCTCTGAGCTCACTGCAGTAGGGTGGTGTCTGGCTGTCTCGACAGAGACTGCAGCAGATCCGAGGTGAACACACACACACACACACACACACACACACACACACACACACACACACACACACACACACACACACACACACACACACACACACACACACACACACACACACCTTTCGTAGTTCTGAGCATAGGAATCTCGTGACTGTTTTCACTGAGCAGTATTACATCATTTTTAGAGATTTAGTTTTGTGTTTGTGGGGACCATACCTTTATCGGTTGTAAGGTACTTTGGCAATACGTTTCCCAAGTTCCAAATAATCACAGTTTACCAAGTCGACCCTGTCCTGTAGCATATTGATCATCCTTAAATAAAAAAGGAAGAAAGAAGTAAAACTGAGAACAATTGTCTCTTTGTTCATTTGATTTTTACAACTGTCTTACATAATTTTGATATGGTGCTCAGGGGTACTGATCGATAATTCAAAAGATTCCTACTTGTTTCTTCTTAATTATAACCACATTGGCACTCCTCCGTAATCAAAGTACCTTTTCTTTTTTGAGTGACCTTGTTATTAGCTGCTGAATCTGGTTCCTCATTTTTCATTTAATTAGCCTTTTATTTCTAGATACCTTTGTCACTAATTTAGATATCTGGTCAGGTTCTGGGACTTTTATTTCGTCTAGGGCTCTCAATAGTGTCTAACTCTCTATAACTTTCTCTTGTAGGTTTTTTGAAATCACATTTCTGGTTATCCTCTTGCTCTTCCCAGACATTTCTTTCTTAGGAGGATACAGACTGAAAACTTTTGTTCATTGTTTGTGTTGCAAATTTGCATTTTCTTAGACCATTCCATCTATTGTTTTGCGATTCAGTTTATGTTGAAAAGTTTGTTGGACAGTTTAGACTCTTCTTTACAGTTACCTAACATACGTCTGTCAAAGTTTATTTCTTACAAATTCGTATTAATGTTTACTCATTCGTAGGTACTTCATATTCTTTTATTTTTTACTATTTGTCATGCTTTGTATTCATGATCTCTATCAAAACCCCTCTTTTCTCGGGGTCCACACCCACTTACAAAGGATTACAGAGGCGGAGCATACCGAAAGGAGACCTTTTGGTCCATATCTAGGTCGGATGCGAAAAAATCAAAATAATAATAAGTCTTGTAGCAAATATTTTTCCATTTCTCCTGCACTTCTCGTGAATTGCCTTCAGTTCGTTTCTTCAAAGACGCTTTCAAGTCCTGCATAATGTTGTTTTGGCTAGAGATGTATCTGCCCTGTCTATGAGTGTATGACTTGTCTCTTGACTTTAGATTTCTCTCCATCACATAAAGTTCCAGTACTATAGGATGACGTTTTCCAATTGTACACAGATAGTTGAAATATTATCCTATTTTCATCCCACATACTTTCCTAGTTTTGTCATCTCATTCACACTTTCCGTTAAGTAAATCAAACCTTCCATTTGGTCATCGGGTGGACTCTTAATTTACAAGAATTGGTAATTATATTCGATAATTTAATGCCTCTTTTTGTTGAAAAGAAATTGTTAAAGGAATTCATCCGTCAAATACTTGCAAAGAGATCCTAGACTTAATTTACAGCGCAGAAAAGAGCTTTAGAAAGTAGTTAAGGCTTTTAGCTTTTTTCAAAGTCTGACGCCAAAATAGGTTTTTCTTCGTGCTCCCAAGCCGCACTGCTGCATAAGAAATATTTCTATTTAGATATTCGGCCTCTTCTGTCTAGATACCGTTCTTTTCCGATTTCCCTCATTTTCTCCCTTCTTTTTCTTTCTCCTCCCACTTCCTCTCCTGCTCGGCAAAGTACAAGTAACGTTAAATTTCGAAGATTACTTTTGTAGTTCCATCCGTCCAAACGTTATCTGGTCTGAGCATATAGAGCTCATAAGCGTTCCTGCCTTTGTCTCGATGTTTTCTCTTCTGTCTTTCCCCTTGGGGCTTTGGATTTGCATCAGGACTGGATTGCTATCAGGAAAAAAACAAAACAAAATGTACATGATTAGCAGCAGTAAAGATAACAACAGGAGCAGTTATAGTGGCGACAGTAGCAGCAGGTACTGGAGAGTAAGAAATAATAGGACGCATTTAAAGAAGAAGTGGGACAAAGCGTTGAAAAAAATATAACTTTTTATCTTTCTCTTTTATCATTTTTGTTACTTTTGTCTCCTTTTCACAGTGAAGCCTTTAGATCTTCTCCTATCGAAGGTTATTTGTCAAATATCTTCATAAAAAACACATATCACAATCGTTTCTACATTGTCATGTTCTTCAAAGATTAGCTTCATGTATTACATCCTACCCAAGACTATTCTACTGAAACGGCTATGTGTTTTGTAATCAATAATTTATTGGTATTAATGGCCGAAGGAAAGAATGGTGTTTTGATTTTGTTAGATTTAAGTGCTGCATTCGATACAATTGTACATAGTTTATTACTTGATGAATGCAGGTCAGTAGGTATAGACGGTGATGCATTGAGGTACTTATGGGGTTATTTACAAGAGATAACTTATCGTGTGCAAATAGGGAAATAATTTTCTGAACTAAAGACATTAGAAAGACGTGTTCCCAAGGTAGTGTACTTGGCCCCATCCTATTTTACACATACACCATTGATATGGCAATAGGAAATGTAGGCTATATTGAAGAGAAACTCAGTAAAATACTAATGGACATAAGTGGCTGGATGCGGATGAAACAACTAATATAAATAATGATAGGATAGAGTATTTAATTGTAGAGAAATGAAGTGAAAGGTGGAGACTCAACATTTGTCAATTAGAAATCAATAATAAAACGATGCAAATAACAACTGTTGTAAAGGACCTAGGAACTATGGTGGGCTGCAACTTACTGTTAAGAACAAATAAACAAAATTGTGAGAATATCTGGATATCACTTGAGAAATATAGCCTTTGTAAAAAGTATCTTGATGAAACTACAAAAACGCTTGTATATAATTATGTTATTACTAGACTTGACTCTTACAGTTCCTTATATTATGGTCTACCCAATTATCTACTGAGAAAAGTGCAATTAGTTATGGTTATAGCAGCAAGGCTAATCAAAGGTTTGTCACCTCGAAAGAGAATATCACCGACTCTCAACGACTTACGTTGGTTGTCAATCAAAGCAAAGTCTGTCACAACATATCAAGCACTAAATTTGAGAAACCAGAATGTATACGTGAACTATTAAAGGACTTCCATATTGACTCGGACCTGACCCTAAGACACAGTATTATAGTGCACAGACTTCATGAACAAAGGTATAATTTGTAACTTGATTTTAGAGCCTTTGAAAAATGTGCACCATAGCTTCACAATAACTTACTAGCCCATCTCAAGACAGCCGAAAATGTTGAGATCTTCAGAAAAAGATTGAAGGCATATTTATTCGACGTGTGTTATGATCTGGATGATTTGATGGTAACACGGAACTACATCTGTTTAGTGAATGATAGACTGATGGAGGCGGTGTCTAGTGTCAATCATTCGACGGAGCACGGCCTGGAAACAATTCTACAGTAACAGTAAAAGTAAAGGAAGGCACGGTTTGCAATATTTGGTTTCATATTTTGAGAAAAGTATCTCATATTGTCGTATTAGTGACAATACTTGGTATTTCAGATCCTTTACATGGTAATACATTAGATGCTCAAGAACCAATTTTTTTTACATAGTT
>NC_134799.1:50881868-50884368 GCF_046742065.1 Oratosquilla oratoria
CCCTCTTACAAGGGTGGTAACCAAAAAACAAAGGCGTAAAATCCACTCCCACCTATTCCATTCCCACATACTCCACTCCCATTCACCCCCGTCTCTCCCTCTTTTCTTGGCTCCTCCTGGAGAAAAGGTCATCCCTGCATCTCGTCCACTGCCCTGGGTCAGAAGCAGTGTAGCAAGATGCAGCATATCCACAGGAAGGCCGCTTCATTTAGTCGTCGACCCCCCTCTCCTTTCCCTCATGCAGAAAAAGAAAAGACGGGGAGAAATCCCTTCGGGCTGCGTCAAATTATCGTTCACACATATTTCCTCACCCCTCACCTCCACCCACTTCCTTCTATGCATCAGAACATCATCCATAAACAAACATTCTCCAGTCACCCCTATCTTCTGTCTTTTCTCTTCCTTCCTCAATAGACATTCCCCTTCTTTTCCAATGCCCCTTTTACCCCATCCATCCATTTCATTCTTGATCATCCCCTCATGTTCATTCCTTCCATCTATGCCTTACACACCTCTTTTACTAATCTTTCTTCAGTCATTCATTCCATGTGTCCAAACCATCTCAATACTCTTTCATCAACCCCATCTCCCAATTACTTTTTCACCCTCGTTCTCATCCTCACCTTTTCCTTTCTCATTCTATTCAACCTAGTAATCCCTGTCATAATTCTCAGTCACCTCATCTCAAACACATTCAAACTCCTCCTCTCTTCTTCTCTTCTGTTCCATGTTTCTCCCTCATGCAGTGCTGTCGGCTTAATCACTCCTTCATATAATCTCCTCTTAGCATCAAATACCAAATGTCTATTTCTCATTACCATTTACAATCCCCCAAGGCATTTACTTGTATCTTTCACTCTACATTCTACCTCCACCTCCACTCATCCCTTTCCCGCAACATTCGCACCCAACTATCTATAACTATCCACTTCCTCCAGTCTCACTCCCTTAATACTCACTTCCAATTTGCTGCCACATTCCCCCTTGTACATCTCACTACCTTACTTTTACTCACATTTATCTTCAACTTCTTTCGCCCACCTTCACATGCTCTATCATTAACTTCCTTAATTCCTTCTCTGATCCTGCCACAACCGCAATGTCGTCAGAAAACAACAACTGGCTTATCTCTCACTTTTCTTAATTTTCTTTAACCATCTCTAATCCCCGACCCATCACCTTTGCGTTCTCCTCTCGCACCACCTCACCCATGTATAAATCTAACAGCCAAGACGACGTAACACATCCCTGGCGAAGTCCCACTTTTACCTCAAAACACTCACATTTTTTCTGTTCACATTATTTCTGGTCAGGCTGTACTATTCTCGTAAAAACTCTTGACAGCTTTCTTTCTATCTTATATATCTGCAATACCTCCTACATTGCCTTCTTGTCAACCCTGACATAATCCTTTTTCAAAATATACTTACAAATTTATAAAAATTTCTCGCGACCCCTACCTTTCCTAAACCCACACTGTTCCTCACCAATTACTCCCTAATCCTCTCATATAAGACCCTCCCATAAGCTTTCCCAACTACACTCAAATAACTGATCCTTCTAAAACTACTACGCTCACACTTATCCCCTTTTCCCTGTAAAATGTAACTATATATATATATATATATATATATATATATATATACATACATATATATATACATATATATATATATATATATATATACACGCACACACACACACACACACACACACACACACACACACACACACACACACACACACACACACACACACACACACACACACACACACACACACACACACACACACACACACACACACACGGTTGGTAGAGCACTGGACTGCGAAGTACGGGGGTGCTCGCAGTACCTGGTTCGAATCCTGCCCAGGGCCGAAATTATTTCGGTATCGCTGCGCTTCGGGTCGTTACTCTGACTCTCGTGGGCGGGGAGTTGTGTGTGTGTGTGTGTGTGTGTGTGAAAGGTCATAGCATTACCCATAGATCGGTCATATGAGCTCTGAGCTCTCTTCCGGGAGGAAAATAGCTGTCGGTCACGGGTCCAACACGTGATCCAAAGACCAAGGTGAATACCGAGGTGAATACACACACATGTATATATATATATATATATATATATATATATATATATATATATATATATATATATATATATATGTATATGTATATATATATATATATATGTATATGTATATATATATATATATATATAAGCTATTTCTGTTGAATACTAAAGCACAACTGGCGTCAATGGTTTTAAGAGGACATTTCTATAACTACAAACTACATATGTCATCTTCAGGTTAATACAATGTACAATAAAGATAACAATGGTATATAAAGCGCAATAGATGTTGCGGGGAGAGGTCACTCGGACGATGGGTTTCTTTATCCATCGTGGGATATTATCCTTGGCAATGAGAACGGAAAAGTAATTACTTACCCAAGGTGATGTTGAAGTGTTATGCGGTTACGTGCTGCAGTGGGGCGAGAAGA
>NC_134799.1:50896868-50899368 GCF_046742065.1 Oratosquilla oratoria
GAACAGGTACCTGAAGTATATGATCGGAACGTGAGAAGGTTTTCAAGGAATGTTTACAAAGCCGTTCAGACCTAAAGGCCTCACCGAAGTCCCGCACCCACAGTCGTCGCTGGGGTTGGGGCTGGCTCGGAGTTTAGGGTTTGGGCTGGGGTTAGGGATGATGTTGGGGTTGAGGCTAAAGACAAGGTAGGGGCTGAGGCTCGGGCTATGGTTGGAGACTGGGGGCCTTAACTAATGGTGTAGCTAGGGTTAGGTATAAGGCGGCTGGGGCTGGGGAATGGGGCTGGAACTGGAGATTGGGGCTACGGCTGAAGATATGGGCTGAGGATGTGGGCTGGGGCTGTGAGCTGAGGCGGAGGATTAGGTGTGAGATCTAGGGTTGAGGGTTAGGCCTGGGACTGAAGATTGGGTCTGGAGGTTAGAGCTGTGGGGAGGAATTAGGTGTGGGAATTGGAGCTGGAGCTGGGGGCTGGAACTTTGGCTGGGAGAAGACAATACCCAAGAGGTTTGGTAAACTGTCGTTGAAACTAGCTAAGCTAATTCTGACAATGATAAAAATAGATTTGACGTTGACTACTTTGGTAGATGAAGAACGCATTCATAAAATCATATTCCCACTTGTAAAGTCACAGCCACATGAATAACTTCGTCCTCAAAGTCATGATTGTTTGTCTTTCGCATATGATTACCATTCTGTCAGTTTTTAGGGCTTCTATCCATGAAAAATAATAGATATAAGTAATGTATCTATTCTTATCCCCAGAGTATTTGGTACAAACTCCATATAACCAATATGAAGATAATTTATTTATATATATTTTGGTATCTTATGTAACGAATTTTTTTTACAAATTGTCCTTTGTCTATATGAGGCCTTACAAACCTCGCGGTCCTCGTGTCATGAGACGCTTTGTCAAACGAGAGTCCTTTGTTTCCCAAGGTGGTTGACCAAAATACATTTCCTTTGTAGTTTTTGACTCCCACCGTCTCTTGCGGCTACTTTCTGCAGAGACGATTTGCTCATATGCCTCTTCTTGTCTACCCTCGTTTTCTAGTTCAGCAGTTTCAAGTCTTTAAGGTTTCTCTAGTGCAAGGTCTTTTCATTATTTCGTCGTGCTATAAGGCTTCGTACTAAGACAAATTAGCAAGATTGTTTTTGTTTTTATCTACTGGTTGATTGATTTAGTATGCGTGCATGCATGTGTGACTGAAAAATTGCCATGATACATAACACTTAATATCTATAAAAAAAAATATGGCATATAATATTTTTCCTAGATCATGATGGAATTTAAAGATGAAGAGGTTTAGGGCAGTGTCGTAACTAAACTTTGTTTACTATTTTTTAGGCAGTGTATTTTTCATTTGTCCTCTGAATATGCCTCTTAAGCGCATGCCCAGTACGTACTTTTGTGGATACTAGAACGTGTTTCATTGTTCATAAATCTTATGCAAATGCGGTTTTTTTTTTTTATTGTATTGATATGAATTTTGTTGAAAAATATTTGCTTGGGAATGAATGTATATGGAAATATATGAGATATTCTGCAATAAAAGATATATTCATATTTGTGTGGTAAATCATGTGACATGCTCGAATTTTTGCTCAAAGTGTACATGTTTTATTGGCCGAAGAGCATTTCTCATGAATTTTATCGTCGATATTTACGTACGAAATAAACTAAAAATAAAAACAATACTTCCTTCGTGCTATTCCTATACCTTTTCTTTTTCATACTGTTTGTGTCGCTTGCGAGAGTAACTCTCGCCTTTACACCACACCAGCTTTGCATATTCATCCTCAGGCTTTGGCACTTGCTTCTCAAGGCAGCAAGTCGAGTTTTGCTTCATCCACATTCGGACATCATCTTACATCTTCTGAACTGACTTACTGTATGCCAAGTTTAACCTGGTATATTCACTGGCATGTACATACACCCTGAATAATTGTTAGCTTTATCCGGTGGCAAATATGTGTCAAATGTGACCTAGTACATGCATGTATGTCCTGTGGTACAGTTAGCTTCTTTCAATGACAAATATATAATCTTATGAAACCACTCAAGTGATACGCATAATTCATGTCTAGAACTAAATCCTTCAATGACTTATGAAATATAGAATTCCTCGTAGCATCAGGTGAGACGCGTAATTCAATGTATAATACGGCTTAAAGCTATATCCTTCAATAAATTATGAAACGTGGGAGTGTTACCATAATATTCTTAATATAAACTCGTCATTTTATGGAGCTCCTCATAACATCACATGAGAGACACAAATAATTACACAATACACTTTTCATGTTTGAAATAAAATCCTTCAATAATTCATATGCTCCTTAACAAAATGTTCATAAACCTGAGCAGTATCGCATGTCATACCTCACCATACAACCTGACGTATAGATCAAATATTCTCACTATATTTCTCTATATTTCTCTATTTCAATATCAAGGGAACTGAGAAGAAAAACTAATCTAATGGGAGAACGGGAAGT
>NC_134799.1:50909368-50914368 GCF_046742065.1 Oratosquilla oratoria
TTCCTTCCTTCAATCCTTCCATCATTCCATCATTCCATCATTCCTTCCCTCCCTTTTTTAAAGTCATCGGGAGTTGGGGGGGGTTGAGGCATATATCATGTGGTTCTGTCTTGGTTCGGGTGGAAAATGTGTGACATCGTGCGAAGGAAGCTTTCCTGCTTAAACCTGAGAAGGAAGGAATTTGCATTAGTCGGATGGGGCTTGACATCCTACAGGATCAAGAAATGAATGCATGAAAAAGAAATATGGAATAAAAATTCCTTTTTTCCTTTTTAACCTATGAATAAACACGTGTTGTCTTCAGTTGCTAAAAGAAAATGGTGACTTAAGTCTGTAAAAATACGCTCATTACAATTTTTTTTATAGTTTTATGTTGGAATAAACACATCTTTTGTACACGTTCTGGGAATGTGCTTGTGTTTATCTATAAAATAGGGCTGTAAAAATGATCAATGGCATTGTGATGGCACTTTTATGAGGCAGAACTGATCACGGTTGAAAGAACTGATCCAGACTAGGTATTTGCGATCTTTGTCATAATATCTTTCCTTTTTTAATAGCGGCGGAATATATGCCAGCTCAGCCATTCACTCGTTCCAGAAACTCGATCCTGAAGCCAAACCATTGCAGCAGTAGTAATCAAAATTTATGTTCCTATTTGATATAAAAGTGATATCCTAGGCAAGGTACACGGTATTCTCAGGTCGGGACGCTCTTACTGCAGTATCACAAGTCTGTGGTATTGTGAGGGGTAGGTTGTGTGAGGTTCCGCACTAGGATGTCCCCATTTGAATATGCAAATTACCCCCTCCCTGTGTCATTCCCCCCCTTATCCCCCCTCCCCCCCCAACCCCAGCTCTTTGTCTTTGTGGACCCTTTGCAGTCCTCTCTCTCCTGCTCCTCAGCTCTTGTGATCACGTCTGTCATTCTTTTAATTTCCCTGCTAGCATTTGGTCTCTATTATTTCATTCGTCCTTAACTTATACTCTTTCTCTCTCTCTTTCTTTCCCTCTTTTTCCGTGTGTGCATGTGTATGCGTGCGTACTTGTATTCTTCTGCGTATATGTTTGAATAAGTCGATTTATTTCTGTTCGTTTATTGACTCGTTATCACCCTTTCTCTTTCCTGTGCATGTTCTCCATCCCTGTTAGTATCATTATCCTTTTATTTCATTTACACGCTCCACAGCATCATCAACTTTCCTCACAGTTCATCTCCTTGCCAAAATGATGCTCTCCCGTTTTGCTTTTCATCTGATGCTGATGATGGTTCATGCTAACAGCTTCCTGCCGCTTTCACATCCTAAGGTCAAGCTAAAGCACTTTGTAGTTCCGGTATTCTTGCGCTCTCTTTCTCTCGATTATTGTGGTTTTCTCTCGACTGTTCTTGCCTTCTCCCTCTCTACTTTCAGGTCTTTGCATAGTATAGGGAAGAGCTCATTGATTTCATGTTAGACAATATAAGCAGTAATTGCTTTTTTGTGTCTATCTTTAGATATATGCGTGCAAAAGTTAATATAAAAAGGTCGATTGTGAATGATGGGTTTTGATGAAAAATAGAATGCATTTTTTATTTTACTTTTCTATTTATCTTTTTTTTATTCTATTAATTTTATTTATCTATTCTTATTTGCTGCAAGAGGATATGTACAATAAATTTCATGAGTTTGTCGTTTTCTGGCAGCGAGGGATGTGAGAGTTTCGTTGAAGACGGGGTTCCGAGGCGTTGATTTATTTTTCTGGATGTTGTATTCGAAGCATAGTTGATGTATGGAAGAAAATGCTGTGACAGTATAATCGTATATCAAACTTGACAGTTCGAGAAAAGATATTCAGCTTGCCAGGACTCTAAATGCACATTAATCTAGCTAAATGCAGCTACTTGTAAGCAATGAATGGAAATCTAGAATCAGAGTGATCGCATATGATTTATTATCCAGATACAAAGTATTAATACATTTCCATTGTAAATGTCTTTATAAATACATTAGTATTACCATTTTATATGAAAAATGGATGCAATACTTAGTCATGAAATGGTAATTTCGTTGTCACAATTATGAATCATTTTGATTTTTTTTTCAAATTATTCTGAATATATTGTTCTCCAAGACTATGAGGAATAATCAACTCTTAAAGAAAAGATCATAATGATATTGGGCCAACACAAATGTACTTGGCGTAAAAATTGAGTATAACATACACAATATAATTGAGAGTATCGCATACTTCTCAAGGCTTGGTGGTATATCTAGCCCACCCCTGGGCAACATTTAGTGATTAAGAGATAAATAAAAGATAGAAAGTAAAAAATAGAATAAAAGAAGTGATAGAATAGGTAAGAAACAACAATTAAAACAACAACAACAACGACATAAGAGTAAAATAAATACAATGAAAAATGTATCAAAATAGAATAAAATAAAAAACTCTTCAGCATTTGTCACATTGGAATACCATCGCTAGTGACTCAACAAAGGCACTGAAGAACAGTTTTTCTGATTCTTTTACTTAATTCTCGTTTTCTTTCTCGATTTTTTTGTCACTTTCAGGATTCCTTCCTCTGATCATCTGACTTCCCGCTGGATTTTTGCTACTCACGTTTTACTTTTTTTCCTTTACTGTTTCTCATCTTCCATGGTTATGTCTCAACTTTTTTTTCAATACTTACTGGTAACACCACCTTTTTCTGTTTTTGTTTTTGTTTTTTTGTTATCATATCATGTTTTCTGTTTTTCTTTTTAATTATTATAAAATGTCACTTCTATGGGCTCTACTTTTTTTCTTTCTTTTTTCCCTTTCTGCTACGTAATATCTTTCAAACTGCAGCTAAATTATTTTTTCATCAATTGTTTTTGTTTTTCTTTCTTTCTCTCTTCCTTATTCTTGGGTTTTATCTGACCTTCTTGCGTTGATACATTGGGAGCACTACATATCTTGAGGACAACACAACTCCATCCGCACGGCCGTTGGCAGCCCTGACCACTCTCAAATTTGAGGAACAGCACTCGAAAACCGTGTATATGGATTCTAGTTTACCGTCGTTTCTATTCTTGTGAATCATCTCCCGCCGTCATCGTCATGCGATATTTTATATTCTAGGTTTTGGTCTACATACTCGAGGCTCGTCGACCGTAGCTGGCTCATGTAGCATCGAGAGTGTGAAATGGGGGACTGCCCGCAAGCGATTTGATTCTATTGTGGGTTGCTCACAAAGCTGTCGGTTAAGCTTCAAATCTAGATTCCGGGAATACTCGTTTGAAGACAACTGTGGCCAAATAGCTGCGATGACCAAACAGCAGATGTCGTTTGATCGATATGCAATATGGTCGTTTATTGGTTTAGGGAAAGTGGCCACATGTTCGTATTGCATATTTGTCGAAGAGATATGTGTCTGGGATCATTGGTAATCATTGCCGTTGGCTTGATATCAAACACAATCATATCACACTCTTTGATAGAGGAAGCTAAATAAACTGTGGGCTCTGATTGTAGAACGCATGAGAGTTGCCACCAGAGCATTTGTTTAATCACTGAAGGTGGGAACAATTCGAAAATTAGACTCATCTCGCCGTTCCACTCCCACGCAGTGCGAAGTAAGAAACCCCTGGTAGAGTAAAGCCCTGTCAGTTTCGCCAAGCCGTTTTTTTTTTTTTCGACTTTGGGTCGCCTCTCCGCCTGGCCAGGACTGCCGGGAACCAAAGCAGCAACCCCAAAAATAGGTCCCGGAGCTCGAACTCATGACCCTTTTCTTATAAGTTCAAGACGGTATCCACTGTGGTACTTAACATAAACACACACACACACACACACACACACACACACACACACACACACACACACACACACACACACACACACACACACACACACACACACACACACACACACACACACACACACACACACACACACACACACACTTGTGTTTGCATGTAAACTATGATCCTTATGTGAGTGGTATTTTTCATTATTCCCAATTTAATAATAAGCATATTTGTTGTCTGGCTTACCCTTCTTTTTTATTCAAGACGTGATGTATGGTAAGATTGTTTGATGTCTTGCATGATAAAATCAATAAAACGTACAACTGTATCAAAGGGAGTAGTGCAAGATTTCCCAGAGTTGTTTTGTTGCAATTCACGCTGTACCAGAACTACCTAAAACCACAATCTAGGACACAGATCACTTATTCTCGTGAACCTCATCAATGCATAACTTTCACCTTTCTTGACTTCACCGTACAATCATTACCAAAAACTCTTCCTTCGTCCTTGAAACTGATTGCAAAGCTCCTCCTCTGCTGTGATTTTGTACGTGCAGTTTTGCTTATATGATTTAACAGGATACCATATAGAGATATAGATATATATATATATATATATATATATATATATATATATATATATATATATGTGCAGAAAAAAACACTGGGAAATAAGAAGCTTAGTCCGAACGTTTTCGTCTATTTAAGACATTATCAAGGAATACGATAATGTCTTAAATAGACGAAAACGTTCAGACTAAGCTTCTTATTTCCCAGTGGTTTTTTCTGCATATTATTTTCACGTGTGCCTTGTGAATTACTGCAATATATATATATATATATATATATATATATATATATATATATATGTATATATATATATGTGTGTGTGTGTGTGTGTGTGTGTGTGTGTGTGTGTGTGTGTGTGTGTGTGTGTATATATAAGTATAAATGCATATATAAATATAGGTGTATATATAATTATATATAGTTGTAGATAAATATTTATATATAGGGATGCATGTATGTGTGTATATATAAAATGTAGTTAATAAAATTATATAAATTGATTCAAATAGTACAATAGGACTTGCCGTGGTGTCTTGTATTTTCCCAATTACATAAAACATACTTTTCTAAACGTCCTTTTCTTTCCTTTTTTTTGGGGGGGGGGTTCATCTGCTCTTGTGTTACAATATATTCAGAGCTGTACGTATGTGGTGTTCATGTACCTA
>NC_134799.1:50921868-50936868 GCF_046742065.1 Oratosquilla oratoria
TAGGAAGAAGACTGTCTCACGTTTTATCTAAACCAACCAAAACCGGTGAAACCCAGTGAAACCCACAAAATCCCTCCACTTAATGTCGTATCTTACTGAAACTTGCTGTATTAGACCTATTAAAAAAATACGTTCCTGTATTTTTTCCCATATTTTTTGACCAGAAAAAAAGCCAAAATTCACACCCATTTTTATCTAGGATGTATGGAAGCATTGCTGTATGGAGGCTGAATTTTTTTGCTATTTATCTTAACAAAAGGGCCAATTTTGAGGCACTTCCAAGCATACTTTGTGATATAATTTTTTATCTATCTAAGATAGAGCAACAAATTATGTACCAAATGCATGAGCAGGATCTACTCTATATATATCAACCATTATAATTTATAAATTTTTCCCGTGACTTTTAATAGATACTAAATTGTTGAAAATCTTGACTTTTTTACTAACCTGGAGACATGATTTTTGCATGGACTAAGATATATCAACAAAACAGTTAGTAAATTAAAGAAACTTTAATGCACTTTTAAACGTGTACAATCCGATTTAAATTGTACAAAAAATGACATGCTATATATATTATTCACAAAAAATAAAAATAAATCCATACATTTGACATATATTATACAAATTGGTAAGTAATTTTGCAACAAGTCAAATCATCAACTGAAACTACTAAAATAATCATGATTATATGTATCAAATTGATATTATACATTCATTTGTTAATTTGCTTCTTGAAGCTTTCGAAGCGCCGTCTGTTGTATTCCACAGCATATTCCCTCTGCTCGGGATCTGTGGCGATGACATTTGCAAAATCACTCATCATCTTAATTCCACGCTCAGCGATGTCATTTACTACTCTGAGGTTTCTCACATATTCCAAGGCTTTCTTGTAGTCCTCCTTCTCTGGCCATGATTCAACCCGATCCAGGAGCCAGTCAGGTCCAATGCTGAGGATGTCTAACAGAGGGTGGGATTCCGGACCAATGAGATCTACAAGTGTGGTCTTAGCTGTCACCTTCTGAAGATGTCTGGCTTCTGAGTGGCATGCAACTGAGCAGCAATATCCTATTTCTGCTTGTCACTCAGCCTGTAACTGGAAAGCGCGAATGGCACGACCTTCTGTGTCAAATACAACTTGTAATTTTCCATCTTCTGAATAACTGTTTCAGCAATCTCTGGGTCTGATTTCTTGTACCTCAACATGTCCTGGATGAACTAAATATCATTCATAGGAGCATCCGCAGCAGATGTTGACATCATCCTCATTGGTGTGTAGAACAGCGCTAGGAAGATGTTGAGTCGTTCCAGCTTTGCAACAGTCTCTTCATCATAATCAAGCTGGTCACAAAACATCAGCATCTTTATGGAATGCAAGTTACTGGCCATCCATCTGGCCTGGTGAGTAGCCCCTGGTAGACTCAAGTGAATCCCAGGGGGAGATGTGCCTCTAAGAACAATCACTGTGAGCTCAGCCATTTCCTTGTAGTCAACTCTCGGTGGCTTCTCAGATGTGAGGATGTCATGAAGTATTTCCCACACTTCCTCTTCTTTTCTCTGAGCCATTTGCTCCTGATCATCAGGGTCTTAGGGGTGTCTGTGTCAGTTTCCCCCGCACATCCTTGAATTGTCTGAACCAGGGATTCTCTAGACTCTTAAACTTGCCAAACAGCCTTTCCCAAACTGCTCCATCTAGCATTTCCAGGATGTGTTGTCTGCACGCTAGGTAAAACAACTTAGTGCTCAGCTTTTCCTCATGCAGTTTGGCAGCTCCCCTATGTACCCCACTGTTACTGATATAAAGTAAAAAAAAAAACAAAAAACAAAAAAAAAAAACAAGGGCAGTTATGGCATCTGTAAGCCCCCATATCTCCAAGAAGTCCTTTGACGCCTCAGCTTGAGCTGTGCCTGTTGAGCTGTCGATAACAGGTACTCCCAGTAGCTTCCCTTCAGGATAGATAGGTGGCTCAGACACGGGCACAGCTAAAGTCTCTGAAGTGGTCCCAGGTTCACTACCCAGGAAGTTTCTGATCATCTTTCCATCCCAGTGTAGAGCATGAAGCTGGGGAGGGTCCTCACTGAATACCGGTATGAAGCTTTGGCTGATGTTGTACCTGGAGAGCATTCTGTTACAACGTGTTGTTGATCTAGATAAGCTTAAATTGTCCAGATCAGCCCCACCAGCCCTCAAGGTGGCAGGAACTAGGGAAGTAACTTGATTGTCAGACAAGCCAAGATGATCAGCTGTATTGCAGATAGCATCACATTTCATGACTCAAAGTCACGGTGTCTTCATGGTAAGAACATCCAGGACGAGGCTGCTGGTAATCCACATCCTGTGTTAGCATCACTGTCACTGGAATCACCCCCTGGTAATGCCATCCACGTGAATAACTGCCTCTTGTTCTGCTGCAGCTGTAAAATAATACAATGTGGTATCCATGTAAAACTGCAAAATAACACAATGTGGTAAACATGTAAAACTTCCAACTTGTCGTGATATTGAAAAGTATGATTAGTACATACATACATACATATACCAAGGCTTTTTCCCCCTTACAAGGGAGGTAGCCAAAAAGGGAAAGGCATAAAAACACTCCCACCCATTTCATCCCTACATACACTCCACACCCCTCCCACCCTCCCTCTCATCTGAGCACCTCCTGGATGACGGGTCATCCCTGCACCCTGCCCACCGCCCTGGGTCAGAAGCAGTGTCGCAAGACACAGCACATCCACAGCAAGGCCGCTTCATTTAATCGGCGACCCCCCCTCTCCGTCCCCCCTTGCATATAAGGAGAGGACGGGGAGAAATCCCTTCGGGCTGCGTCAAAATTTACTCACATACTACCCCACCCCCCACCCCCTTGTTCTTGCCTCTGCTGGTGCCTCTTAGTACGGCCTACTTGTTACTGGGATCTTGTCTCAAAGATCTTGCCAAGACCCAACATGCGACCTTTCCTCTCAGTCCTCTGAGCCTGGTAGAACCTGATGTTCTCATCTTTCTTTTCCCTGAATAACAGTCTGTTTCTATATCCTGGACAGCATCTGGAGCTCCTATGTCAAACGGGCTGTCCAATTCCAAGACAAATGCACTCCTCTTTCCTCCAGGGTCACTTGCTCTTCCTTTCCTTTTCATCAATGCTCTGTGTTTGTCATGGAGTTTCACGAAGAGCTTCATGCAGTTATATCTGGTCATCATCTTGATCATAGCCATCTGCCTCAATGGTATGATAGCTTCAACTGTTTCATAGACGAGGTCTTGAACCATGGGTTTCCCTGTATTTTATAGTAAACTTTGGAGATAAAGGAAGTACTGGAATGCTTGTTTGTTGGTGGGAAGCTGGCAACCACTAATGCAAGCTGAAGGGCATCCGACCAGGAAGGTATCAATGAGATATCTGGTAGACGGCCGACTTGATGCTTGCTTTTGGACTGCATGTGGAGGTTCTGAGATATCAACTATGCGTCCTTGTAGCTCCTTGCTTAATGCCATCGTAAAGTATCTTGTGGATAGATTTTTAGATATGGATCGAGTTTCTGTGCTGGCCTTGCTTTTGTACTGTTCAGTATTGCCCAACATCATTAACAGGTTTCTGTAAATATGAAATGTGAAATTTAATGCTAAAGTTATGTATGAGTTTTGGTCTGAATTCACTTAAAATTCACGCATCCACACAAAAACCATGTCTCCAGGTTAGCAAAAAGTCAGGATTTTCAAATATTTCATATCTTTAAAATTCACTGAGAAAATTCATCTATTCTAACGATTGCTATATGTAGAGTAGATTCTATTCTTTCATTTGGTACCTAATTTGTTGCTCTATTTTAAATAGCTAAAAAATTATGCAACAAAATATGCTTAGAAAAGCCTCAAAACTGGCCCTTTTGGTAAGATAGATAACAAAGAACTTCAGCACGGGAAAAATACAGTAACGTATGAAAATATGATTCTTTTAACAGGTCTACTGCTGTGTATGTGTATATTGACCTGTTCTTTTCTAATGGTGAGGTTAGGTTAGGGTTAAGTTAGGTTAGGTTATGGTTAGATGACGTTAGGTTAGGTTGGGTTAGGTTAGGTTAGAATCTTTTAGGATAGTGAGTTTTGTGCGGTTTGGTGCATAGCAAGAAACTGACCAGTATCTCATAAACCAAGGCAGTTGGGGAAAAGATCACATTTTTAGGAAGCTGAGTAGAATTTACATGAAGGCAGTAGGTTATTTAAGGATTTAAACATATTTTATGAGTATATATTAGACGGATTCAGTGGTCCCCCTTCCCATTCCTCGTCGTATTTGAATGAATGAAGTCGCCAGGCGGCAAATGGAATATAAAAAATGAATAAATGGAACTTGGAACTGAAGAAGTGAGCTCCGTTGTTGTGGTGGCGGCGGTCTTTGCTTATTTTGTTCTAATCATCACCAGATTATTTCATTTAGCTGCAAGGGGTGGAGGTGGAAGGAACTAGATAGCATTTCTTTTACAAATAGGAATTTAATCAATATTATCCTGGACCATTTGAATTTGGAAAGCATAAAAAAAAAATTGTCAGTTAAAACTAAATATATAAAATGAATTCTAGAATCAGGAATTTAATCGAGATCATCTTCAAACCTATGAGCAAAAGGCAATTCAAATATCTTTATTTGGTTAATTTAGAATGTGATCTCTACCCGTTATGAACGAAGACTTGTCGAGATGATGGGAAGCACTTGGTGGCTATTCAGGAGGCTATTCAAGAGGACGTCACCTTTGCCCTATGTTCCTGGACTATTGGGGCACGTCATTACCAATAACTGCTAGGAATCGGGTAGGAGTACAGGACTCGAACCTGTGACTACGAAGAGGAGAGAACACCGCAGTGTCCAATACACTTGCACTGTTGGGGCAGATAAAAAATCACTGCTGGGAATCGGAGAGGAGAGAAGGACTCGAAACCGCAATTAGGAAGGAACAAGACCAGCGTAGAGTCGCATATGACTTGGTTTCTTAAATGAGGAGCAAGCAATATGTGCAGGCCGACGGAGAGGTAGTTTTAAGCTTGATACATTGTTCTCTTTTATCAACTCAAGGTCCTTGCCCACAAAAAGACGAGTTTTCTTGAGGGATACAAGGAAAGTTCATTTTCTGAGCAATATCTTTAATGAGATATGCATGCAAACATTTGTATTAGTAAGATTAGAACCTTTATTTTATTTTTTGTTTGTCGTTCTAGAGGCTAAATCCCTATTGATTTTTTTGCTTATTCATTTACTTCTTTGTTTTTTCCTTTTACCATAATACTTGCCTCTGACATGCACTCGTACATACGGGGCAAACCTGCAAGGTAATGGACTTTTTATTTATGCATAATATACACACGTACACACACACACACACACACACACACACACACACACACACACACACACACACACACACACACACACACACACACACACACACACACACACACACACACACACACACACACACACACACACACACACACACACACACACACACACACACACACACACACACACACACACACACACACACACACACACATACACACGCACACACACATACACACGCACACACACACACGCACGCGCACACACACACACACACACACACACACACACACACACACACACACACACACACACACACACACACACACAAACACACACGCACACACACACACGCACACACACACACACGCACACACGCACACACACACACACACACACACACATACACATACACACACACACACACACACACACACACACACACACACACACACACACACACACACACACACACACACACACACACACACACACATTTTTCGGTTTCATAAGAGAAGGTGGAATTTTGGGTAGAGGGATAGAGATGGATAGAGAGCCTAGGTACAAAAATATTGTGAGAAACAGGGAGATCACTAATTTGTTAGATGAAATAATTGAACTGAAAAGTGAGCACAGGGCGATGTATGCAGCAATATATCAACTAAGAAAAGCAAATGAAGAGACCAACAGGGAGCTTGACGAACTGAAAAAGGAACTGAATATGACAAAGGGAGAGAATGAAAGAATGAAAAATGATGATATAAACAAAAACGAGGCCTAAAAAAAAAAAAAAAAAAGTGAATGAGCAAATACAGGCAGTGACCAAGAAAGTGGAAGAGACGATCAAAGAAACTAATCTACAAAAGATAAAGAAACAATAGAAAGTGGAACAAGAAAATGAAAAAAAAAAATCTTAGAAAATAGTGGAACAACAATTGAAGGAAAGTGGCAGTGAAATTGTAATTAAAGTAATTAAAGGAAAAAGAAATTTGGTCAGGGACACAGTGGATAAAAAGAAAGTGTATTGTAGTTTATGGTATTAAAGAGAAACATGATGTACCTAGATTTCAAAGAGAAAAAGAGGAGAAAGAGATTGCTAAAGCAATTCTGAAGGAGATTCAAGAGGAGGGACAGGATACGGGCAAAGAAATTGAAAAATTGCATAGAATGGGAAAATACACAAAAGAAAAACAATATAGGCCATTAGAAATAAAACACAGGTCTCAAATAATAGCAGATAATTTTTTTTTAAAAAGAACGGAGGCCTTTTTTCAGTTCTGGACCTGAGGCTGCGAAAATGGCTTAAAAAAAAAAAAAAAAAAGGCAGAAAAGGACGAGAAAAAAAAAAATAGCTTAAACCAACATAGACGGCGTGATTTCAGGACTGAACGAATTAAATGACTATCTAGCATTAGAAAAACCAGACGTAATGGGAATTATAGAACCGAATTTAAAAAGTTCCCTACCACCAAACTCTGTGGGACAAGGTTTATACAACCATTGGGTGAAAAATAGAAAGGAAAAACAGGGTGGAGTAATATTTTGACAAATAAAGGCTTAAGTGAGACTAACATAACAGAAAGAAAAAACAATGTGGAATTCATCATGATGAAATTTGTAAACAGTGACACGAAAAGTAGAAAATTTGTAGTAATATATGTCCATCCTCACCTCCCCCCAAAAAAGTCTCGGACATAGTGATAATTTCCAACTATTGGAAGACACAAAGAATGAACAAACTGGTTTACTGAAAGAAGGAGGAAATATAGTAATTATGGGTGATTTTAACTCAAAACAAATATGTTGGGAAGAAATGACAGTGGAGGGTAGAGTAGACCTCTGGGGAAACATACTACTGGATATGACCATTGAATACACAATGCCTCAGTGGGTAAAGGAAAATACCAGATACAGAAATAATGAGGATCCGTCGAGACTAGATTTAATACTTACGTCAGAGCCTGAAATTGTGGACAGAATTGATTACAAAACCCTAATTGGGAAGAGTGACCACGTACTAATATAATTCGAACTAAAAGAGCAAATGGATATGAGAAGAAATGAGAAATATAGAAAAGGAAGACTAATGTACAACAAAACGGATTTTGAGAAATTCAGAAAATTCTTTCAAAACGCAAATTGGAAAACGTCTTAAATGAAGAAAAAAAGATGGAAGAGAAATTGGATATACTAAAAGAAATTTACAATGAGGGAATAAATACGTATCAAAACAGAAGCAAGAAAGGGTGTACATAAAGTGCTGGTACAAGAAAAATGTAGTGAGGCTAAGCATAGAAGAGACAAAGCTTGGAAAAGATGGAAAAAAACGAGTAAATGGCAGATGGAATTGCAAATTGGATGTTAAAAGAATGCATAGATGAGTTGACGGACAAAATATTCAAGATAGTTAAATACTCACTCAAAGAAGGAAAGGTACCACAAGACTGAAAAATGCAAATATTGTACCAATATATAAAGTAGGGAACAAGGAAAATCCAACTAACTACAGACCGGTCTCCCTTACAAGCACAATAGGAAAAATATGTGAAAAAGTTATCAAAAGTAGATGGGTTAAACATCTGGAAAAAAATATACCGAATCCAAAACAACAAGGAAGATCATGTACAACAAACTTGATCTGCTTCTACTTGAGACTAATAGAAATAATGTAAGGAAGGCATGGATGGGCGGTCTGTGCTTTTCTAGACCTACAAAAAGCATTTGATAAAGTACCACACAAAAAAAAACTAATAAGAAAAATGGAATCAATAGGTGGCATTAAAGGAAAACTATTGGGATGGATGGAAGACTTCTTGACTGGAAGGAAAATTAGGGTAGTAATTAAAGACAAATACTCGACCTGGAAAGAAATGATAAGTGGTGTCCTGCAAGATTCGGTATTGGCTTCAATCATGTTTGCCATATAAATATATGACATGGAAGAAGGTGTGGAATTTTATATGAATTTCTCCGCAGATGACGCAAAAATGCTAAACAAAGTAAGTACAGAGGAAGGTTGTGATTCACTACAGGTAGACTTAGATAAAATCTGGAAATGGAGTCAAAAGTAGAAAGTGAACTTTAACGTCAAGACGAATGGAGTTTGGAAAAAGTAAAAATAGAATATTGAGACATTATAAAGTTGGTGAAGAAGTCAAAAAAGTAAGCTCGGAAAGGGACCTAGGAGTAATTATCAGCAAAGACATGTCACTGGACAAACATATCAAGAAAATAGTCGGAGAAACCTTCAATCTACTAAGGTCGATGAAAGTGGCATTTGACTATTTGGATGAGGAAATGATCAAGGAAATATTAGTTACACTGATAAGACCAAAATTGGAGTATGCTGCAACACGATGGACACCCAGTACTAAAAAGACAACAAAGAAATTAGAAAGAATACAAAAAGCAACGATAAATATGGCATCAACACTCCAAATTGACATACGAACAAAGCTTGTCCAAATGGTAACTACTGACTCTGGAACAAAGAGGAGAAAGAGGAGATCTACTGACTATTAATAGAATCATGAAAGGAATGGAAATCTTAGAAACGATTCATTAAAATGGGGGAAAAAAAAAGGACATGAAAATAAAATAAAAAGTATAATTATAGATGAGATCTGAAAAAGAATAGCTTCCCACACAGTGGTGGACACTAGGAATAGATCGGATAAGGCAACAGTGTGTTCAACCACTATTCAAGAATTTAAGAACAAACCAGATGCTGAAAGATACAAAGACGAGTCACTACGAGCATAGTTCCCTTCACGTATAATGCAACTAGGTAAATACAACTGGGTAAGTACACGCACACACACAAACACACACACACACAAACACTTGTAAGGTCACAGCATTACCCATAGATCGGTCATATATGAGCTCTGAGGTCTCTTCCGGGAGGGAAATAGCTGATGATCACGAGTCTAACACGTGATCCAAGACCATGGTAAATCACACATATACACACACATACACACACACACACACACACACACACACACACACACACACACACACACACACACACACACACACACACACACACACACACACACACACACACACAAAACACACCCACCCACCCACACACCCACACACCCACACACACACACACACACACACACACACACACACACACACACACACACACACACACACACACACACACACACACACACACACACACACACACACACACGCACACACACACACGCGCGCGCGCCTCCGAGATGTCAACATTACGAGCTTGAGCTGCCGAATGAGATGGAATTTCTCAATAGTGCAAAGAAAATATGAGGCCTGGTTTGTATTGAATGGGAGGGGGAGCGATTGTGATTAACCTAGATTATTTTTTTGCAGTGTCAAAATTGATTTAATGATAAAAAATGCAAGAAAATAAAAGCGATGATTTTGAGCCGAGTGTCGACTCGAAACTAGAGACAAATTGGGGTGCCACGCCAAGGTCTAATGTAAACATAGGATTTCAAATTCCAGGAAGATTTACACTATATAATCAAGACTCATTTTCTGGTTTTGGTAAGTACGAAAGAAGAAATTTGAGTCGAATCTTAGACATGAAAAGGGAAATGAGTAATAATAGAAAATGGTGGAAGAACAAATTCATAGAACTAAGGAAAGAGATTGTAGAAATAATATAATGTTTAACCCAAGCTAACAACGAGATATCTGATCTGAAGAAATCAAGTTCTGAACTGAGAAATTAGCTCAAGGGATTAAAAAAATATATAATGAAAGTTAAACGTAAAAATGAAAAGATGAAAATTAATTATTCTACCAATAGTGAGAACTTAAGAAAATATTAAATAATAAAATATAGGCAATGTCTGAAGCAACTGTAGAAAACTTATGTGAGGAAAGTATATAACAGATTAAGAAATTAAATTAAAATAAGGAAAATTAAGAAAATGCTTTTAAAGAAATAGTACAACAACAGATGCAGGAAAATGCAAAGGATACAATCATTCAAGTGATTAAATAAAAGGCAAATTGGGTTAGAGATAAAGTGGATAGAAAAATTGTATTATGGTATATGAGAGAAAAAGCAGAAAAACAACAACATCAATTCTAAAAGAAATACAAGATGGTGACCAGGAAGTAGAGAAAGACAAAGAAGTGTAAAGCATGGGACAATATTCTAAGGAAAGAAATCGACCCCTAAAGATGAAAATAAGATCGCAAATGATATTAGAAGACATATTAGAAAAGGCAAGTAAATTGGGAAGGAGCGAAAATTACAAGAAGATATGGATAAAAAAAGAAATGATATTGAGGAAAGAGAAAGAGAGAAGACACTAAAAGGTGAAGCTAAGAAAAAAATAAAATAAAACACGATAAGAACGGAGACCGAAAGCGAGGAGTTCTATTGGAGGGTCATAGACATGAGTCTAAGAAAGTGGTACATCGGAGTGGGCGAAACAAAACAGAAAACAAGATGGAGACAAAAATAATAATAATAAAAGTGGCCTACACTAACATTGATGGATTAATCTCAGGATTGAATGAACTAAATGATTACCTGTCAGATGAAAATCCAGACATAATGGGAATTGTGGAGACGAAATTAAGGGGTCCAATACCACCTAATAATGTTGGACACGGGTAATACAATTATTGGATTAAAAACAGAAACGAGAAACAGGGAGGAGGAATTATGTTCCTGCCAAGAAAAACTTGAATGTGACGAAGGTTACTGAGGGTAAAAACAGTGTGGAAATGATCAGGATAAAAGTCGAATACAGAGACATGAAAATTAAAAAGTTTGTTGTGATTTGTGTCCCCCCCCAAAACGGCCTCATGGAAAGAGAGCAAGCATTAAAAAATGTTAGATTATACAAAGCATTCATTAAACGAGATACTAAAGGACGGAGGCAACTTGGTACTTATGGGGTGTCTCAACTGCAAAGAAATCTGTTGGGAGATGGCAGTGAATATGGAGAGGATCTATGGGAAAATGTATTACTGAACATGACCATGGAACATACAATAACACAATGGGTCATTGAAAATACCAGATACAGAAGTAATGAGGAACCTGAAATTGTAGATAAAATTGAATACAAGACACAATTTGGAAAGAGTGACCACATACTAATAGAAGCTGAACTAAAGGAAGAAATTTATGTGGAGAAAAATAAAAAGTACAGAAAAGGAAGATTGATGTACAACAAAACTTAAGAAATTCTTTCAAAATGCAAATTGGGATATTCTACATTGAAGAGACAAAAGTGGAAGAGAAATGGGCGATCTTGATGGAAACCTATAATGAAGGAGTGAATAAATACGTACCAAGACAAAAACAAGAGAAGGTATACAAATGCTGGTTGAACAGAAGATGCAGTGAGGCGAAAGATAGAAGAGACAAAGCTTGGAAAAGATGGAAAAAATATAAAAAACCTGGACAATGGCAAATATATATAAACTATAGAAATGAATATGTAAAATTGCACAGAGAGGAGAAAAAAAAACTATGAAAAAGACATCATAGAAAAATGTAAAGATCAACCCAAACTATTCTATAGGTATGTGAATGGTAAACTTAAAGATAAACAGGAAATGTTGAAACTATGCCAAGGAAATACAGAATACACAGATCTAGAAATGGCTGAAGTCATGAACAATCACTTCAAGTCTGTTTTCACTATAGAAAAAATACAGCGTTATGACGAAGGAAGTGAAGTGCGATCTCCCCCCCTGAGCGAAATAATAATAACACAAAAAGAAATAACGGATCAATTAATGAACCTTGACGTTAGGAAATCGCATGGTCCGGACGGAATTGCAAACTGGATACTAAAAGAATGCAAAGAAGAACTAATGAACAAAATATATAACACAATAAGTTGCTCATTCAAAGAAGGAAAAATACCAAAAGACTGGGAAAATGCCAACATTGTACCAATATATAAAGGAGGAAACAAAGAAGAACTAACTCATTACAGACCGGTCTCCCTAACAAGCACTGTAGGTAAAATTTGTGAGAAAATTATCAAGAATAGATGGGTAAAACATCTGGAAGAAAGCATATATAATAAATTTGAGACAATTTGGACTTAGACAGGGAAGATCATGTACCACAAATTTAATCTGTTTCTACTCAAGACTAATAGATATAGTACAAGAAAGGGATGGATGGGCTGATTGTGCTTTCCTAGATTTACAAAAAGCCTTCGACAAAGTACCACACAAAAAAAAAAAAAAAAAAAAAAACATAGGAGGGATACAAGGCAACCTATTAAACTGGATGGAGGATTTCCTGCATGGTAGAAAAATGAGAGTAGTGCTCAGAGAAAAGTGTTCAGGTTGGGAGGAGGTGATTAGTAAAGTTCTGCAGGGTTCTGTATTGGCTTCAATAATATTCGCTATTTATGTGAATAACATGGATGAAGATGTGGAATGTTACATGAGCTTCTTATTGAGGAAAATGAAAACCGAAATGGACTGTGAACTACAGAGAAACCATAAGGTTAGGAAATGGAGTAAGAAGTAGGATGTGGACTTCAGCATTAAGAAATAGAGTATAATAGTATAATAGAGTTCAGAAAAAGTAAAAAAAAGAATATCAGGACAATATACAATTGGAACAAAAGAAGTAAAGAAAGTGGAATCTGAAAATGACCTGGGAGTAATTATCTCAAACTATTTGTCCTCTGAGAAACAAATAAACAAAATTGTCGGAGAATCCTATAACTCTCCAACATCAATAAAAGTAGAGTTTACATTTTTAACAAAGATATGATTAAAAAAATATTAGTCACTCCAATAAGGCCTAGACTGGAGTATGCTGCGACATTATGGTCACCCAGTACCAAAAAGAATATAAAGAAAATTGAAAGAATCCAGAGAACAACCACAAAATGGCCCTAGCACTTTCAAATATGTCATATGAAGAGATATTGGCTAAATTGAAGTTAACGACTTTGGAACAAAGGAGAGAGAGAGGCGACCTACCAACCATCTACAGAATCATGAGAGACACGGAAATACTTGATGGAGAGGACTTACTCAGTAGGGACCAGAGAAACACAAGTGAACATGAAAAAAATAAAATAAAAAAGGATATTTATAGAAGAGATCTGAAAAAAATCCACACGGTGGTGGACACTTAGACCAAACTGGACGAAAGAATAGTGTGTGTACAAACCATACACGAATTTAAGAGCAAACTAGACACGTAATATATAACTAGGTAAATACAAATAGGTAAACATACGCGCGCGCGCACGCACACACACACACACACACACGCACACACACACACACACACACACACACACACACACACACACACACACACACACACACACACACACACACACACACACACACACACACACACACACAAACACACGCACGCGCTCCCTTTCTGTTAGTGTTGGTGATTCAAGATGTGGTATTTATAGTGGATTCCCAAATATTACCATGTATTTGTAAGGTTGAAAATAGTAGTCAGAACTATGTAAAAAGCTTCCCCAAAGGAATACATAACTGGGTTGAAGCCGTCGCCTAGACCTTACGTGTTTAGAGAGTAAAAAGAAACTCTAATCTACTATTTGGGAGATAGAGCTTTATCGAGGAGATAAAAAAAATGGCTATAGATGTGTACCTTTCTGTATTTGCATGTGGCGCGTGAACATACAAGTATATTCATGTATATATATATATATATATATATATATATATATATATATATGCATATATATGTGTGTATATATATGTATATGGGCAGAATATTTTAGGGAGTTGCTAAATGTGAAGGAGGATAGGGAAGGAAAGATAGCTGCAGTGGGAAATACGAAGAAAATGAGAGTGATGAGTGAGGAGAACGGAGGAGAAATAAGGAAGGATGAGGTGAAGGCAGTTGTAAAGATGATGAAAGCAGGTAAGGCACCTGGTCTGGATGGATGTCATGCAGAATGTCTGAAAAAGGGAGGTTCAGTGATGGTGGACTGGTTGGTGAGATTATTTAATGTTTGCTGGAGAGAGGGAAAAGTACCGGAGGACTGGAGTAGTGCCTGTATAGTTCCTCTTTACAAGGGAAAAGGGGACAAGTGTGAATGTAGTAATTTCAGAGGGATTAGCCTGTTGAGTGTAGTAGGGAAGGCTTATGGGAGAATCTTAATTGAGAGGATTAGGAGAGGAACAGAAGGAGTAATTGGTGAGGAACAGTGTGGATTTAGGACGGGTAGAGGTTGTGTAGATCAGATCTTTGTGGTAAGACAGATATGTGAGAAAGCTATAGGAAAGGGGAAGGATATTTTTTGGGCTTTTATGGATCTGGAAAAGGCTTATGATAGGGTAGACAGAAAGGCACTGTGGGAGGTTATGCAGATTTATGGGATAGGAGGAAAGCTTTTGGGAGCTGTCAAAAGTTTTTATGTGAGTAGTAGAGCATGTGTTAGGATTGGAAATGGAGAGAGTGAGTGGTTTGAAGTAAAGGTGGGACTTCGTCAAGGATGCGTTATGTCGCCCTGGCTGTTCAACTTATACATGGATGGGGTGGTGCGAGAGGTGAATGCTAGGGTAGTGAGTCAGGGATTGGAGATGGTTAAAGAAAATGGAGAAAAGTGGGAGGTGAGCCAGCTGTTGTTTGCGGACGACACTGCGCTTGTGGCAGGGTCAGAGGAGGGATTGAGGA